>NC_139989.1:76404965-76476081 GCF_964263955.1 Coregonus lavaretus
TTGTCCTCACAACTGTCTGTCTCTCCCTATCTCTCAATACTGTATGTATGTGTGTGTGTGTGTGTGTGTGTGTGTGTATGTGTGTATGTGTGTGTGTGTGTGTGTGTGTGTGTGTGTCTATATAGTAAATGCTATATATCTATTATATAGTTATATATTGATAATTATATATTATATTTATATAAATGACGGTAGTGAGTATATATATATATATATTTAAATATAATGTGTAAAACTAGCAGTGTGAATGTTAAAACAATAAATGTTATAGAATAAGAGTTTACTGAAAATTGTAAGTAATTAAGTGAATAATGGAACAAATGTAGTGAATGTGTCTGTTTGTAAATGAAACCTAGGCTATACAATTATTGTAATATGTAAAATAATATATATTTCTATGATTTATCTTTCCTGGTTCTTATTTCTCAAAATCTCTGGACAGAAAATGTGCCAAGTCAATAAAGTTATGTGTCAAATTTTGAGTTTACTTACGCCTGTAATGATCTGCGAAATTTTGATTGGTTGACACGCCATCAGTAGATTGTGTGATTTGATTGGACCATGAGTATTTGGACACCTAGGCCTACGTCATTGGATATTCAATTGACACATGCTCATTCGCGCACAGTTTCCACCTTCGAGAAACAGAAAGGAGCGGAAAGTCTGGGTTTTATTTGATGAACGTTTATTGAAAAAGTATGGTTTTCAGAAGAAGAAAAAAAAACTAATTGAAGGTCTCAAAAATAATATATATTTTTTTTATTTAGAACATCAGCGAAGAACACTGCATCCCAGCTACGGTACAGAATAGCATTGTTGAGGACCTCAGAACCATTTTTGATGCATTTATGACACACTACAGTGATCCCCTCAGGTTTCATCTTAGAAATAAGCAAATACATGTGGATGAAGATGACGATCTCAGGGACTTGCTTAACAACTCTGCAGTATTTGAGGAATGCATTAGATGCATAAGCTCTGAGTGGATGCTGGAGCATTACCGTGTGAAAGAATTGGGCATGGTCCGGCCAATTGAAGTACCACTGAGCAACAAAGAAGGTTATAAAACAAGGTGATTTCAATACAGCTACATGGTCCCCAGGGTATATGAATATAAAGAGACATGAGACAAAACAATGGACCTGTAGAATGGAATAAGTTATAAGACCTCTATGATTCATTTCATTTGTCAGTTCTTCCAGCTAATGTGAGATGTTTAGATGACATAACATTTGAGGACACATACTGTAATTTAGCTGGCCATCTTTTCCCCTCCCTTTCTGGCTGCCCTCCCCCTTCCCTTCTAAGTTCAAGTTGGTTTATTTGTCATATACATGGAGTTAACAGTGCAATGAAACGCTGACTAGCAGGTTAACCTCTTGACAACAACAATAGAACAAGTCAGTAGCTAAGTTAATATAAAGAGTAATACAATAGTAATAAACCCTGCATTCATAACTATCCTTAACATACCTGGGGTGTTTCTGGGATAGAGGGTTGATATAAAAGTCAATATAATCAGCAATACAGGAAGATTCTGAGACACAATCACTTACTATTGGTCAGCCGTAGGGAACCGCCAACGTCTCAGGAGATATGTATTTTAGGCAGTAAGTAAAACTGCCTAGGCCTTGGAGAATCTGCCCCAAAAAGATAGACCATCTGTTTATCTGTAATGTACTTATCCTCATATAGTTTACTCACTATCTCCTGGATTAATCTTTGTGTTTTCCGGTTGTGTTGAGTGGGACAATGGAACATAGTGTTTACCATTATCCTATTGTCTATTGGCTTCAAGAAGATATTCACATTATCCATTACAACAATCTGAGCCCCCTTATCTGCTGGTTTAATCACTATATTCTGATTGCTGTTCAATGTTTCTAGAGCTTGATTTTTAGAAAAATGTGTAAGGTTAAGCTGATATACAGGTCGGGTTCGGAATTGTGAAAAGGAAGCCACATCCCTACGTATAACAGTCTGTATAGTTTCTGACACTGACTCCAACTGAGGTTCCCAATGTGAGGGGTTTGGAAATAGTATATGAGGAAAATCTGTTTCATAATCAAAATGATCTAATAGCTTCAATCTTCTATGATAGAAGTGTAGATCCCTCCGGAGCTCCCCGCAGTCCACCTGTTTAGGAGTTGGTATGAAAGTCAGTCCTCTTTCTAGAACCTCACTCTCGGCTTGGTTGAGCCCAATGGGACATTGCTGGTCAACCTCAAATCGGTTGTGAAGTAGTATGGACATATTGATGGAACAAGGTCACTAAACTGGTGGTTAGACAGGGTAGATCCAAGAGCAGGCCTCTGCTCTCATCTAGAGGGCGTTTCTCTGTACTGCTTGACACGTGGAGACTCAATGGAGGCACAGTGCAAAGTGCTCAAAGTAAGGCCCAAACAATTGTTTGTCAGGCTGGGATCTATAAAGCAGTATGTTCTTCAATTAGATGGCAACTAATATTCATACAGGGACAATAGGTGGGGCAGGAGGAAGAATGGTGTTCCTGATTTTCAGAAGAATTCCCCTTTTTTCTTTATAGCTTCAGATTGAGATTGTTGTTATTCTCCAATATGTTTTTCTTCAGTGAGCCACTCTGGATTCTCCAAGGGGAATACTCCCTCTATTCTCCACTAGAGAGTTGTAGCTCCATGCTTTTGCTGGGAATTGTCCACTGTTGGTATACATTTATTTGGTCCCCAAAATACCAAAATAAAAAGGTGTATTTGTCTAGTTTTAGCTGAGTCCCCAGTTAGCATCCATGTGGCTCATTTAAAAGTTTCTAAAAAAAAAACGTACTCCTGACGTTTTACCACAATAGGCTTCTTCAGACAATGGTACAAAAAGTAGCCAAACAAAGCCAAAGGAAGAGTGATGAGCAGCAGCAGCATCATCAAACCAGCGAGGCCGCCGGCAAGCCCAACAGTGATGATGCTGCCGAGCTCCAGTTAGCTCCGTGTGCAGAGCCTACCCACCCTTCCACAAGCACCGCCAGGATAATGGCTCCACAGCCCCCTCCACCTCCGACTGTTCCTGACTATCTTGGAACAGATGTGCCAGCCCAGATTAGCCTAGAATCCTACCGTAGCCGCAGGTTTTCTGTCCAAAAACCTTCATTTAATAGCAACTGGTTCATAAGAAGAGAGTGTCTGGAATACTCGCTTACTGAAGATGCTGCATTGCTGAAAGTTCTGCGTGGGGTCCATCTATTGGGAAATGGCTAACTAGTCTGTATTTTCCACTGATTCATATGGATGCCAGGTCACACATTGGCTGTAAAAGTGGGTAAAAACAGAAAAGCATATAACTGTAGCTATGTGGTCTTTACTTGGGTGTGTTTCAGCAGGGTGAGGTCAGAGAGATGCTTCCAAGTCAGTATTTTTCAGAACTCATAAAATCCTTTACACAATCTGATGGGATGGATATTCAACCCCATTTAAATGACCATAAAGTCACAGATCTGTTCATGGCAATGCAGTTCATTTAATGATGTTAATATTTCTGTGAGCTTGTGTGGCCTACCACTTCACGGTTGAGCAGTTGTTGCTCCTAGATGTTTCCACTTCACAATAACAGCACTTAGTGTTGACCGGGGCAGCTCTAGCAGGGCAGAAATATGACTTGTTGGAAAGGTGGCATCCTATGACGGTGCCACGCTGAAAGTCACTGAGCTCTTCAGTAAGGCCATTCTACTGCCAATGTTTGTCTATGGAGATTGCATGGCTGTGTGCTCGATTTCATACACCTGTCAGCAACGAGTGTGACTGAAATAGCCGAATCCACTCATTTGAAGGGGTGTCCACATACTTTTATATATATAGTGTACATGCTCTGTCCTGCTACTGGTAGGCCTGTAACGTTATGGGAACTGATCTGAACAGGTTTAGGCAGGTCATCTAGGATATGTAGGCTATAGCTGAGGTATAGACCTCCATCTGCATATCAGGACTAGGCTCCTGCTACTGTTACTGTTATAACGTTATGGGAACTGATCTGAACAGGTTTAGGCTGGTCATCTAGACTATAGCTGAGGTCAGTGGTGATTTTAGCATGTCAATCTTGGTGGGGCAAAACATAAATAAAGGGGGATGCATGCCAGCAAAGCCACTCCACAACACAACACTAAACAATACATTCATTGCACTATAACGGTGACAAACGGTGCCCACAAACTGTTAGGGCCGACATAAAGCAGAGTCCCAACAGCAGAGTCCCAACAGCAGAGTCCCGACAGCAGAGTCCCAACAGCAGAGTCCCAACAGCAGAGTCCCGACAGCAGAGTCCCAACAGCAGAGTCCCAACAGCAGAGTCCCAACAGCAGAGTCCCAACAGCAGAGTCCCAACAGCAGAGTCCCAACAGCAGAGTCCCAACAGCTGTCCTATCATTTCTCTTCATTATTTCTCTTCATATGACAAGGATTAAAAAGGATTTGCCTGTAGATTGTCGACTTGATTCATGATGATGACTGCTGGCTAAGATTTTGAAAGTATGATGTTGACATGATCAGTCCAATCAAAGCTACTGTAGATATAATGTGATTTGATGTCATTTTATCTGTGGCCAATGACCTTCGTGGATGGGCACTTCTAATGTAACTCTGTGGCAGCACCCAAGGGGCTTGAATTTTCTAGCTCTACTCTTAGACTTGGCAGTGACGTAGTGTCCCCATGAGTGACAGAACACTGAGCCAATCACGGCGCAGCGCTCTGTATTTTCTTCTGGCTTGCCCCACCACCACAGAAAGCACTGAGCTAGGCTGAAACCTCTGCATTTTGGAGCTGCCTTACTCAAGAAAACAAAAAAGAGACTGTGTCTATATTAACTCAATGATATATATATATTTTTACATTGTTTGCAAACTGATATGTGACACGTATTAATGCCAAAATAACATGCAAAACAGGAAAGGCCACCTGCCCTTAATGACGGGTCGCTGGTTGAGAGAATGCCAAGAGTGTGCAAAGCTGTCATCAAGGAAAAAGGGTGGCTTTTGAAGAATCTCAAATATAAAATACATTTTGATTTGTTTAACACGTTTTTGGTTACTACATGATACCATATGTGTTATTTCATAGTTTTGATGTCTTCACTATTATTCTACAATGTAGAAAATAGTACAAAATAAAGAAAAACCCTTGAATGAGTATGTGTTCTAAAACTTTTGACCGGTAGTGTATATATTTTTTACATTGTTAGCACACTGATATGTGACATGTATTAATGCCAAAATAACATGCACAACAGGAAAGGCCACCTGCCCTGAATGACGGGTCACCACTGGCTGAGGTATAGACCTTGATCTGCTTTACACAAAAAATTACTGTTATACATTATAACCTAGCCTACTTTAAATAATAAAAAATCTCTTAATTGTTGCAAAAAACCTTTCTGTATAGATCACTGATCCCCCCCAGATCAATCAAGCCAGTTTTAGCCCTTCTGTCTACATTCTCAGACAAGTTTAGAAAAGAACAGATTTAAAGATAATAATTGGCTGACTTTTAATGAATACAAATAAGTGTGAGACATGGCCTTGTGTTGCTGCACTGTCTATAACTACCTTAACAAACAGTGACTTATTATTATTATTGACAGTTAACATGGAGAAGAGATGTCACAACCAGATGTTCATTTGATTGCATTAAATAGCCTGACTGTTTCGATATGTCTGTTAGTAAATGTTTTGTAAGAGATAATTAATAAATGATAACAATTCACATTCAAGAATTACTGTGTTAACTACAACCAACATGTTGGATCTCTGTTTAGGGGTCAGTGGTCTAAAATGAGTCTCTCTGGGGAGAGAGAGGAGGGGGGCCCTGCCTCTAAAATGAGTCTCTCTGGGGAACATGACACCAAAGCTAAGAGGTGAGATGACAATTTTGTTTAAGAATTATTAAGAGTTTATTTCCTAAATGCTATTTCCACAATAATCAGAAATGGTTGCTTATGGGTACCTTCAATATTACTGTTCTCAGATGTTTAATTAATAGATTTTAGATGTAGATAATTATTATTATTTTTATTGCAAAACGCTATATATCCATTGTTTAGCTGAAATTGAATGTTCGTATCCTGTATATTTGACTGTATTATCTGGTTGTCTCACCTAGCTATCTTAAGATGAATGCACTTACTGTAAATCGCTCTGGGTAAGAGCATCTGCTAAACAGGTGGGGCTCTGCCCTGAATGACAGGTCACCACTGCTCCAAAGCAATTACATGTTGCACAGGAACCACTGACTCGCTGCATGTTTCTATTATCAAGACACCTGCTGGTACCTCTTAACTGGTTAGGACAGCTCATGAGGTGTCCTAAATATCTGCCATCTAGGTGGGACACTTATGAATAAAGAGGCTTCATGCATAGCTTTAATTTATACCCATAAGAGTAGGACTACAATGGCTTTATTCTCAGCACTTATACGACACATTTTCTACTCTGAGACACTTTGTGGATATGGGCCCAGATCTCAAAATATTGTTATAAAAAAACTTAGAATGTTTGTTTTACATATATATATATATAAAAATGAATATTACTAATGTAAGCCACTGTAAAGACTGGGTTTAGTTTATTGTGTTGCTCTGCTCATGTCCGCGTTCTGAAACTGTCCGCGTCCCCGTACAGAACTGTCCGCGTCCACGTACGGTTTGGCGCCAAGCATATTGTCCAGTTACGCGCAGAGTGGGCAGAGGTGATGTTGGGAAATAACGACGGAGTTCGTTACAGTGTTGAGACACCGAAGTTTATTGTTCAATTTGCTTTTTTGCTTAATGGTCAGTGACAGTATGAGTGTAGCCAGATCCTTTTCACTCGCTAGTCTTGTTTCATTGTGTGGTTCAACGGGTTCGTAATCATCCTCGAGGGACAGACGAACGACCTGCTAGTTAGCCAAGCTAGTCGGTACAGCTAGCTAAGCTAGCTACCACTACATCATCACCGGCTGCCTGCATTTCTTGTGGACCGATGGAGCTCCCTGGTTGTTTCTTCCACCTGTTAAATACAGTGGAGGGCTTCTCTCTCTCTCGTTGACGGATGCTGGCTACCTACCATCCCTCTGTCCGGTTCTCCTCTCTTCACTATGTTAGAAATTGCGTAATTCAAATCTGGTATTGGAATAAGAATCAAGAGATCTTCAATCCAAGCTTAATTTATTATATGCAAAATGTATGTATGATAAGTATGAAGGTTCGTATATACGGGTCCACTGAAATACCACGCAGGGCACTCAGTTAACTAATCCATTGTTCTAAATTCTTCTTAAAATACTCTGACAGAAATCCTCCACTTCTTCTGTTGGCCAACCAGAGCAAAGGACTGAGTGTGGTCCAGCCAATCCGTTGGCGCAGGGGTGGGCCCAACTCCTCGGCACTCCATTTGTTACTAGACATAGTTGCTATGATAACCTGCGGAGTCAGCACCCAGAAAGACATCATCCCACTGTACTCCATGTTCAAGGACAGTTTCACAGAATACAAAGAGAGAGTGTTCGCATCTGCAAGAAACACAAGTCTTATCTGTCCTACCCCCAACGTTCCCCACCCTGTTATGTGAAACAATCCATATCAGTACAGTGCTCCTCATTAATGCATTCCTTCCAACCTATCCATCACATACAGATCCAATTATGAGAAAAATAAAACCCAACAATTCCCTCTTTTGACACCCTCTAGGGTGTCACTCATTAAAATACAATACAAACAAAAATAAACACTTTTATTAATAGACAATTTGATAATAAAAGTCCTTCAGTCCTTCCATCGACACCCAACTTGCAAACTGTTACCAGTCATCAAAGAAGTTCAAACCATCACATAAGGAAAGACAAACATTCACATGGCTAACTTGATTAATAAAGCATAAAACACAGGATTAATAGAACACAAAACACAAGATTATTAAAACTCTAGGGTGTGATTAAAGATTTTTAAAGGGAAATTTTTGAATTCCCTCTTTTGACACCATTTATGGTGTCACTCTAAACAGAGTATAATCACCCTTAAGAATAACAGGATATGGAAATTAAATCACAACATTTAATGTTAATAAAAAAATTTAAAATTATAATTTTAACCCTCTATTCCTCCCCTACACCTAACATGTACTGAGTTGGCTACCAGCCACCCAGGAATCCTTTACCTTCACATCAGGAAGAATAAACAATCACAGTGGTTAGTAAAAACATAAGGTAATAAATGAGCAAGAACTGAAAATAAATGCGTGTATGTATTTTACTAGGCAAACCATGGATCATCCAGCTTGGTCTCAGAGTCAGTAGCAGAGTCACCCGCATCATCCTGGGCCGGTAACAACAGCATCATACCCGACGCCTGCACCACTCCTACCACTGACCTCCTGAGACAGGGGACGATGCAAGCAGCACAACACATTAACAGCAAAAACACAATTACTAGGGTCAGAAATCCAGTAACCACCATAGAAGAGTACTCACCAAACCAGTCACTCAGCCAGGAAATAAGACAACATCCACAAAGAACAAGTATACCCATAGAAGCTATAACTTCACCCAGAATAGTCACAACAATAGTTTTCCATTTACCAAATATGTTATCAAACCAACCGTTTATGGAGCTATCAATACCAGAGTTCTCAACCAGTTCGTTCGCCAGCGTGGTGATGGTCACTCAAGCGCTTTGGTCACGGGCCCGTCCGGTGCTATATTGTTGGAGATGAAAGTACAGCACATATATCCAAACAGAACACAAACCCCGTCCTGCTCAGCCAAAAGCATATCTAAAGCTATTCTATTCTGCCATGTCATTAAGCTAGTTGCCGCTGTCTGCTCAGCTAATCCCTTTATTGCATCACGAGTGTGGTTTATAAATACTTTACTGGTTATATTAAATATAATTTATCCAATCTACATTTTTATTAATTGTTGACCACCAGAAAATACTTGATTCAAACCCAGCTGCGATCTGATTGTGGATCCCATCAATATATATCCTTTCATCAAAGGATCCCGGGAGGAGGTCCTACTTTCTATGTGACAACTCACCAGTCTCCGACACGTTTGATTGTTTGCGTATGTAGGTGAGTTCACAATCAGTTATCACCACACATCCATCAGATGTCAGCACGGGTCTGGTTTTTGGCTCCTAAAATCCTCTGGCTGCAACAAAGAGGAGAGATTAGACTAGAAAAACAATTTAGAATCCCCTGTGACTTCAAATTGAGGCAACCCAGGTCGGGACGACCCCGTTATCGGGCTTGCATGGAGGATAAACCTTACAGAGAGTCAAAGCCTGTCAAGGGGAACGGAGTAGTTGTTAACCTTGGTTTGGCTGTCCTACAGGCATAAAAGTCCTCTTTAGACCATATACTGAATCCATTCCAACCACAGGTTAAAATCTATCTACTCCATCTCCATCTGTACTACTTCATTCAGGTCTATAGTTTGCACTGTCTCACTACCTCCCTCAGAGAGGTTTACTCTATAGGGTGCCCCAGTTGAAGAAGATAACTCACCTGTCAGGTCTGTAATCTGTTTTAACATAATTCAGACTTTCAGACAGTACCTACCCTCATATGGGTCGCACTGCCATTTCTGATAATTCCCTACTTTCACAATACTCCACCTGTCCCTAAACTGTGTATGGAGATTGGTGATGTCCTCCCCTAAAGTCCCTAGTATTTCCCCTTTCCCTACATCTAGCTGTCTCCTATGCCTTTTCAACTTGTGTTAGGTTAACTACCACTTCTGGCTGAAACAGGAGGGTCCGTGTGTGTTAGGAATATGGCCCCCACAATCAGACAGCTACCTACCGTCGGGAGACCTGTGAATCCCCACCCTTGCCCTGAGAACATGTCAGATGCCAGAGGCCAACCCATTGCTTCACCTTCTACCGAACTCACACAGGGATGATCAGACAGGGTAAGGGAATCTTCGTTAAGGAGCCAACCCCCGGACCCTTGTGGTTATCGGATCTTTCTCCTAACTCTGTGTTTGTTCGTCAGGTGTAGCTGGTTTTGCCTCTTTACAGTGTGTGACATGCACCCAGATGGATCTCTCAGCTATTCTGCTGGCAAAGGCAGTACTTGGTAGGGCCCTTCCCGCCAGGCCTGATTCAGTCTCCTGGTTAGATAGAGTGGGTCACCTTCTCCTTTAGTTCACCTGTGGGGCACAAAACCTCTGACATACAGGTGTGGTTAATAAACTATCATACATGTTTTTTTTTTTTTTTAAGTATTTTGTCCTCTCCTTCGTATATATTTAATATTTAATCCAACCATCCCCCTTTTTGACACATGATTTGGCCATGTTTCAATATTACCACCTATCTAAACAATCACTTTAGTTAATATTGGTAATTCATTATCCAATTGCCATTCCTCCACTCTCTCTTCTGTTATTTTATGGTTCAAATCAAATATATTATTACCAAATTATAATCTTCTTCACAATTTTCACTGTACTATAAATTACCCTCAACTTAGTAAAATAAACTATCTTAAAGTCCTCCTCTCATGCCTTTAGAATTTACTAGTGTGGATGATTAAAATAACACCAGAATGTTAAAACAGAGTTCAGAGGCCATTGAAATCATTTAACGAACTGTTTAATCCCATAGTATACTAAACATTACCATTATTCTAAATATTTCATAAATGTTAGCTATCCCAAGTGTTCATTAAATCCTCATGACATTCATTCTCATAAGAAATCATATATACCCCAAACTCAGCCAAAAGCTAAAAAAAAACTCCATAAAATTCACTGTGTGCTCCTCTAAGACCTATCACCCTTGACCTGCTGAAAACCCCCCAAAATTGAAACAACAAGGCTTTATAAACATCATACTAGGTGTGTTGTTTTTTATTTGAAAACCCAATTTGAAAAACAACCACAAATAGCCAGGCCTTAATTTGGTAGTTCACTTTTATGACCTAAATACGGCCTAACTTCACTACTGCTCCCCTAGCCCTTGGCAACATTCCAACGAGATGAGCTAATCTCTTTCTCCTGGTTATCCCCAGTCTTAACCCATCAATAATTGTTTGTGTCACTAATTCCTCATAACTAATCTATAAAACCACTCAAAATTCCTCGAGTATACAATTATTATTTAATTGATTACCCTAACTCTGCTACATGTACCAAACATTTATATTTTCCCGCTAAACCATTTCAGTTCGCTATTCAATTTATCTAACTGTTCTCTCTGATTATGCCCTAATTAATAAAACAAATACTTGCTATCGTTGATTAGCATACATTTAATGATGTTCCTACCATCTGAACTGTACTGTCTCTCACCCTCCCCTTGCTCCTTCGGGGAGAGCGCATGGTAACCCTATAACATATTTTCATAGACTTTTCTAGAATACTTCTATTTAAGCTATCTAATTCAACCTTTCACATAGTAATCTAGGTATATAGCCCCACTGCGAAAGCTTTGTCTACTGTCCCTACCTGTGTTCGAACCAGGGACATCGCCAGTCACTCCACACAATCTACGATTTTCACAAAGTAAATACTTTCACGTCGCACATCCAGCCACGTCATCACCCCCGTCTAGCCAGCCCTTCCGTCTCAAACACCCTAGTAGCCTAAATAAAACACACTCTAACAGCGTTCTGCATTTTCCTCTATCATCGGGTTTAAGAACTAACGTAACAACATTAACTATTCTCTATTGCTGTAGTAACGTCTTGTTTGGTTCAGTTTATTTATTACGGAGTGTCCATAATACTATAATAATACATAATCGAATTCCCCTCATGCATACAGATTTCACCTTATGCCATTGAAATGCCAAATAAACCATAATAGTTCAATGGAGCCCCCTATTGGCTCTCCCCTACCTATACATTACTTCTACAACCACTTTAGTTATGGTCCGATTACAAATTAAACCTTATCACATGATCAAACAACGCCACAACCTTAAACTCATATGGGGCGGCAGGCAGCTTAGTGATCAGTAGCACCGCGCCAAGAACCGAGAGGTCACCGGTTCCAATCCCCGAGCCGACCAGGCGAAAAATCTGCCGATGTGCCCTCGAGCAAGGCACTCAACCCCAATCGCTCCTGCAAGTCGCTCTGGACAAGAGTGTCTGCCAAATCACCAAAAATGCAAATGTAAATATTCTCTACTTTCTCACCCATCTCATCCCTCGTCAGAAACCCACAGGCACCTCTCAAATAATCACCCCGTGGTGTTCCCAGCCAACTCCAGTCTTTCCTTGCTCCAAAAGCCACACTTTCGCTCTCTCCAGACCCTCCCCTCGCAACTCTCTCTTCAGCTTTTGAGGAGAGCAGGCTTTTTGAAGAGCTGTTTTTCGTTTTAGTGTTCCAAATATTCTGCCGTTATTTAAAGTATTTTAGTCTATTTATTTAAAACAAATCATTCCCACCTAATTAATTAAAGTTGGTGCATATTTATATTTCAACGATAAACCGAATTATTTCAGTCTAATTGTTTAACCAGTATTTTGCAGGGTCAAACATCAAACGTTAAATCAAATAATAAACCAAAAAGCTTCAACCCAAACACCTAGAACCAGTATTATGCTATGTCAAACATCAAACACTGAATCAAATAATAAACCAAATTGTTTCAACACAACTATTCAAAACCAGTTCAGTCACACAATTAATCACTTTAGCTTTATGTTCCCAATTGTTATTGATGGGTTATATGGTTTAAACAATCACGAACCCAACAGTTATCCCCAAATTACACAGTTTGGACAGCCACAGACGTTTTAACTTCCAATTAGTTTTCTAACAAAGTATACAGGTTTGTCATTCACACTCTCATGCATACGACAACACTCGCACTGTCTTACTTTTAAAGTACCTCCTATGAGCCTCAGTCATAGCTCGCACTGTCTAAACTATTTTAAAGTACCTCCTATGAGCCTCAGTCATAGCTCGCACTGTCTAAACTATTTTAAAGTACCTCCTATGAGCCTTAGTCATAGCGTCGCACTGTCTAATCTATTTTAAAGTACCTCCTATGAGCCTTAGTCATAGCGTCGCACTGTCTAATCTATTTTAAAGTACCTCCTATGAGCCTTAGTCATAGCGTCGCACTGTCTAATCTACTTTAAAGTGCCTCCTATGAGCCTCAGTCATAGCGTCGCACTCCCATGGGTTTAACCATCACAATTATCAAACATTTGCATAGTATATTATGAAATCGAAATAGTATACTGTAATTGTTATTTATAGTAGAATAGGGTTCACTTACATCAAACAGGTGCTTCACAAAATTAATTTGGATAAAGCCAATGTGCAAAACTTCAGTTATATTACAATAGGTGTTTTGCTTACCTATATAGAAGCCCGGGCAATTTGTGAAACACGGTTCGATGACAGTGATGTCCAATAGGCTGGGTGAATTCCAGCGAAGTGAAGTTCCGCTACCAGATCACAGTCGGAGGTCACCAATTGTTAGAAATTGCGTAATTCAAATCTGGTATTGGAATAAGAATCAAGAGATCTTCAATCCAAGCTTAATTTATTATATGCAAAATGTATGTATGATAAGTATGAAGGTTCGTATATACGGGTCCACTGAAATACCACGCAGGGCACTCAGTTAACTAATCCATTGTTCTAAATTCTTCTTAAAATACTCTGACAGAAATCCTCCACTTCTTCTGTTGGCCAACCAGAGCAAAGGACTGAGTGTGGTCCAGCCAATCCGTTGGCGCAGGGGTGGGCCCAACTCCTCGGCACTCCATTTGTTACTAGACATAGTTGCTATGATAACCTGCGGAGTCAGCACCCAGAAAGACATCATCCCACTGTACTCCATGTTCAAGGACAGTTTCACAGAATACAAAGAGAGAGTGTTCGCATCTGCAAGAAACACAAGTCTTATCTGTCCTACCCCCAACGTTCCCCACCCTGTTATGTGAAACAATCCATATCAGTACAGTGCTCCTCATTAATGCATTCCTTCCAAGCTATCCATCACATACAGATCCAATTATGAGAAAAATAAAACCCAACAACTAGATGGACGGTAACTTTAGTGTTTAACCCCTATGTGTCCAAGGACTGAACTTTTTAATATTATTTTTGGGCCGCATCAAGTGACATTTTTTACAACGTTTATTTCTGATAAAATTAGTTCATTGTATCCGCCATGTAGCCCAGTTTCATAATATTACCTTCTGTCCCTGGTTATGAAGTAATCGCGAAAAAACAGGCCTTATGTTTGGGCATTTTTCACCCTGCCAGCTCCTATTAGTTCTACTGTAGGTTTACCTCAGTTAAAATATTATTAACAAGGTTACGGTTACTTGGCGAGCGCGCTCAATGTTAACCTGAGTACATGTTGTGGTGAGCCACAGTCTAAGAGGTGTTGTCTTGCGCAAAGCCATCAAACGTTAAAAAATTTCTGGTCATGGTTAAACATATTTGTTTTAAGAAAAAAGTGTACAATCTAAACAAAACGCATGTCCCTGTCCTCTTTTTCAAGATGTGGCAGATTTAAACAGCCAGAATACATTTTTTATGAAGAAATAACACATTTTCTGATGACTTGTTGTTTCTAAATGGCTGCTGGGTAATTTGATATGCATCGAAATCTTCGTTCATAGGCATCAAATTGAGCGAATGCTGCGCAGGTTCACTGTTGCAAACCAAATGGGTATAATGGGGTGATTGTTGTCTAATCGGGTGGTCTAGCTAATGGATTTGTAGATCTGACACAGTTGCTACCTCAGATTATGAGCCTAGCAAGTGTCATATAGCTCAGTTGGTACAGCATGGCGCTTGCAACGCCAGGGTTGTGGGTTCGTTTCCCACGGGGGGCCAGTATGAAAATGTATGCACTCACTAACTGTAAGTCGCTCTGGATAAGAGCGTCTGCTAAATATGTAAAATGTAAATGTAAAAAATGTAATGAATGAGTTATGTAGTACCCACATACGGCCACAAGGAGGAGCAAGAGTGCTATAAACCCATACTGTTTTTTGCCATAAAAACCCTAAACCTAACAATCAATCAAATGTATTTATAAAGCTCTTTTTACACCAGCAGATGTCACAAAGTGCTATACAGAAACTCTTACCCTACTTATAACCTATTTTAGCCGTAACCCCTAATTACATTTACATTTAAGTCATTTAGCAGACGCTCTTATCCAGAGCGACTTACAGGAGCAATTAGGGTTAAATGCCTTGCTTAAGGGCACAGCGACAGATTTTTCACCTAGTCGGCTCGGGGATTAGAACCAGCGACCTTTCGGTTACTGGCACAACGCTCTTACCCACTAAGCTACCTGCCGCCCCTAATTCTAGGGTAGGGTAGCCTAGAACACTTTTAGAAACTATTTTAGTAATAATATTATCTTAATAAATACAATTATAGTATTAAATAGCGTTTTAATTATTTTGTTGTTATTTTATTATATGTATAATAGCAAGACAGAGCACTTGATAAATAAGACACATTTGTTTTATTTTTCAAATGTGGTTTGAACTGGGTGACCTAATAACCTCTGTGTCCAGCAATTGGCGTGGGGCAGGTTTGAGACTGATCTAATACACTTTATTTCTCAGCTGCCTCACCAACGTCTGTACGTGAATTAATAACTTTTAATAGCTAAATATTTCCAATAGATGGCAGCATAAGACCACGAAGCATCAGTTATAGGCTACAAGCAGCAATATGATTGACATAAAATAGCATGCAACCAAATACTATATGTCCCATGATTTTCTAAGATGGTCACTCATTACTTTAGTTAGCTATATATCTCGTATTAGGCCTGTGATGCTTTTTGAAGAGCAATTAAATAGTGACTATAGCAGGTGTTGAACCCCGTGTAAATAATCACTAGTCAGATGCTCCAACCTCAACTCTAGTATACATGCATTTTTAAATATCTAATATATCGATTAAACAACCTCGGAATAGAAAAGACAAGAGTGCGTCTTCCAGCCCACCGATAAATTACATCATGCAACCCTCCCAGTTAGCAAATCTACCACAACATGCCCCTCGCTTGTGCTAGAAGGCAGAGTGCTCGCTGCTGGTTGATGAATCAGACAATGAATGTACTAGGAAAATACGTTTTTCTCGACCAGAGGTGACTAAATTAATGTTCAGGCTTATTGATAATCGTTATAGTAATGAAGTATAATTTCAAAACATGAGCATAAAAACAGCTAATAATAAACATGAATCATCATTATATTATTTCACAGTAATCTGTTAAATGCTTTTTCAGTCGTTCCTCTTGCGTTAGCAGTGTGGAAAGGGACAGTAAAAAGCGTGTGCAGGAGTTTTCCTGTGAGGGGGAGTGGTGGTGTATCCAGGGAGAGAACTAAATTGATCTTCTGAAATATCATTCATGGTCTTATGCTTCCATCTATTGGAATTATTTAGCAACTGCAGTAGTATTGAATAAAGTATATCCTTACTAATAATATACTTCAGTTGGTAGAGCATGGCGTTTGCAACGCCAGGGTTGTGGGTTCGATTAAATAATGTATGCGCTAACTGTAAGTTGCTCTGGATAAGAGCGTCTGCTAAATTACTAAAATGTAAATGTAAAGTAGTAATTACTCAGAATGTCAAAATATGACATTTTCTAGTTCATTTTACCACTTACAACCATAAAATAACAATTTATAGCATAACAAACAATGAAACTGACATAAACCAAAAACACCATACATTTAGTTAACTATATATATATATATACTATTTATTTAGATGGGTGACATTATCTGCCAAAGTAACACCACTGTAGATAAAGAAGAGCTCCTTATAGAAGAGCCATTAATTGATCGATTTTAAAGAATCACATGTCTGTTATTGAACAACCCCCTGCCATGATTAGCTAGTGAGAAAACACAACCATTTATTTGATCATTTCTTTAAACAATAGAAACTAATTTACTAACATTTCTGAAAATGGATATATAGCATTTTGGAATGAAACTCTTCTCATGTTTCCCCATCTGAGCTCAGAGTAGATGAGAGATGTAATATTTGTCTCTGTTGTGTTGAAGCCCAATCAAGCAGGAGAGACCAGCCTCCCCTGTACCCAGCTGTGTGTCCATGAAGAGTGACCGGTCTATGGGTCGTCCTATAAACTTCAGAGAGGGAGACTTTTCTAGTGAACAAAGGTAAGAAGAACTCATGGGTCATGGTCAGTGAGTTAAACAACACTGTCTCTAGTCATTTCTCCTCTCCCATTTTCCCATTTATTTTGGTTGTTTTCATAATCCATAGGCTAATCCTTTTTTCCATTTTCATAGTCCTGAAACAATATTAAACTAACACAACATTCCCTCCCTGTGTGTGAGTGTGTGTGTGTCTGTCAGTGAGTGTGTGCACTCCCTGGATGAGGAGATGTAATCTCTATCCTGATTGCCTAGTCACTTTTACCCCTACCTACATGTACATATTACCTCAACTACCTGGTACCCCTGCACATTGACTCAGTACTGGTACTCCTTGTATATAGTCTAGTTATTACCTCAACTACCTGGTACCCCTGCACATTGACTCAGTACTGGGACTCCTTGTATATAGTCTAGTTATTACCTTAACTACCTGGTACCCTGCACATTGACTCAGTACTGGTACTCCTTGTATATAGTCTAGTTATTACCTCAACTACCTGGTA
This sequence comes from Coregonus lavaretus, assembly GCF_964263955.1. NCBI lineage: Eukaryota > Metazoa > Chordata > Actinopteri > Salmoniformes > Salmonidae > Coregonus > Coregonus lavaretus. The sequence continues at coordinate 76,422,592 of NC_139989.1, forward strand.
CCCCTGGACATTGACTCAGTACTGGTACTCCTTGTATATAGTCTAGTTATTACCTCAACTACCTGGTACCCTGCACATTGACTCAGTACGGGTACTCCTTGTATATAGTCTAGTTATTACCTCAACTACCTGGTACCCCTGCACATTGACTCAGTACTGGTACTCCTTGTATATAGTCTAGTTATTACCTCAACTACCTGGTACCCTGCACATTGACTCAGTACTGGTACTCCTTGTATATAGTCTAGTTATTACCTCAACTACCTGGTACCACTGCACATTGACTCAGTACTGGTACTCCTTGTATATAGTCTAGTTATTACCTCAACTACCTGGTACCCCTGGACATTGACTCAGTACTGGTACTCCTTATAGCCTCATTATTATTATTTTATTATGTTACTATTTCCTTTTTTATTTAGCTAATTTTTGTTACTTTTTAACTAAATTGTTGGGAAAGGGCTCGTAAGTAAGCATTTCACGGTAAAGTGTATTCGGCGCATGTGACATATACAATTTCATTTGATTTAATTTGAAGGTCATGTGTAAAAACATGTCATCAGGTCGAGCAGTCGTCTCACGCCGAACGGTCGGTCGTCTCACGCCGAACTGCGCATGTGCAGGCCGTCAAATCAAAGGCACTCCTTCCATATAAAGTTGTTTTTGACTAACATGAAAACGTGTCAGTTTGTCACTTTCACGAGGTTGAAGTAATAATGTGTTCAACTACTAAAGACAGAACATTTATAAAATGAACAAATCAATCAATCCAAATTAGATTTGTCACATGCTCCTAATACAACAGGTGTAGACCTTACTGTGAAATGCTTACTTACGAGCCCTTAACCAACAATGCTGAGTTAAATTATTTTTTACTAACAACTAAGGAAGTCATTTTTACTTCTTTGACTTCTCAAACCCTAAACCCTGGCCTGGTCTGCGTCATATGCGTACCACAATAATATATTTTTTTACATCTGCAGTTTTCACAAAGTGCTTAAAAAAAACCCAGTCTAAAACCCCAAAGAGCAAGCAATGCAGATGTAGAAGCACGGTGGCTAGGAAAAACTCCCTAGAAAGGCAGGAACCTAGGAAGAAACCTAGAGAGGAACCAGGCTCTGAGGGGTGGCCAATCCTCTTCTGGCTGTGCTGGGGGGAGATTATAAGAGGATATGGCCATTAAGGCCAGATCGTTCTTCAAGACTTTCAAATGTGCATAGATGACCAGCAGGGTCAAATAATAATCACTGTGGTTATAGAGGTTGCAACATGTTAGCACCTCAGGAGTAAATGTCATTTGGCTTTTCATAGCCGAGCATTCAGAGGTCGAGACAGCAGGTGTGGTAGGGAGAGAGAAGGAGAGGGAGAGAGAGAGAGGGTCGAAACAGCAGGTTCGGGACAAGGTCACACGTCCGTTGAACAGGTCAGAGTTCCATATCCGCAGGCAGACCAGCAGAAACTGGATCAGTCACGTCCGGTGGAGCATGTATCGACACTGATAGGATCGAAAGAAGGGGCGCGCTGCTCTCGGATCAGTTTTGTCCATTCAAATCATTCCTTAACATTATATTTATTTCACAATACTGACCACGGATCAGCTTCTAGAAAGATATTACTACCTACGGCTGCAAATATTGAGGTAGTTTATTCTAATGCTTACACAATAAAAATGCACTAAATCACAGATTCGGCACATCATTGGGCACATGTTAGGCTACACATCATGAAATATATTGAGACAAATTACAGACAGTAGCCTACAAGTAGCAAAATATAACTAAATATATTGAACATGGAATATATTTCAATAGGATTGAAATAGGCCTATAGCCTACTGTTTATATTTTAATGCAGTTATCTCGGTTTTCATTTGAAGCATAATTTGTGTACTTCGCTTGTTTGCATTAATTGCAAAGACATTTGCAACTTTGTATTTGTAGTCAACTTTGTTCTGAATTTATCGGCGGTCACAGAGAGACGGATAAACCATGTGATTCGATGTTTAGCAGAGATCTTCTGTGTGTAAAGTGACGCGGGACGGCAAAAAAGCATCTAATGACTCACTCAGCTGTGTTAGATTACGAGCGTTTTCAAGTGCAACGTTAATAACGATGTTTTTTTTTAAACAGCTCAGAGATTTAACAATGCTCCTACAAAGATTCTGTCACGATCGTCTATAAAGGGAGCAGACCAATACGCAGCGTTGCGAGTGAACATGATGACTTTATTTAGAAAAGCACGTAAATACAAAACAAAAGACGAAAGTGAAGTCCAACAGCGACAATGACTGAACTTGGAACAAAAACCCACAACCCTCATGAGAACACAAATAGTTTAAATATGGCTCCCAATCAGAGATAACGAGCCGACAGCTGACACTCGTTACCTCCGATTGGGAGTCACACGACACCACAATTAACTAACCCAAAACACAACCAACCGAATACACCCTATACAACAAACCCCACAACAAAACCCAACAAAACAAATACACCCTGGCTCAAATACAAAAGTCCCGGAGCCAGAGTGTCACAGTACCCCCCCCTAAAGGTGCGCACTCCGGGCGCACCAGCATACAGTCTAGGGGAGGGTCTGGGTGGGCGTCTGTCCACGGTGGCGGTTCTGGCCCTGGTCGTGATCCCCACCCCACCTTAGTCACCACCCGCTTCCCTAGCCTCCTCCACATGACCACCCTCCAACTTACCCCACCTGGATTTAGGGGCAGCACCGGGCTAAGGGACAGCACCTGGCTAAGGGGCAGCACCGGACTAAGAGGAAGCACCAGGATAAGGGGCAGCACCGGGCTAAGGGACAGCATCGGGCTAAGGGACAGCCCCGGACTCACTGGCGGATCCTGGCTGGCTGGCTCTGGCGGATCCTGGCTGGACGGCTCTGGCGGATCCCGGCTGGCTGGCGGATCCCGGCTGGACGGCTCTGGCGGATCCCGGCTGGACGGCTCTGGCGGATCCCGGCTGGACGGCTCTGGCGGATCCCGGCTGGACGGCTCTGGCGGATCCCGGCTGGACGGCTCTGGCGGATCCCGGCTGGACGGCTCATGGCTGGCTGACGGATCTGGCTGCCCATGGCTGGCTGACGGATCTGGCTGCTCATGGCTGGATGACGGATCTGGCTGCTCATGGCTGGCTGACGGATCTGGCTGCTCATGGCTGGCTGACGGATCTGGCTGCTCATGGCTGGCTGACGGATCTGGCTGCTCATGGCTGGCTGACGGATCTGGCTGCTCATGGCTGGCGGAAGGCTCTGGCTGATCCTGTCTGGCGGAAGGCTCTGGCTGATCCTGTCTGGCGGAAGGCTCTGGCTGATCCTGTCTGGCGGAAGGCTCTAGCGGCTCCGGTCTGGCGGACGGCTCTGAAGGCTCATGGCAGACGGGCGGCTTATGCAGCGCTTGGCAGACGGACAGTTCAGACGGCGTTGGGCAGACAGGCAGTTCAGGCGCCGTTGGGCAGACGGGCAGTTCAAGCGCCGTTGGGCAGACGGGCAGTTCAGGCGCCATTGGGCAGACGGGCAGTTCAGGCGCCGTTGGGCAGACGGGCAGTTCAGGCGCCGTTGGGCAGACGGCAGACTCTGGCCGGCCGAGACGCACTATAGGCCTGGTGCGTGGTGCCGGAACTGGTGGTCCCGGGCTGAGGACACGCATCTCAGGGCTAGTGCGGGGAGAAGGAACAGGGCATGCTGGACCCTGGGGACGCACATAAGGCCTAGTGCGTGGTGCCGGAACTGGTGGTCCCGGGCTGAGGACACGCATCTCAGGGCTAGTGCGGGGAGAAGCAACAGGGCATGCTGGACCCTGGGAACGCACATAAGGGCTAGTGCGGAGAGAAGCAACAGGGCATGCTGGACCCTGGGAACGCACATAAAGCCTAGTGCGGAGAGCAGCAACAGGACGCACAGGACTCGGGAGACACACAGGAGGCTTGGGGCGTGGTGTAGGCACTGGTGGGAAAGGGCTGGCGACGCGCACCGTGTCCCTGGTGCGAGTGGCCGGAACAGGCCGGGCTGGGCTGGCGAAGCGCACCGTATCCCTGGTGCGAGTGGCCGGAACAGGCCGGGCTGGGCTGGCGAAGCGCACCGTATCCCTGGTGCGAGTGGCCGGAACAGGCCGGGCCGGGCTGGCGAAGCGCACCGTATCCCTGGTGCGAGTGGCCGGAACAGGCCGGGCTGGGCTGGCGAAGCGCACCGTATCCCTGGTGCGAGTGGCCGGAACAGGCCGGGCTGGGCTGGCGAAGCGCACCGTATCCCTGGTGCGAGTGGCCGGAACAGGCCGGGCCGGGCTGGCGAAGCGCACCGTATCCTTGGTGCGAGGGGTCGTAACAGGCCGGACCGTACTGGAGGCACACACCACTGGCTCTACCCCGGGAACTGGAACGGGCCGGACCGGACTGGTAATACACCCCAGTACCACTCGCCGTGCCCCTACATCTCCTTTCCCTACTTTGACCAGTGACCCCCGTAACCTGGTTGCCTCTTGAATTCGCCCCTTCTCTGCCTCCGTCAGCCCTGTGGCAGCCTCCTGCTGCCCAGCCGCCCAAGCCATGTGCCCCCCCCAAAAAACTTTTTGGGGTTGCCTCTCGTCCTTCCGACGATGGCCCTGCTGACGCCGTTGCTCCTCTCGCCGTCGCCTCTCCAACGTTTCGCTCCATGGACGGCGATCCATCCCATCCAGGATCTCCTCCCAAGTCCAGGACCCCTTTCCGTCCAAAATCTCCTCCCATGTCCAGGAAGCCTTTGGAGCTGGGTCCTGTTGCCGCTTGACACGCTGCTTGGTCCTCTTATGGTGGGTTTTTCTGTCACGATCGTCTATAAAGGGAGCAGACCAATACGCAGCGTTGCGAGTGAACATGATGACTTTAATTAGAAAAGCACGTAAATACAAAACAAAAGACGAAAGTGAAGTCCAACAGCGACAATGACTGAACTTGGAACAAAAACCCACAACCCTCATGAGAACACAAATAGTTTAAATATGGCTCCCAATCAGAGATAACGAGCCGACAGCTGACACTCGTTACCTCCGATTGGGAGTCACACGACACCACAATTAACTAACCCAAAACACAACCAACCGAATACACCCTATACAACAAACCCCACAACAAAACCCAACAAAACAAATACACCCTGGCTCAAATACAAAAGTCCCGGAGCCAGAGTGTCACAGATTCTAATTATGATCCTGGCCTTATAATGCTTTTGGGAATCCGGACCCTGAATAACAAACATCTGCTAAATGTTAAATGACTAAATGACTAAAATGTCAAATGTAAATGTTTTACATACAGATCTCATATTACTGAATTGAATTATTTGTTTTAAATATTTAAATATTGATGTCACAAGTTTATCATTTGTACAGTTCTTTATTACAAATGTAGTATTTGTTACATTTAACTGTGTAAAATCTAGCAGTACTACTTATTTCTCTGAGAGTGAGGAAGATATATAGCATTTTGCAAAAAAAACATGTCTCTCTGAAATGAAGCCATTAATTGATCGATTTTAAACAAACACATGTCTGTTATTGAACAACCCCCTGCCATGATTAGATAGTGAGAAAACACAACCATTTATTTGATCATTTCTTTAAACAATAGAAGCTAATTTACTAAGATTTCTGAAAATGGATATATTGCGTTTTGGAATGAAACTCTTGTTTCCCCATCTGAGCTCAGAGTAGATGAGAGATGTAATGTTTGTCTCTGTTGTGTTGAAGCCCAATCAAGCAGGAGAGACCAGCCTCCCCTGTACCCAGCTGTGTGTCCATGAAGAGTGACCAGTCTATGGATCAACCTTTAGGGTTTAGAGAGGGAGACTTTTCTACTGAACAAAGGTAAGAAGAACTCATGGGTCATGGTCAGTGAGTTAAACAACACTGTCTCTAGTCATTTCTCCTCTCCCATTTTATCATTTCTTTTAGTTGTTTTCATAATCCATAGGCTAATCCTTTTTTCCATTTTCATAGTCCTGAAACAATATTAAACAAACACAACATTCCCTCCCTGTGTGTGTGTGTGTGTGTGTGTGTGTGTGTGTGTGTGTGTGTGTGTGTGTGTGTGTGCACTCCCTGAATGAGGAAATGTAATCTCATGTTTTGTCCACAGAAACCAACAGGAGAAATCAAAGTCAGAGATTCTCAGTGGTCAGTCTTCCCAGAGTCATCAAACAGACCTGGCCTCCATATTCAGTGTATGTGGTCCTGTTATGTACATTTGTTTTTGTTTACCTCAAGTAAAGTTGATCTGTCAATCATTCATTCATGTGTTAATGAGAAAGCATTTAGTCTCTTGCTTAACTGATTTACTTGATTTATTTCAGTTGCTTGAAGAGAATATTATTACATTTGTGAAGAACGAGCTGAAGATGTTCAAAAGGATTCTTAGTCCAGAACTCCCAGAAGGCTTTGAGAGTCAGAAGCAGGATAAGGAAGTGGTGGTTGCTGAAGATGAGAAGCAGGAGAGCAGTGCCAGAGAGGGGGCTCTGAAGATCACACTGCACGTCCTGAGGAAAATGAACCAGAAGGAGCTTGCTGACACACTGGAGAAAAGTAAGAGCTGTCTGCCTCATGTTGAATGCTGTTTTAGAACATTTAAAAGCTGTAGCTAAAGTACATCTAAAGTAGCTGTGTAACTAAATGATATTGTAGCAGCCTTAACACAACACCTAGTGACCTCATCAAGTAGCAGCTGGGATGTGTTGTGGTGATTAATTTAGAGAGAGAGAGAGAGAGAGAGAGAGAGAGAGAGAGAGAGAGAGAGAGAGAGAGAGAGAGAGAGAGAGAGAGAGAGAGAGAGAGAGAGAGAGAGAGAGAGAGAGAGAGAGAGAGACAACATTATAAATGCCATCAATAATACCAATAATGATATAAATCAGTCACACCAGTGTGTAATGCATTATGGAAACATTTACAGATTTATACAGACAAGAGAATAAATGAATATAATTTAAACTTTATAAGACAGTCTTACAATACTGTAGGCATTAAAACAGATGTAATATTAATATCCTCTGTGTTGTTTCTAGATTCAGATGAGCGTGCTGTGATTCTTCAACGTGAACTCAAATCTAATCTAAAGAAGAAGTTTCAATGTGTATTTGAGGGGATCGCTAAACAAGGAAACCCAACACTTCTCAATAAGATCTACACAGAGCTCTACATCACAGAGGGTGGAACAGGAGAGGTCAATAATGAACATGAGCTGAGACAGATTGAGACAACAACCAGGAAACAAGCAAGACCAGAGACTGCAATCAAATGTAACGACATCTTCAAACCCTTAACTGGACAAGACAAACTTATCAGAACTGTGCTGACAAAGGGAGTCGCTGGCATTGGAAAAACAGTCTCTGTGCAGAAGTTCATTCTGGACTGGGCTGAAGGAAAAGCAAATCAGGATGTCCAATTTGTATTTTCATTCCCTTTTCGGGAGCTGAATTTGATGAAAGGGGAAAAACACACTTTGATTGAACTTCTCAATCAGTTCTCAAAGGAAACCAAAGATTCAAGAATCTCCAACTACGACAAGTACAAAGTTCTGTTCATCTTTGATGGTCTGGATGAGTGCCGACTGCCCCTAGACTTCCAGAAGAACAAGATCTGTTGTGACGTCACAGAGTCAACCTCAGTGGATGTTCTGCTGACAAATCTCATCAAGGGAAATCTGCTTCCCTCTGCTCTCCTCTGGATAACTACCCGACCTGCAGCAGCCAATCAGATCCCTTCAGGGTGTGTTCACCAGGTGACAGAGGTACGAGGGTTCAATGACCCACAGAAGGAGGAGTACTTCAGGAAGAGATTCAGTGATCAGGACCTGGCCAACAGAATCATCTCACACATAAAGACATCAAGGAGCCTCCACATCATGTGCCACATTCCAGTCTTCTGTTGGATCTCTGCAATAGTCCTTGAACACATGCTGAAACATAAGACAGAAGAGATGCCCAAGACACTGACTGAGATGTTCATACACCTTGTGGAGTTTCATACCAAACAGAAGAATGAAAAGTATCTTGGGAAAGAAGAGACAGGTCCACACTGGAATAAAGAGAGCATTCTGTCACTGGGAAAACTGGCTTTTCAACAGCTTGTTGAGGGCAATCTGATTTTCTATGAAGAAGACCTGAAAAGGGCTGGCATTGATGTCAATGAAGCCTCAGTGTACTCAGGATTGTGCACGCAGATCTTTAAAGAGGAATGTGTGCTGTACCAGGACAAGGTGTACTGCTTCGTGCATCTGAGCATTCAGGAGTTTCTGGCTGCTGTATATGTGTTCCTCTCATTCATCAACAACAATGACAATCTAATGGCCGAACCGCAAGTTACTGAAGTTACTGTCTACAAGAGTGCTGTGGATAAAGCCTTACAAAGTGACACAGGAAACCTGGACCTGTTCCTCCGCTTCCTTCTGGGCCTCTCACTGGAGTCCAATCAGAAGCACTTACGAGGTCTACTGACAAAGACAAGAAGCAGCTCACAGAGCCATGAAGAAACAGTCAAGTACATCAAGGAGAAGATCAGGGAGAATCCCTCTCCAGAGAGGTGCATCAATCTGTTCCACTGTCTGAATGAACTGAATGACCATTCTCTAGTGGAGGAGATCCAAAGCTACCTGAGATCAGGAAGTCTCTCAGAAGAAGAACTGTCACCTGCACAGTGGTCAGCTCTGGTCTTTGTGTTGCTGACTTCAGAAAAGGAGCTGGATGTGTTTGACCTGAAGAAATACTCCAGATCAGAGGAAGGTCTTCTGAGGCTGCTGCCAGTGGTCAAAGCCTCCAGAGCTGCTCTGTGAGTACATAAAATGACATTTAAGTACTAATCATCAGGAAGAAATATTCAGTTTAGAGAAAAATATATATTATAATATGTATGTAATATATTATATTATATTGAAAAACTTACTGAATCAATGCATTGATGTTCACATTAGTATAACAATATGACCATACAATTCTAGGAGACGGAAGATTAATCTATATGTTGTTTAAGAGAATAAACCAAATGCATCTGCCATTGTCCTTCTACACTACTGGTGTTAAATTAACAGTGTGTTTGTGAAATCATGATGATCTCTTTACAGGCTGTCAGGCTGTGGACTCACAAAGAAAGGCTGTGCTTCTCTGGCCTCAGCTCTGAAGTCAAACCCCTCACACCTGAGAGAGCTGGATCTGAGTAACAATGTCATGAAGGATACAGGAGTGAAGCTGCTCTCTGCTGGACTGGGGAATCCCCACTGTAAACTGGAGACTCTGAGGTCAGTATTCCTGTATCTGTCATGAGCCTCTCACTCCACCGGGTTACCACCTTAATTTTCTTCCACTCTGCTCACCACTCTCTCTACTCAGCCTAACTAGCTCCACCTGTCCCTGCTCTGCTCTGCTCTAATTACTCTGCCAGCTGCGCTGCATTACCCACTACCTCTCCCAGTATTTAAGGCCCTGTCTTTCAGCTCTCCGGTGTCAGATCGTCTGCAAAGCTCACACCCGGAACCTGTTTGCTCGCGCTTCTGGCTCACCCTGGTTTTGTGACCCCGGACCTGCCTGATTTTTGGATACTCGTCTGCCCCAGGAGATCCAGACCTGCTTCTGCCATTACGACTCCTGACTACTCTTCAATCCCGGTAACTCTGACCAGCCTTCTGCCTTGCTACTACGTATTTTGGATTTCCCTTGAACTGTACTGCTGCCTTGTTTCATTCCGCCCTGTTGTGTCTGTGTCTCCCCCCCCCCAGGACTTCTGGACCACCCACCACCGGCTTCATAGGACGCATCGCTGCCACTGGGGGGGGCACAGACCCAGCACATTGGACGGGATCCCTGTTACCCCTGGAGCCTTCATTCACTCCCTACTTCCCTTTTCCCTTAAGTTTAATAAACTTTCTGGTGTGACGCAATTGTGGTCCTCTGGTCGTCTGTCTGAACCGTGACAGTACGATCTGACCATTATGGACTCAGCACTCACTTTCCCCGACATGGAAACCGATGAGCATGAGCAGCAGTTCCAGCAGCAGCAACAACAACTCGCCATGATCATTCAACTCCTCACCAACCTGACCCCAGCCAGTCTGCCCACCAGCCCTGCCCCCGAGTTACCTGCCCCGGTCATTGCAGCCGCTGCTCCGGAACCCAAGATTGGAAACCCCGAGCGGTTCAACGGCGATTCAACCCAGGTCCGGCCATTCCTGACTAGCTGCCGACTTCAGTTCTCCTTGCAGCCAAGGACCTTCGCCACGGAGGGGGCTAAAGTTGGGTATGCCATCACTCACCTGACGGGCCGAGCTCGACTCTGGGGAACAGCAGAGTTCGAACGTCAAACCCCCGCATGTGCAACCTTCGACCTGTTTGCTGAGGAGATGCTGAAGGTGTTTGACCTGGATTCACCAACCGCAGAGGCGTCTCGTGAACTGTTCAGTATTCGACAAGGCAGACGTACAGTCGCAGACCATTCCATCGACTTCCGAACCCTGGCTAGACGAAGTTCTTGGAACACACCATCGTTGGTGGACGCGTTCTTCCATAGTTTGGCTGACTATATCAAGGACGAGTTGGTCTCCCATGAACTGCCTTCCACTCTTGATGAAGCCATCGCACTGACTGTCAGGATCGACAGAAGGATACAGACCCGTCGTCGTGAGAGGGGGCGCCAAGGTCCACCTACTACCGGCATTCGGAGAGATCCGACTGGGCTCCTGTCATCTACTGCCACTCACCCAGGTCAGCTTGATCAGTCTGAGCCTATGGAGATTGGGCGAGCCTCTCTCACTCCTGCAGAGCGCCAGCGACGCTTCACCTCAAACCTCTGCCTCTATTGTGGAGGTGATGGACATCGTGTGGTAACCTGCCCTTTAAAGGGCCGAAGCTCACCGGGCATAGGGGGAGTCCGGTTGAGTTCAATGACCATCCAGTCCTCCGACCGCAAACCCCTGCTGCAAGTTCACCTCCGCCTCTCTGACTCAACTCACACCCTGGCTGCTCTGGTGGATTCTGGCGCCGAAGCCAACATAATGGACATCAAGCTGGCATGCCAACTGGGACTGGAGAACCTCCGTTTGACACCTCCTATTCCTGCCCGGGCACTGGACGGACACTTACTCGGATCGGTCACTCATGTCACGGCCCCGGTCTCGATGGGTCTGTCCGGAAACCATCAAGAAACTATCCAGTTTCACCTGCTCCCCTCTCCAGGCCAACCCCTCATCCTGGGTTACCCATGGCTCCGCCGGCACAACCCTCAGCTCGACTGGGTGACCGGGGTGATCAGGGAGTGGGGAGAGGACTGCCACCGAACCTGCCTGCTTGCTGCCGCACTACCCCCTCGGCCAGTACCTACTAACTCCGCTCCTGACCTCTCCAATGTCCCAGAATGCTACCATGGTCTCAGAGAGGTGTTTAACAAAGCAAGAGCCACATCTCTGCCCCCTCACCGACCGTACGACTGTGCCATCGACCTCCTCCCTGGAACAGCCCCTCCAAAGGGTCGTCTTTATTCGTTGTCTGCTCCTGAAAGAAAGTCCATGGAGGACTACATCAATGGCTCTCTGTCCGCAGGATTAATCCGTTCATCTTCATCTCCTGCTGGTGCTGGCTTCTTCTTTGTGGGGAAGAAGGACGGATCTCTTCGCCCCTGCATCGACTACAGGGGACTCAACGACATCACAGTGAAAAACCGTTACCCTCTGCCTCTGCTCACCTCTGCTTTTGAGTTGCTCCAGGGAGCCACTGTTTTTACCAAGTTGGATCTCAGAAACGCTTACCACCTAGTGCGGATCCGGGAGGGAGATGAATGGAAAACCGCATTCAATACACCAACAGGCCACTACGAGTATCTGGTTATGCCTTTTGGCCTCACCAATGCTCCTGCTGTGTTCCAGGCTCTAGTGAATGATGTACTGCGGGACATGTTAAACAAGTTTGTCTTCGTTTACCTGGATGACATCTTAATCTACTCCAGAAACCTGTCTGAACACACCCGCCATGTCCAGCAAGTCCTTCATCGTCTTCTGGAGAATTCCCTCTACGCCAAGGCAGAGAAATGTGAGTTTCACGTCAAGACAGTGGCCTTCCTGGGGTACATAGTGGCAGAGGGAAGTATCCAAATGGATCCTGCCAAAGTATCAGCAGTCACTTCATGGCCAGTTCCGGAGAACAGAAAGAAGCTGCAACAGTTTCTGGGGTTTGCTAACTTCTATAGAAAGTTTATCCGGAACTACAGTACCGTTGCTGCCCCTCTCACTGCTCTAACCAGCACCAAGCAACCCTTCACCTGGACCCCAGCAGCCGACAAAGCCTTCAGTACCCTCAAGGTGAGGTTCACCTCCGCTCCCATCCTCCAGATGCCTGATGTGGACCGGCAATTCATTGTGGAGGTGGACGCCTCGGATGTGGGAGTTGGTGCTGTGATTTCTCAGTGGGCTGCGGAGGATAGGAAGCTCCATCCCTGTGCCTTTTTCTCACGTCGGTTGTCCCCCTCTGAGTGCAATTACGACATAGGGAACCGTGAGCTGCTGGCTGTGAAGCTTGCCTTGGAGGAGTGGCGTCACTGGCTGGAGGGGTCCACCATTCCATTTCTCGTTTGGACCGATCATAAGAACTTGGAGTACATCCGCACGGCCAAACGGTTGAACTCCAGGCAGTCCCGCTGGGCCCTGTTCTTCACCAGGTTTAATTTCACTCTGTCATACCGGCCTGGATCACGCAACACCAAGCCAGACGCCCTCTCCCGTCAATTCCAGAAGGATGACACCCCCTCCAAGGACCCTGTGTCGATTCTGCCAAGTCCCTGCATCGTTGCAGCTCTGACCTGGGCTGTTGAGGAACAGGTGCTGGAGGCTCTCCGTAACCAGCCAGGTCCCAGCACTTGCCCAGCTGACCGCCTTTTTGTCCCCGAAGACCTGAGGTCCCAGGTCGTTCAGTGGGGACATGACTCCCGCCTAGCTTGTCACCCTGGCTCCACCCGCACTTACAACCTGCTCGCCCAGAGGTTCTGGTGGCCCTCTCTGAGGAAGGATGTACGGGAATTCGTCCAAGCCTGCCCCATCTGCAACCAACACAAGTCGTCCTGCCAGCCCCCAGCCGGATTGCTGCAGCCCCTGCCTGTGCCCAGACGTCCCTGGTCTCACATCGCCCTTGACTTTGTCACGGGGCTGCCCCCTTCAAGTGGCATGACCGTCATTCTCACCATAGTTGACCGTTTCAGCAAGATGGCACACTTCATTCCCCTCCCCAAGCTCCCAACCGCCAAGGAGACCGCCCAGGTGGTCCTGGAACACGTCTTCCGGATCCACGGACTGCCAAAGGATGTAGTTTCTGACCGTGGTCCACAATTCTCCTCCGCTTTTTGGAAGGAGTTCTGTCACCTGCTGGGAGCCACAGTCAGTCTGACTTCCGGATTCCATCCCCAATCCAATGGGCAGTCAGAGCGGGCTAATCAGGAGCTCGAGAAGGCACTGCGATGCATGACTTCACGCAACCCCCACTCCTGGTCGCAGCAATTGACATGGGTGGAGTACGCACACAATTCTCTGACCTGCTCTGCCATCGGTATGTCCCCTTTCCAATGTGTTTATGGATACCAGCCTCCTCTATTTGCCAGCCAGGAAGAGGAGGTTACTTGCCCATCTGCACTTGCTTTTGCCCGTCGATGTCGCCGCACCTGGTCACAAGCCCGAGCCACACTCCTCAGATCCGTTGCCAGCTACACTACCGGGGCCAACCGTCGGAGAATTCCTGCTCCCACCTACCATGTTGGTCAAAGGGTGTGGTTGTCATCGAAGAACCTGCCACTCAGGGTGGAGTCGCAGAAGCTGGCACCTCGGTTCATTGGCCCATTCCCTATCATAAGAGTGATTAGCCCAACTGCTGTCCGGCTCCAACTGCCTAATTCCCTGAGGGTGCACCCCACTTTCCATGTGTCTAAGATTAAGCCCATCCATGAGAGTCCGCTGGTCCCTGCTGCGCCTTGTCCTCCTCCTCCACGGCTCGTCGATGGTGGTCTGGTTTACACCGTCCGCCGCCTGCTTCGGTCCAGACGGAGGGGTAGGGGTCTCCAGTACCTCATTGACTGGGAGGGCTATGGACCTGAGGAAAGGACCTGGGTGCCAGCTAGTCGGATTGTGGATAGGACTCTCATCACCGCTTTCCACCAACGGCATCCTGATCAACCTGCAATCCGTAGGGGCCGCCCCAGAGGGGTCCCTAACCGTCCTGCCCGCTCGGCTTCCTGTCCTGTGCCTGATCCTGTCTCGGGACCTGTCCCATCTCCCGACCACGGCCCTCCGGCTTCCTCCGAGGATGAGGACGTTCACTCGGACCGTTCGGAGGAGTTCTAGCCCTCCTCCGGCTCCCCTCCTCCCGCCCGGCGTGGTGTTGCTCTTGGGACTTCTGGGGCCGTCCCTTGGGGGGGGGGTTCTGTCATGAGCCTCTCACTCCACCGGGTTACCACCTTAATTTTCTTCCACTCTGCTCACCACTCTCTCTACTCAGCCTAACTAGCTCCACCTGTCCCTGCTCTGCTCTGCTCTAATTACTCTGCCAGCTGCGCTGCATTACCCACTACCTCTCCCAGTATTTAAGGCCCTGTCTTTCAGCTCTCCGGTGTCAGATCGTCTGCAAAGCTCACACCCGGAACCTGTTTGCTCGCGCTTCTGGCTCACCCTGGTTTTGTGACCCCGGACCTGCCTGATTTTTGGATACTCGTCTGCCCCAGGAGATCCAGACCTGCTTCTGCCATTACGACTCCTGACTACTCTTCAATCCCGGTAACTCTGACCAGCCTTCTGCCTTGCTACTACGTATTTTGGATTTCCCTTGAACTGTACTGCTGCCTTGTTTCATTCCGCCCTGTTGTGTCTGTGTCTCCCCCCCCCCAGGACTTCTGGACCACCCACCACCGGCTTCATAGGACGCATCGCTGCCACTGGGGGGGGCACAGACCCAGCACATTGGACGGGATCCCTGTTACCCCTGGAGCCTTCATTCACTCCCTACTTCCCTTTTCCCTTAAGTTTAATAAACTTTCTGGTGTGACGCAATTGTGGTCCTCTGGTCGTCTGTCTGAACCGTGACAGTATCACTCAATGAACACACACTCATTGGACACACACACACAATAATTAATTTAGTAGTGTTTAGAAACATGTTATCTACTGTTAATAATGATACATTAATTCATGTATATACAGTACCAGTCAAAAGTTTGGACACACCTACCCATTCAAGGGTTTGTCTTAATTTTTTCCATTGTAGAATAATAGTGAAGACATCAAAACTATGGAATAACAAATATGGAATAATGTAGTAACCAAAAAAAGTGTTAAACAAATGAAATTATATTTTATATTTGAAATTCTTCAAATAGCCACCCTTTGTCTTGATGACAGTTTTGCATACTCTTGGCATTCTCTCAACCAGCTTCACCTGGAATGCTTTTCCAACAGTCTTGAAGGAGTTCACACATATGCTGAGCACTTGTTGGCTGCTTTTCCTTCACTCTGCCGTCCGACTCATCCCAAACCATCTCAATTGGGTTGAGGTCAGGTGATTGTGGATGCCAGGTCATCTGATGCAGCACTCAATCCCTCTCCTTACACAGTCTGGAAGTGTGTTGGGTCATTGTCCTGTTGAAAAACAAATGATAGTCCCACTAAGCTTAAACCAGATGGGATGGTGTGACGCTGCAGAATGCTGTGGTAGCCATGCTGGTTAAGTGTGCCTTGAATTCTAAATAAATCATAGACAGTGTCACCAGCAAAGCACCCCCACACCATAACACCTCCTCCTCCATGCTTTACGGTGGGAAATACACATGCCGAGATCATCCGTTCACCCACACCGCTTCTCACAAAGACACGGCGGTTGGAACCAAAAATCTCAAATTTGGACTCCAGGCCAAAGGACAAATGTCCACCTGTGTAATGTCCATTGCTCGTGATTCTTGGCCCAAGCAAGTCTCTTCTTATTATTGGGGTCCTTTAGTAGTGGTTTCTTTGCAGCAATTCAACCATGAAAGCCTGATTCACACAGTCACCTCTGAACAGTTGATGTTGAGCTGTGTCTGTGACTTGAACTCTGTGAAGAATGTATTTGGGCTGCAATTTCTGAGGCTGGTAACTCTGATGAACGTATCCTCTGCAGCAGAGGTAACTTTGGGTCTTCCATTCCTGTGGCGGTCCTCATGAGAGCCAGTTTCATCATAGCGCCTGATGGTTTTTGCGACTGCACTTGAAGAATCTTTCAAAGTTCTTGAAATGTTCCGTATTGACTGACCTTCATGTCTTAAAGTAATGATGGACTGTCATTTCTCGTAGCTTATTTGAGCAGTTCTTGCCATAAATGGACTTGGTCTTTTACCAAATAGGGCTATCTTCTGTATACCCCCCTACCTTGTCACAACACAACTGATTGGCTCTAACGCATTAAGAAGGAAAGAAATTCCACAAATTAACTTTTAAGAAGGCACACCTGTTAATTGAAATGCATTCCAGGTGACTACCTCATGAAGCTGGTTGAGAGAATGGCAAGAGTGTGCAAAGCTGTCATCAAGGCAAAGGGTGGCTATTTGAATAATCTAAAATCTAAAATATATTTTGATTTGTTAAACACTTTTTTGGTTACTACATGATTCCACATGTGTTATTTCATAGTTTTGATGTCTTCACTATTATTCTACAATGTCAAAAATAGTAAAAATAAAGAAAACCCTTGAATGTGTAGGTGTGTCCAAACTCTCGACTAGTAGTAGTGTGTATATATTCATATATGAATAGATATGGCAGGTTTCAGGACTCTGATGTATCTGAAAATGTTGAAAAAATATATTTTCACCACCAAAGAATTGCAGTGTGGTTTTAATATGATTTGACTCTTTGCAGGCTGTCAGGCTGTCTAGTCACAGAGGAAGGCTGTTCTTATCTGGTCTCAGCTCTGAAGTCAAACCCCTCACACCTGAGAGAGCTGGACCTGAGTATCAATGACCTGAAGGATTCAGGAGTGAAGCTGCTCTCTGCTGGACTGGGGAAACCCCACTGTAAACTGGAGACTCTGAGGTCAGTATTCCTGTAGTTGGTTAACAAGTGATAACTGTTCACTAGATCCACATGTGTTTACCAGGCACACATAGTCCACACCATATGTGTTTGGACAGTGAAGCTTACAGTTTTACATTTGGTGCTATGCTCCAGCATCTTGGATTTAAGATAGAAAGTTTCATATTAGGTGACAGTACAGAATGTCACCTTTTATTTGAGGGTATTCATACATATCTGTTTTACTGTTTAGAAATGAAAGCACTTTATGTATCTAGTTCTCCCATTTGAAAAAGTCGTAATAATTTGTACATATTCACTTATATTGTATTAAAGTAGTCATAAGTTTAGTATTTGGTCCCATATTCCTTACCTGCAGTGATTACATCAAGCTTGTGATTCTACAAACTTGTTGAATGCATTTGCAGTTTGATTTGGTTGTGTTTTAGATGATGTTTTTCCTAATAGAAACTGAATGGTGAATAATGTCCTGTCATTTTGGAGTCACTTCACTTGTATTGTCAGTAAGAATAGAAGATGTTTTCTGAACACATGATGATGAATGAGAAAGTTACAGAGGAACAAGGATCATACCCCCTCTGTTATTGTTAATGGTGAGAGGTTAGTATGTTTTGTTGTAGCCTCTGTAACTTTCTCACTCATTATTATTCATGATTCATTCATGATTTTTCTAAATCATGGCATCATCAGGATTCAGTTAGTAGTGTTTAGAAACATGTTATCTACTCACTTAGACAGAAAATTACTCCAGTCATCATCCACCATTCAGTTACTATCGGGCAAAACATAACCCAAAACACAACCAAAACAAACTGCAAATGCAACCAACGAGTTTGGGACCAAATACTAAACTTTTGACTACTTTAATACACTATGAGTGAATTTATCAAAATACTTATGACTTCTTCAAAAGTGGGGGACTAGATACATAAAGTGCTTTCATTTCTAAACGGTGAAACAGATATGTATTCAAATACCCTCAAATAAAAGGTGACATTATATACTGTCACCTCATATGAAACATTTGATCTCAAATCCAAAATGCTGGAGTATAGAGCCACATTTAAAATGTTAGCTTCACTGTCAAAATAGATATGGTGTGGACTGTATACTCAATACAATCTACCGTAATTTTCGGACTATAAGCCGCGCCTTTTTTCAAATGTTTCGACCCCTGCGGCTTATATAACGGTGCGGCTAATCTATGGATTTTTACAGCTAATGTCCACTAGAAGACCTCCTACATCTATGGATTTTACAGGTTACAGTCCACCAACTTTAACTCTATGGGCTCTATGACCGGTCCGCGCCCCCCACCTTTAAGCGGCGGGCTCCAGCAGGAAAAGCTGGAGGCCGGAAAAGAGTGAGACGGGTAGCGCGCAAAAGTAAAAGTGGAACCGAGAGTGGTACGAGAGACAGAACGAGAGCAAGACAGTTTGTGCAAAGGAAGTTTTCATGCACAAACCCTCATTATGGAAAACAAACGTAGAAATGCATATGATGCAGCTTTTAAGTTAAAGGCAGTCAATCTGGCTGTAAAAGAAGGAAATAGAGCTGCTGCATGTAGCCTTGGCATCAATGAGTCAATGGTGAGACGTTGGAGACGCCAGCGGGAAGAACTGTCTCAATGCAAAAAGTCAAAAAAAGCTTTCAGAGGTAATAAAAGCAGATGGCCCGAACTTGAAGACTTTCTTGAAGATTGGGTGAACACACAGAGAGCAGACGGCCGAGGTGTTTCCACCGTGCAGATCCGACTGAAAGCTGAAACAGTCGCCACCGAAATGAAAATAGAAAATATTGAATGGCATCTCCTTTAAAGTCAACAAGAAAGGGTGGATGATGGAAAGCGTAATGAATGAGTGGCTGAATGAGTGGCTGAATGAATGGCTGAATGAGTGCTACGTCAAGCGCCCTGGAGGATTCTTTCACCAAAAAAAAGCTTTGCTCGTTTTGGACAGCATGAGGGCCCATATAACGGATTATGTGAAAGCAGCCATCAAGAGCACAAACTCCATTCCAGCTGTGATTCCTGGGGGCACAACGAAGCATCTGCAGCCACTCGACATCAGTGTCAATCGTGCGTTCAAAGTGGCACTACGCGTTCAGTGGGAGGCGTGGATGACTAGCGGCGATAAATCATTCACCAAAACTGGTCGCATGCGAAAAGCAACTTTCGCTCAAGTTTGCGAGTGGATCCTGATAGCGTGGAGGAGTGTCAAAACATCCACGATCATTAACGGGTTCCGAAAGGCTGGACTGCTGCGTGATGAAGAGGAGGACGCCGCCACAGCTGAGGCCCTTCAGAGGCTGTTCGATTCTGACAGTGACGAAGAGGAGTTCGTTGGTTTTGAGAGCGTCAACGAAGGAGAGAGGAGAGTGGCTGACGAAGCCACCCTGAGCCTGTTCGTTTCCGACACTGAAGATGAGGACTTTGGTGGTTTTAGTACGCAGGAAGAAGACGGAGATGAGGATTAATGACTTGACTTTACTGGTTACAGCCATGTACTGCACCTTAGCCTAAAAGATGAAGACGAGGATTAATGACTTTTCTGGTAGGCTGATTACCGTATATTTTAAGCAGCCGTGTTGCTGCAACTTTAGGTTTACTGTCGTGTTACAGGCACTTTATTCTGCACTTTAAAAAAAACACATTTAAATTTAGCCATTGATATTGCCTCGTCAAGCGCTGTAAGCTTTGTTTTTTGTTATGGTACTACTGTAGGCTATAATGTAGATAAATATTCAAAGATGTGCACACTTTTTCAAGGTTTTTCAAAAATAACCAAAGTTAAGTGGTTAAATGATTGTGACGCTATTACCGTATTTTCCGCACTATAAGGCGCACTTAAAAGCCTTTAATTTTCTCCAAAAACGACAGTGCGCCTTATAATCCGGAGCGCCTTATATATGGATCAATTGGTTAATTGGTTGATCCATGCTGGTTGTACACGCCGCTCAAGGCGCTCTGTCAAAATGTTTCAGTATGAAAAACCAATAAAAACTATTTAATAATAATGAAATGTTTCAGTACGACTGGTACACTACAGAGCCGCACCGCTTGCAGCATTACGGCTACCGTTGTCAGTAAACACTGGTACTGTGCTTACTCACAGTCCCACACCACTTGTCTGTGTATAAAGACCCCAAAATGGCAGCTTTCAAGAGACACGCTTACGACGCAGAGTTCAAGCTCAAGGCTGTCGGTCACACAGTAGAATATGGGAATAGAGCAGCAGCGAGAGAATTCAACATTAATGAATCAATAGGCTGATATATCAGTCTCAACTGTGGTCCAAGCTTTCACGAAGGCAGGAATAATCTCTGAACTGCCAGGCAACAGCAGCGACACTGACTGGGATAATGACGAGAGGGAGCCGGGCAGGTTGGATGCCGTAGTCGCCCAACTGTTCAATTCGGACACTGAAGAAGAAGAATTCGAGGGATTTGTGGACGGGGAATGAACTGAAAAAGTGAGCTTTACGTGTTATACGTAACTGAACAATGTTGAGTTATGCACTAACGTTTGATTTAGTGGTATCAGACTGTTTCTTTTACTATGTGTTTACTGAATCAGGGAAAAGTTCCCCTCCACGTTTGGGAGAAGAGTGAGCAAGGCTGGGAGATATTGTTAATATGCACATTAACGTTTGAACAACGTTACCATGGGAGTGAACGGAGTTGTCAGAACGCTTAATCCAGGCTCTGTCGTAGCTGGCCGCGACCGGGAGACCCATGGGGCGGCGCACAATTGGCCCAGCGTCATCCAGGGTAGGGGAGGGAATGGCCGGCAGGGATGTAGCTCAGTTGGTAGAGCATGGTGTTTGCAACACCAGGGCTGTGGGTTCAATTCCCACGGGGGGTATAACAAATAATGTATGCACTAACTGTAAGTCGCTCTGGATAAGAGCATCTGCTAAATGACTAAAATGTAAAATGTAAATGTTAATAAAGTTTGACTTTATCTGACTGTTTTGTTGACATTCCCTTTAGCACAGCTCCATCTAGTGGATGCATAACGCAACCCCAGTCAATCGTTTGACTATCTTCTATTCTATGCGCCTTATAATCCGGTGCGCCCTATATATGAAAACAGTTCTAAAATAAGCCAGTCATTGAAGGTGCGCCTTATAATCCGGTGCGCCTTATAGTGCGGAAAATACGGTAACTAATTTTGCTGGAAAACGTTATGCAAATATGCAACTTGTTTGTTGAAATGTTAATAAATGGGAGCTTCCTCAAGCAGCCATCTCTTTCCCAACAATCCCCTCTGTGCACGAACCCTTACATATGGTAATTTAACATTAAAACACCTGCGGCTTATAGTCCAGTGCGGCTTATATATGTACACATCATTCAATTTAGCTGCTGCGGCTTATACTCCGGTGCGCCTTATAGTGCGGAAAATACGGTAAATCTGATACCTCACTGTCTGTCTTTTGACTGATAGTGCTTTTTAAACTGGTCTGGTCAGTCAACTCAAATATTCGTACTATACATGTTTCTCTCTACAAGCAATATTATGATCATTTCTAATAATGATACATTCATTTATGAATGGATATGGCAGGTTTCAGGACACTGATATATCTGAATATGTTGTAAAAATATACTGCCACAATTTTCACCACCAAAGTATAGCAGTGTGGTTTTAATATTATTTGACTCTTTGCAGGCTGTCATGCTGTCTAGTCACAGAGGAAGGCTGTGCTTCTCTGGTCTCAGCTCTGAAGTCAAACCCCTCACACCTGAGAGAGCTGGATCTGAGTAACAATGACCTGAAGGATTCAGGAGTGAAGCTGCTCTCTGCTGGACTGGGGAATCCCCACTGTAAACTGGAGACTCTGACGTCAGTATTCCTGTAGTTGGTCAACAAGTGATAACTGTTCACCAGATCCACATGTGTTTACCAGGCACACATAGTCCACACCATATGTGTTTGGACAGTGAAGCTTACAGTTTTACATTTGGTGCTATGCTCCAGCATTTTGGATTTGAGATAGAAAGTTTCATATTAGGCAACAGTACAGAATGTCACCGTTTATGTGATGTTAATAGTGAGAGGTTAGCATGTTTTGTTGTAGCCTCTGTAACTTTCTCATTCATTATTATTCATGATTCATTCATTATTTTTATTAATCATGGCATCATTAGGATTAATTTAGTAGTGTTTAGAAACATGTTATCTACTCACTTAGACAGAAAATTACTTCAGTCATCATCCACCATTCAGTTACTATCGGTCAAAACATAACCCAAAACACAACCAAAACAAACAGCAAATGCAACCAACAAGTTTGGGACCAAATACTAAACTTTTGACTACTTTAATACACTATAAGTGAATTGGTCAGAATACTTATGACTTCTTCAAATGGGGGGACTAGATACATAAAGTGGTTTCATTTCTAAATGTTGAAACATACTTGTATAAAAATACCCTCAAATTAAAGGTGACATTATATACTGTCACCTCATATGAAACATTTGATCTCAAATCCAAAATGCTGGAGTACAGAGCCACATTTAAAATGTTAGCTTCTCTGTCAAAATAGATATGGTGTGGACTGTATACTCAATACAATCTAAATCTGATACCTCACTGTCTGTCTTTTGACTGATACTGCTTTTTAAACTGCTCTGGTCAGTCAACTCAAATATTTGTCATATACATTTTTCTATCTACAAGCAATACTTTGATAATTTGTCATTTCTAATAATGATACATTCATTTATGAATAGATATGGCAGGTTTCAGGACACTGATATATCTGAACATTTAAAAAAAATATACTGCCACTATTTTCACTACCAAAGAATAGCAGTGTGGTTTTAATATGATTTGACTCTTTGCAGGCTGTCAGGCTGTCTAGTCACAGAGGAAGGCTGTGCTTCTCTGGTCTCCGCTCTGAAGTCAAACCCCTCACACCTGAGAGAGCTGGACCTGAGCTACAATCACCCAGGAGACTCAGGAGTCAGACTGCTCTCTGCTGGACTGGAGGATCCACACTGCAGACTGGAGAAACTCAAGTATGTAGAGGGTTTATGTCAATGTTCATATCAGACATGTTGGAGTTATCAGGCTAGTTAAGACAAACATTCTGACCACCACTTCATATAACACAGCTCCCACCTCTACTTCACTGTGTTATAATGGACCTTATGCTTGTTATGTCACCTCTGGAACCAGTTATCAAACATACTGACCTTTCTGACCCTATCCCATGGCCCTACTTTCTACAACTGAACATTTAAATTCCTCTATGAGTTTTGTTTAGTGTCCATTTACTTATTTATGTATTTGTTGTATATTGGGGTTGTGCTGCAGAGCATCATGGGGGTTTGTATGTATTGAGATGATCACGTTCCAGATAAATGGTTGAATTGATTCCTGTCTCCTGTCTCATCATTATTGAATTGTTATACAGACGTGGTTATGAAACCCACGAGACATAACAACAGATTGGCAATGAGTAAGTCTGAATCTACAGGAACTATTCTGTCTGGAAGAAGTGGGTTTTTACAACTGTTTAAAACTGTTATTTTCTGTGGTACAGAATAGGCTAATGTTAGCACAGTGTATTGCTAGCAGAGGCAAGTGCATAGTCTAGCTAGCTAAGAAAGAGAGTTAACCAGTGGTGTAAAGTACTTAAGTAAAAATACTTTAAAGTACTACTTAAGTAGTTTTTTGGGGTATCTGTACTTGACTTTACTATTAATATTTTTGACAACTTTTACTTTTACTTCACTACATTCCTAAAGAAAATAATGTACTTTTTACTCCATACATTTTCCCTGACACCCAAAAGTACTCGTTACATTTTGAATGCTTAGCAGGACAGAAAATGGTCCAATTCACACACTTATCAAGAGAACATCCCTACTGCCTCTGATCTGGCAGACTCACTAAACACAAATGCTTTGTTTGTAAATTGTCTGAGTGTTGGAGTGTGCCTCTGGCTGAACGTAAATTTTAAAAACAAGAAAATTGTCTGGATTGCTCTATGTAAGGAATTTGAAATGATTTATACTTGTACTTTTACTTTTGATACTTAAGTATATTTAAAACCAAATACTTTTAGACTTTTACTCAAGTAGTATTTTACTGGGTGACTTTCACTTTTAGTTGAGTCATTTTCTATTAAGGTATCTTTATGACAATTGGGTACTTTTTCCACCACTGGAGTTAACATCGTCATGGACGGCAGAAAAGGACTGGAGACGGACATCGCATAACTTTGTCCAAGTGGTGGTCAGAATGTTTGTCTTAACTAGCCTGATAACTCCAACATGTCTGATATGAACATTGACATAAACCCTCT
Organism: Coregonus lavaretus; assembly: GCF_964263955.1. Classification (NCBI taxonomy): domain Eukaryota; kingdom Metazoa; phylum Chordata; class Actinopteri; order Salmoniformes; family Salmonidae; genus Coregonus; species Coregonus lavaretus. The sequence goes on from NC_139989.1 coordinate 76,446,965, forward strand.
ACATACTTGAGTTTCTCCAGTCTGCAGTGTGGATCCTCCAGTCCAGCAGAGAGCAGTCTGACTCCTGAGTCTCCTGGGTGATTGTAGCTCAGGTCCAGCTCTCTCAGGTGTGAGGGGTTTGAACTCAGAGCTGAGATCAGAGAAGCACAGCCTTCCTCTGTGACTAGACAGCCTGACAGCCTGCAAAGAGTCAAATCATATTAAAACCACACTGCTATTCTTTGGTGGGGAAGATATTGGCAGTATATTTTTCAAAATTTTCAGTTAAATCAGTGTTCTGAAACCTGCTCTATCTATTCATAAATGGATGTTTCATTATTAGAAATGACAAATTATCAAAGTATTGCTTGTAGAGAGAAAAATGTATAGTCCAAATATTTGAGTAGACTGACCAGAGCAGTTAAAAAGCAGTATCAGTCCAAGACAGACAGTGAGGTATCAGATTTAGATTGTATTGAGTATACAGTCCACACCATATCTACAGTGCATTCAAAAAGTATTCAGACCCCTTGACCTTTTCCACATTTTGTTAAGTTACAGCCTTATTCTAAAATATATTAAATTAGTTATTTTTCCCCATCAATTTGCACACAATACCCCATAATGACAAAGTGAAAACAGGTTTTTAGACATGTTTGCAAATATATAGAAATATCTTATTTACAGAAGTATTCAGACCCTTTGCTATGAGATTCGAAATTGAGCTCATGTGCATCCTGTTTCCGTTGATCATCCCTGAGATGTTTCTACAACTTGATTGGAGTCCACCTGTGGTAAATTCAATTGATTGGACATGATTTGGAATGGCACACACCTATCTATATAAGGTCCCACAGTTGACAGTGCATGTCAGAGCAAAAACAAAGCCATGAGGTCGAAGGAATTGTCCGTAGAGCTCCGAGACAGGATTGTGCCGAGGGGAAGGGTACCAAAAAATGTCTGCAGCATTGAAGGTCCCCAAGAACACAGTGGCCTCCATCATTCTTAAATGGAATGAGTTTGGAACCACCAAGATTCTTCCTAGAGCTTGCCGCCCGGCCAAACTGATCAATCAGGGGAGAAGGGCCTTGGTCAGGGAGGTGACCAAGATCCCGATGGTCACTCTGACAGAGCTCCAGAGTTCCTCTGTGGATATGGGAGAACCTTCCAGAAGGATATCTCTGCAGCACTCCACCAATCAGGTATTTATGGTAGAGTGGCCAGACGGAAGCCACTCCTCAGTAAAAGGCACATGACAGCCCGCTTGGAGTTTGCCAAAATGCACCTAAAGACTCTCAGACCATGAGAAACAAGATTCTCTGGTCTGATGAAACCAAGATTGATCTCTTTGGCCTGAATGCCAAGCGTCACGTCTGGAGGAAACCTGGCACCATCCCTACGGTGAAGCATGGTGGTGGCAGCATGCTGTGGGGATGTTTTTTAGTGGCAGGGACTGGGAGACTAGTCAGGATCGAGGGAAAGATGAACAGAGCAAAGTACAGAGAGATCCTTGATGAAAACCTGCTCCAGAGCGCTCTGGACCTCAGACTGGGGTGAAGGTTCACCTTCCAACAGGACAATGAGCCTAAGCACACAACCAAGACAACACAGGAGTTCTAAAAACCCATAACTTTGTCATTATGGGATGTTGTGTGTAGATTGATGAGGGAAAAAAACAGTTTAATCAATTTTAGAATAAGGCTTTAACGGAACAAAATGTGGAAAAAGTCAAGGGGTCTGAATACTTTCCGAAAGCACTGTGTAACTATACACTATATATACAGTAGTATGTGGACACCCTTTCAAATTAGTGGATTTGGATATTTCAGCCACACAGGTTGCTGACAGGTGTATAAAATCGAGCACACAGCCATGCAATCTCCATAGACACTAAGCGGTCCCGTTCTGTGAGCTTGTGTGGCCTACAACTTCACGGCTGAGCCGTTGTTGCTCCTAGACGTTTCCACTTCACAATAAAAGCACTTACAGTTGACCGGGGCAGCTCTAGCAGGGCAGAAATGTGACTTGTTGGAAAGGTGGCATTCTATGACTGTGCCATGTTGAAAGTCAATGAGCACTTCAGTAAGGCCATTCTATTGCCAATGTTTGTCTATGGAGATTGCATGGCTGTGTGCTCGATTTCATACACCTGTCAGCAACGGGTTTGGCTGAAATAACCGAATCCACTAATTTGAAGGGTTGTCCACATACTTTTGTATATACAGGTAAAAGTCAGTAAATTAGAATATTTTGAAAAACTTGATTTATTTCAGTAATTGCATTCAAAAGGTGTAACTTGTACATTATATTTATTCATTGCACACAGACTGATGCATTCAAATGTTTATTTCATTTAATTTTGATGATTTGAAGTGGCAACAAATGAAAATCCAAAATTCCGTGTGTCACAAAATTAGAATATTGTGTAAGGGTTACATTTTGAAGACACCTGGTGCCACAAAATAATCAGCTGATTAACTCAAAACACCTGCAATGGGCTTTAAATGGTCTCTCAGTCCAGTTCTGAAGCCTACACAAACATGGGGAAGACTTCAGATTTGACAGCTGTCCAAAAGGCGACCATCGACACATTGCACAAGGAGGGAAAGACACAAAAGGTTATTGCAGAAGAGGCTGGCTGTTCTCAGAGCTCTGTGTCCAAACACATTAATAGAGAGGCAAAGGGAAGGAAAAACTGTGGTCAGAAAAAGTGTACAAGCGATAGGGATCACCGCGCCCTAGTCAAGATTGTGAAAAAAAACCCATTCAAAAATGTGGGGGAGATTCACAAGGAGTGGACAGCTGCTGGAGTCAGGGCTTCAAGATCCACCACCAAGAGACGCTTGAAAGACATGGGTTTCAACTGCCGCATACCTCGTGTCAAGCCACTGTTGACCAAGAAACAGCGCGAAAAGCGTCTCACCTGGGCTAAGGAAAAAAAGAGCTGGACTGCTGCTGAGTGGTCTAAAGTCATGTTTTCTGACGAAAGCAAATTTTGCATTTCCTTTGGAAATCGAGGTCCCAGAGTCTGGAGGAAGACAGGAGAGGCACAGGATCCACGTTGCCTGAAGTCTAGTGTAAAGTTTCCACCATCAGTGATGGTTTGGGGTGCCATGTCATCTGCTGGTGTCGGTCCACTCTGTTTCCTGAGATCAAGGGTCAACGCAGCCGTCTACCAGCAAGTTTTAGAGCACTTCATGCTTCCTGCTGCTGACCTGCTCTATGGAGATGGAGATTTCAGGTTCCAACAGGACTTGGCGCCTGCACACAGCGCAAAATCTACCCGTGCCTGGTTTACGGACCATGGTATTTCTGTTCTAAATTGGCCAGCCAACTCCCCTGACCTTAGCCCCATAGAAAATCTGTGGGGTATTGTGAAAAGGAAGATGCAGAATGCCAGACCCAACAACGCAGAAGAGTTGAAGGCCACTATCAGAGCAACCTGGGCTCTCATAACACCTGAGCAGTGCCAGAAACTCATCGACTCCATGCCACGCCGCATTAATGCAGTAATTGAGGCAAAAGGAGCTCCAACCAAGTATTGAGTATTGTACATGCTCATATTTTTCATTTTCATACTTTTCAGTTGGCCAACATTTCTAAAAAATCCCTTTTTTGTATTAGCCTTAAGTAATATTCTAATTTTGTGACACACGGAATTTTGGATTTTCATTTGTTGCCACTTCAAATCATCAAAATTAAATGAAATAAACATTTGAATGCATCAGTCTGTGTGCAATGAATAAATATAATGTACAAGTTACACCTTTTGAATGCAATTACTGAAATAAATCAAGTTTTTCAAAATATTCTAATTTACTGACTTTTACCTGTATAGTGTATTTCCCTGGTATATTACTCATGTCTCACCAGTGCAGTTATGCTGCTCTGGCGCCATCCTGTGGACAGCTGGAAACACAACTTCAACTCCATTACATTCAATGTATCCCACAAAGTCCCACTTGGCTGGACAAAGCAGTCTGAATGGAAATCAGGTCCATATATGAATACAGGCAGACACACAGCCTTACATGTCATATCACTGAGTCTCAGTTTAAATCACGGTTTAAACATAACAAGTCATTGCAAGTGAAACCATTTCTCAATTAGGTTTTAGGTTTTATTTATTCACACCAAAGAAAAGAAGTGAAAGACAAAACACTGCAGATAAATAAACAGGTAAAAACGGTGTTCAGGTGAGGATGGGAAGCTCAAAAGGGCTGATATGAAAACCACACCACAAATACAAGTAAAAAAAAAACGTTTGTTCAATCAGTTAAACAAAACATATTAATTTTAATTATAAATGTATATATATATATATATAAGTGGTTTGCGAAAGTATTCACTCCCCTTGGCATTTTTCCTATTTTGTTGCCTTACAACCTGGAATTAAAATTGATTTTTTTGGGGTTTGTATCAATTGATTTACACAACATGCCTACCACTTTGAAGATGAAACATATTTTCTAATGGCACGTTGTGTTTGCTAATCCAAGTTTATCATTTTAAAAGGCTAATTGATCATTAGAAAACCCTTTTGCAATTATGTTAGCACAGCTGAAAACTGTTGTGCTGATTAAAGAAGCAATAAAAACTGGCCTTCTTGAGACTAGTTGAGTATCTGGAGCATCAGCAATTGTGGGTTCGATTACAGGCTCAAAATGGCCAGAAACAAATAACTTTCTTCTGAAACTCGTCAGTCTATTCTTGTTCTGAGAAATGAAGGCTATTCCATGCGAGAAATTGCCAAAGAAACTGAAGATCTCGTACAACGCTGTGTACTACTCCCTTCACAGAACAGCGCAAACTGTCTCTAACCAGAATAGAAAGAGGAGTGGGAGGCCCCGGTGCACAACTGAGCAAGAGGACAAATACATTAGTGTCTAGTTTGAGAAACAGACGCCTCACAGGTCCTCACCTGACAGCTTCATGAAATAGTACCCGCAAAACACCAGTCTCAACGTCAACAGTGAAGAGGCGACTCTGGGATGCTGACCTTCTACGCAGAGTTGCAAAGAAAAAGCCATATCTCAGACTGGCCAATAAAAAGAAAAAAGATTAAGATGGGCAAAAAGAACACAGACACTGGACTTTTTCTTTGTAACTCTGCCTAGGTCAGCATCCCGGAGTCGCCTCTTCACTGTTGACGTTGAGACTGGTGCTTTGTGGGTATTAGGGGTTTTATTTACTCCACCCAACACAAACACATTTATATATATACAAAATGGATGTAACCCAAACAAAGAGCGAGGTGTAACCTCTACACAGGACGAGAATGCACAATACTCGGTATGTATACTGTAATACAATGTACTCACCAGACCAACGGACATGGGACAATAATGGACAAGGACAATGGGGAACAGAGGGCACATATATACACATACTAATCAGGGGGAATGGGAACCAGGTGTGCGTAATGAGACAAGACAGTCCGGGGTTGGTGGTAATGATCCATGTCAGTGGCGCCTAGAAAGCCGGTGACGTAGACCTCCGGAGCTGGTGAACGGAATGAGCAGCGGTACCGGGGGGATCCGTGACAGTAACATTCTATTTATGATTGTGATAGTTCAGTAAAAACAACAATATATCTTCCAAATGGCATTTCCCATATACAGTGCAGTCGGAAAGTATTCAGACTCCTTTTTCCACATTTTGTTACGTTACAGCCTTATTCTAAAATGAATTAAATTAAAAAAAACTCATTATACACACAATACCCCATAATCATGAAGCGAAAAAACAGGTTTTGAAATGTTTGCAAATGTATATAAAAAAAAAAAACTGAAATGCCTTCTTTACAAAGGTATTCAGACCCTTTGCTATGAGACTCGGAATTGAGCTCAGGTGCATCCTGTTTCCATTGATCATCCTTGAGATGTCTTTACAACTTGATTGGAGTCCACCTGTGGTAAATTCAATTGATTGGACATGATTTGGAAAGGCACAAACACACACACCTGTCTATATAAGGTCCCACAGTTGACAGTGCATGTCAGAGCAAAAACCAAGCCATGAGGTCGAAGGAATTGTCTGTTGAGCTCCGAGACAGGATTTTGTCGAGGCACAGATCTGGGGAAGTGTACCAAAACATTTCTGCAGCATTGAAGGTCCCCAAGAACACAGTGGCCTTAATCATTCTTAAATGGAAGAAGTTTGGAACCACTAAAACACTTCCTAGAGCTGGCTGCTTGACCAAACTGAGCAAATCAAGGAGAAGGGCCTTGATCAGGGCAAACTGTTAGCTGATGTCTCTCTCAGTCTCTGTATGGCTCTGGCTGGGCCGCTCAGGGACATTCAGAGACTTTTCCAGAAGCCACTCCTGCGTTGTCTTGGCTGTGTGCATAGGGTCGTTGTCCTGTTGGAAGGTGAAACTTCGCCCCAGTCTGAGGTCCTGAGCAGGTTTTCATCAAGGATCTGTATTTCGCTCTGTTCATCTTTGCCTCGATCCTGACTAGTCTCCTAGTCCCTGCCGCTGAAAAATATCCCCACTGCATGATGCTGCCACCACCATGCTTCATTGTAGAGATGGTGACAGGTTTCCACCAGACGTGACGCTTGGCATTCAGGCCAAAGAGTTCAATCTTGGTTTCATCAGACCAGAGAATCTTGTTTCAGTATGTTCTGGTTGTGGATGGGGCCTTGGTACCTGTCCTGTGGAGATGGCCTCAGTGTTGAGCGGATGATCCACTGTAAAAGATCACACAACACTGGAGCAACAGCCGCTGCAAGACTGGAAGGTCTTATTGAGGCACCACAGGAATTCCACAAAGAGAATCTACTCCTCCAGGTGATTACATAGAAATACAACAATGTACATTTGTTAATAACCAAAAGGTATTGAAACAAGTATTCACACCCACTCATACGTTATGACGTAGGAAACTATGAATATAAGGAAATTATATTGACTCTGCCAATCTGTGCAGAATAAACGACAATTGGAGCCTTGTATCTAAATAATCCATCCAAATTGACATTGTTCTGTGTGAAACCTCAAATGTATTATTAACAGACATCATTAAGGACATAATGGATTGTCTCTTTTCAGACCACAGTGAGGCTTCAAGAAGGACACTGACTCAGCTGAAGGCAGCCTTCTCCCACAAATCAGTGAAAAAATTAGTCCAGGACAATGTCCAGCATGTGTGAGACAAGGTACAGGTGTGGAGATTCATCCATTTGACACATTACTTCATTTTAAATACTGGATTTACACATCCTGTAGTTACACATCCTGTAGTTACACATCCTGTAGTTGCACATCCTGTAGTTGCACATCCTGTAGTTACGCATCCTGTAGTTACACATCCTGTAGTTACACATCCTGTAGTTACACATCCTGTAGTTACACATCCTGTAGATACACATCCTGTAGTTACACATCCTGTAGTTACACATCCTGTAGTTACATCCTGTAGTTACATCCTGTAGTTACACATCCTGTTGTTACACATCCTGTAGTTACACATCCTGTAGTTACACATCCTGTAGTTACACATCCTGTAGTTACACATCCTGTAGCTACACATCCTGTAGTTACATCCTGTAGTTACACATCCTGTTGTTACACATCCTGTTGTTACACATCCTGTAGTTACACATCCTGTAGTTACATCCTGTAGTTACACATCCTGTAGTTACACATCCCATAGTTACACATCCTGTAGTTACACATCCTGTAGTTACACATCCTGTAGTTACACATCCAAGATATGGAAAACACTACTTGGAGATACAGTGGGGAGAACAAGTATTTGATACACTGCCAATTTTGCAGGTTTTCCTACTTACACAGCATGTAGAGGTCTGTAATTTTTATCATAGGTACACTTCAACTGTGAGAGACGGAATCTAAATCCAAAATCCAGAAATTTCACATTGTATGATTTTTAAGTTATTAATTTGCATTTTATTGCATGACATAAGTATTTGATCACCTACCAACCAGTAAGAATTCCGGCTCTCACAGACCTGTTAATTTTCTTTAAGAAGCCCTCCTGTTCTCCACTCATTACCTGTATTAACTGCACCTGTTTGAACTCGTTACCTGTATAAAAGACACCTGTCCACACACTCAATCAAACAGACTCCAACCTCCCCACAATGGCCAAGACCAGAGAGCTGTGTAAGGACATCAGGGATAAAATTGTAGACTTGCACAAGGCTGGGATGGGCTACAGGACAATAGGCAAGCAGCTTGGTGAGAAGGCAACAACTGTTGGCACAATTATTAGAAAATGGAAGAAGTTCAAGATGACGGTCAATCACCCTCGGTCTGGGCCTCCATGCAAGATCTCACCTCGTGGGGCATCAATGATCATGAGGAAGGTGAGGGATCAGCCCAGTACTACACGGAAGGACCTGGTCAATGACCTGAAGAGAGATGGGACCACAGTCTCAAAGAAAACCATTAGTAACACACTACGCCATCATGGATTAAAATCCTGCAGCGCACGCAAGGTCCCCCTGCTCAAGCCAGCACATGTCCAGACCCATCTGAAGTTTGCCAATGACCATCTGGATGATCCAGAGGAGGAATGGGAGAAGGTAATGTGGTCTGATGAGCAAAAATATAGCTTTTTGGTCTAAACTCCGCTCGCCGTGTTTGGAGGAAGAAGAAGGATCAGTACAACCCCAAGAACACCATCCCAACCGTGAAGCATAGAGGTGGAAACATCATTCTTTGGGGATGTTTTTCTGCAAAGGGGACAGGACGACTGCACCGTATTGGGGGGAGGATGGATGGGGCCATGTATCGCGAGATCTTGTCCAACAACCTCCTTACCTCAGTAAGAGTATTGAAGGTCGTGGCTGGGTCTTCCAGCATGACAATGACCTGAAACACACAGCCAGGGCAACTAAGGAGTGGCTCCGTAAGAAGCATCTCAAGGTCCTGGAGTGGCCTAGCCAGTCTCCAGACCTGAACCAAATAGAAAATCTTTGGAGGGAGCTGAAAGTCCGTATTGCCCAGCGACAGCCCCGAAACCTGAAGGATCTGTACCTATGATAACAATTACAGACCTCTACATGCTTTGTAAGTAGGAAAACCTGCAAAATCGGCAGTGTATCAAATACTTGTTCTCCCCACTGTATGTGATCATTGATTGTTTCATGTTTCTGCTTCATATAGTTGGCAGCAGGTGCTTATGTCACCCTTCTGGCCACCAAAATCAGTGGAACTTAGAACGTGGACCAAGTACCTGCTGACCTCCCACAATGCATCAAGACCACCTGGAGTGGCTGGAGTGTGAGGTGGTTGGTTTCTGTTGGATGTCTCCCAAACAGGAGCAGATCAACCTTGCTGCATCCACTGCTGCTGGGGCGTGTCAAGAAGAAGAGTCTTTCCTCTACTGTACTGGTAACACAGGTATTCATACTACTGTCTATCCAAGAAGAAGGGTCTTTCCTCTACTGCTAACACAGGTATTCATACTACTGTCTATCCAAGAAGAAGAGTCTTTCCTCTACTGGTAACACAGGTATTCATACTACTGTCTATCCAAGAAGAAGGGTATTTCCTCTACTGTACTGGTAACACAGGTATTCATACTACTGTCTATCCAAGAAGAAGGGTATTTCCTCTACTGTACTGGTATCACAGGTATTCATACTACTGTCTATCCAAGAAGAAGGGTCTTTCCTCTACTGTACTGGTAGCACAGGTATTCATACTACTGTCTATCCAAGAAGAAGGGTCTTTCCTCTACTGTACTGGTAACACAGGTATTCATACTACTGTCTATCCAAGAAGAAGGGTCTTTCCTCTACTGGTAACACAGGTATTCATACTACTGTCTATCCAAGAAGAAGGGTCTTTCCTCTACTGTACTGGTAACACAGGTATTCATACTACTGTCTATCCAAGAAGAAGGGTCTTTCCTCTACTGGTAACACAGGTATTCATACTACTGTCTATCCAAGAAGAAGAGTCTTTCCTCTACTGTACCGGTAACACAGGTATTCATACTACTGTCTATCCAAGAAGAAGAGTCTTTCCTCTACTGTACCGGTAACACAGGTATTCATACTACTGTCTATCCAAGAAGAAGGGTCTTTCCTCTACTGTACTGGTAACACAGGTATTCATACTACTGTCTATCCAAGAAGAAGGGTATTTCCTCTACTGGTAACACAGGTATTCATACTACTGTCTATCCAAGAAGAAGGGTCTTTCCTCTACTGTACTGGTAACACAGGTATTCATACTACTGTCTATCCAAGAAGAAGGGTCTTTCCTCTACTGTACTGGTAACACAGGTATTCATACTACTGTCTATCCAAGAAGAAGGGTATTTCCTCTACTGGTAACACAGGTATTCATACTACTGTCTATCCAAGAAGAAGGGTCTTTCCTCTACTGTACTGGTAACACAGGTATTCAGACTAATGTCTATCCAAGAAGAAGGGTCTTTCCTCTACTGTACTGGTAACACAGGTATTCATACTACTGTCTATCCAAGAAGAAGAGTCTTTCCTCTACTGTACTGGTAACACAGGTATTCATACTACTGTCTATCCAAGAAGAAGAGTCTTTCCTCTACTGTACTGGTAACACAGGTATTCATACTACTGTCTATCCAAGAAGAAGGGTCTTTCCTCTACTGTACTGGTAACACAGGTATTCATACTACTGTCTATCCAAGAAGAAGGGTCTTTCCTCTACTGTACTGGTAACACAGGTATTCATACTACTGTCTATCCAAGAAGGAGGGTCTTTCCTCTACTGTACTGGTAACACAGGTATTCATACTACTGTCTATCCAAGAAGAAGAGTCTTTCCTCTACTGTACTGGTAACACAGGTATTCATACTACTGTCTATCCAAGAAGAAGGGTCTTTCCTCTACTGTACTGGTAACACAGGTATTCATACTACTGTCTATCCAAGAAGAAGGGTCTTTCCTCTACTGTACTGGTAACACAGGTATTCATACTACTGTCTATCCAAGAAGAAGGGTCTTTCCTCTACTGTACTGGTAACACAGGTATTCATACTACTGTCTATCCAAGAAGAAGGGTCTTTCCTCTACTGTACTGGTAACACAGGTATTCATACTACTGTCTATCCAAGAAGAAGGGTCTTTCCTCTACTGTACTGGTAACACAGGTATTCATACTACTGTCTATCCAAGAAGAAGGGTCTTTCCTCTACTGTACTGGTAACACAGGTATTCATACTACTGTCTATCCAAGAAGAATAGTCTTTCCTCTACTGTACTGGTAACACAGGTATTCATACTACTGTCTATCCAAGAAGAAGAGTCTTTCCTCTACTGTACTGGTAACACAGGTATTCATACTACTGTCTATCCAAGAAGAAGGGTCTTTCCTCTACTGGTAACACAGGTATTCATACTACTGTCTATCCAAGAAGAAGAGTCTTTCCTCTACTGTACTGGTAACACAGGTATTCATACTACTGTCTATCCAAGAAGAAGAGTCTTTCCTCTACTGTACTGGTAACACAGGTATTCATACTACTGTCTATCCAAGAAGAAGGGTCTTTCCTCTACTGTACTGGTAACAAAGCAGTGGAGGCTGGTGACTTGAAAAATCAAGGAGGATGGGAGACCCACGGTATAGGCGCGGAACGCACGGAGATGTCAAAGTGTGTTTCAAAAATCGCCAAAGAGTAATTATTTTAACCTAAAGCATTTAATAAAGACATTTATAGTACAATATTATGGGGAATGGGAATGAGAGGGCTGCTTCCACAGTGTTGGGAAGGGATCACAGCAGTGATTGGATGAGAGGGCTGCTTCCACAGTGTTGGGAAGGGATCACAGCAGTGATTGGATGAGAGGGCTGCTTCCACAGTGTTGGGAAGGGATCACAGCAGTGATTGGATGAGAGGGCTGCTTCCACAGTGTTGGGAAGGGATCACAGCAGTGATTGGATGAGAGGGCTGCTTCCACAGTGTTGGGAAGGGATCACAGCAGTGATTGGATGAGAGGGATACTTCCACAGTGTTGGGAAGGGATCACAGCAGTGATTGGATGAGAGGGCTGCTTCCACAGTGTTGGGAAGGGATCACAGCAGTGATTGGATGAGAGGGATACTTCCACAGTGTTGGGAAGGGATCACAGCAGTGATTGGATGAGAGGGCTGCTTCCACAGTGTTGGGAAGGGATCACAGCAGTGATTGGATGAGAGGGCTGCTTCCACAGTGCTGGGAAGGGATCACAGCAGTGATTGGATGAGGGTATGAGGCATGTGTTGAGGTGTTCAGAGGCTTGACTTCAGTGCAGGACAGGAATTGACTGGGAAGACAAAAAACAATAACACAACACACTACACAGTTAGAGACCAAAGAGCTGAGAAGGAGATAGTCCAAGCAAGGAGTAAAACCATTGATGTGTAATAATGTCATTGTGTTTCTGTATGTGATTGACTCTACATACAGTAACGAGAGAAAATTGATAGGGGTACTCACAGTGCTTGGAGAGGAAACATTCCAATGTGCCAGTGGATGAGCGGGCACATGAGACGTGGCTTCAGTTCATGTCAGGACAGAGTTGACAATGGTAGTAGAGTGGAGTGGTCATCACCTCTTAATCAGGGAACAGGAGGGGACTTAGCTGGAAAAACACATAGCAGATACATTCCATTACAGCTGCGCACTCATAGGTTTGAACAACAAGTTTCTCCGTGAAGTTAAACACAGAGTTCGCATCTCGCCCACTTGACACATCAAAGTAGCCCAAGAAACATTCCTGAATAACGGCCTGATCATCCACATACCTGATGATAACTGACAACTGCACCAGACTGGTGGCACCATAGGTCCCAGAGTGGGGGAGCAATTTTACCTCCTGGGGCCCAGAGTTTTTCCTTATTTGTTAACCTAACCAGTAAAACTCTGGACCCTATGTAATAAATGTAAAGTAAAAAAATTAAGAAAAACCCTAGAATGAGTAGGTGTGTCCAAACTTTTGACTGGTACTGTACTTCAGATATTGCCTACATATCCTAGATAACCAGCCTAAACCTGTTCATATCAGTTCCCATTGGCTATCAGTAGCAGGACTGATCACCTACAAATCAGTTTTAAATCTAAATAACAGGGCATGTAGCCTAAGCCCAATATTTTCACAACATTTCCTATGGAGACCATCTGGGCCCGGTTTCCCAAAAAGCATCTTAAGGCTAAGTTTATCAGTAGAACCTTTGTAGGAGCATTGTTAAATCTCCGAGCTGTTTCCTCAAAAACCATCGTTACTAAAGTTAAAGTGCACTTGAAAACCCTCATTATTTACAGACTGCCTCAGACCACTCGTAGAACAGCCAAGTGCGTCGTTAGATGCGTTGTTTCACTACTGCGTCTCTTCATGCACAGAAGACCTCCACTAAACATAAAATCAACATGTTTTATCTGTCTCTCTGTGACCGCCGATAACTTCACAACCAAGTTGGACTACAAATACAACGTTGCCAGAGCTAGGCATGTTGGACTGGGACACGTTTTAATACCATAAAAAGCCTCTCATTTTACAGTGGGTCCGCCATGTTCTGTGTAGTCTAGTTACGCTAATATATTTGCAGTTAATTTCGTTTTAGACTTAATCAGTGAAATATGTTTGAGTAGTAAACAGAGAAACAACAAGGAGTCCCAGACAGTTCACAATAGAACATACCAGAGGAGGGCATCGGTTACTAGGCAACCTACATTATTGGGATCATCTGGGCTCGTTGCCAAAACAGACCATAAAAGGCCTTTACACGCGAAGGTCCGCGGTGGGTCTGTGGAAACTAGCTGATTATATTGGAGACAGGTTTATAGCAGTGAATGGCATCTATTCATTTACTCTCATAGTATTTCTATGTAGAAGCAATATCAGCCAGGGAAACTAATTGGACTCACTTTATGATAGAACATTCAGACTTTTCTGCCTGACTGTGGCGTTATTTACCTGAATTGTTAGGATTTCCTGGTTGATCACAACAAAACTACCTAATTTGTTCAAATAGAGATATAATTAAATGGTGTTTTCTTTGAAAAGATGGGCCTGGCCAGAATAGAACGTTCCGGTTTCTGCCTGAGTGTTACGAACCCCGTGGCTTTAAAAGTCTAGGGTGGATGGAAAAGAGACCCATAACATAACTCATGTGAATTAGAATATTGACAAGGGACAGTGAGAACAAAATACACCGACAAAACAAAATGTTACCGTCAAACACAATGTTTATTATAAACACACGGTAAACGGTTTGGGGAAAAAGGGCCTGAGCTGGACCCAAGGAAGGAAACAATAAAGTAAAAAAAAAACTAAACTGATCTTGCCTGCCTCAAGAACCGCTAAGTTTACTGTTAACCATATTAAAATACAGTGGGTGGTCCGCTCAGGTCTAACTAGTGTGTTTAGTCAAGGTTGTCCTACGGGTAGTGTAGGCCCAAGGGCCACCTGATAAACCCACCTTTCCCCAGGAACAAACAAACAACATAGGTCCAATATGGACTAGACAGCAAACAACATAGGTCCAATATGGACTAGACAGCAAACAACATAGGTCCAATATGGACTAGACAGCAAACAACATAGGTCCAATATGGACTAGACAGCAAACAACATAGGTCCAATATGGACTAGACAGCAAACAACATAGGTCCAATATGGACTAGACAGCAAACAACATAGGTCCAATATGGACTAGACAGCAAACAACGTAGGTCCAATATGGACTAGACAGCAAACAGCATAGGTCCAATATGGACTAGACAGCAAACAACATAGGTCCAATATGGACTAGACAGCAAACAACATAGGTCCAATATGGACTAGACAGCAAACAACATAGGTCCAATATGGACTAGACAGCAAACAACATAGGTCCAATATGGACTAGACAGCAAACAACATAGGTCCAATATGGACTAGACAGCAAACGAGTGAGTACACAAAAACCCTAGACACCACAGTTGCCATACTCACAGAGAAAGAGAGTCTCTGTCAGAAAACACAACTGACTGGCTTTTAAAACCAGGGGATTCGACATGGTAATGTAAAAACCAGAAACAGGCGGGGCAATACTGAGGAACGTCCACTGATTGGTCCACCTCAGCAATCAGCAGACGAACGGATGTCGGACAGGTGGGACACCCCAACGACCACCAATCAGGAAAACAAGGGACACCTGTGATTAGGGCTGAAGGAGAGGGAAGACAAACACACATACAGGATACCTGTTTCCATAATAACGTCTATCCAAATCTTGTTTAGGTACTAAGTACATTTTATTGGCCATCACACTCTGTGTTCAACCGATTTTAAATTCACGATTAAATAAGAAAACAGATATTTGGTGGCGTCCTCATTGCTTTCCATAAAGTAGGATTTACGGCTAGAATGTTTATTTGTAGTTTGTCTCTAGGGTTTTTGAACAAAACCAAGTAATTGGCGTTCAAGCTAATGGTACGGCTATTTTTACCCTGGTGAAACACATTTTGTACACACAAGGATTGTAACATAAAGTCAGTAACCAAAGGGTAAGGTGGTCCCGTCAGGTAAAAGGATTGGAACATAAAGTCAGTAACCAAAGGGTAAGGTGGTCCCGTCAGGTAAAAGGATTGGAACATAAAGTCAGTAACCAAAGGGTAAGGTGGTCCCGTCAGGTAAAAGGATTGGAACATAAAGTCAGTAACCAAAGGGTAAGGTGGTCCCGTCAGGTAAAAGGATTGGAACATAAAGTCAGTAACCAAAGGGTAAGGTGGTCCCGTCAGGTAAAAGGATTGGAACATAAAGTCAGTAACCAAATGGTAAGGTGGTCCCGTCAGGTAAAAGGATTGGAACATAAAGTCAGTAACCAAAGGGTAAGGTGGTCCCGTCAGGTAAAAGGATTGGAACATAAAGTCAGTAACCAAAGGGTAAGGTGGTCCCGTCAGGTAAAAGGATTGGAACATAAAGTCAGTAACCAAAGGGTAAGGTGGTCCCGTCAGGTAAAAGGATTGGAACATAAAGTCAGTAACCAAAGGGTAAGGTGGTCCCGTCAGGTAAAAGGATTGGAACATAAAGTCAGTAACCAAATGGTAAGGTGGTCCCGTCAGGTAAAAGGATTGGAACATAAAGTCAGTAACCAAAGGGTAAGGTGGTCCCGTCAGGTAAAAGGATTGGAACATAAAGTCAGTAACCAAAGGGTAAGGTGGTCCCGTCAGGTAAAAGGATTGGAACATAAAGTCAGTAACCAAAGGGTAAGGTGGTCCCGTCAGGTAAAAGGATTGGAACATAAAGTCAGTAACCAAAGGGTAAGGTGGTCCCGTCAGGTAAAAGGATTGGAACATAAAGTCAGTAACCAAAGGGTAAGGTGGTCCCGTCAGGTAAAAGGATTGGAACATAAAGTCAGTAACCAAAGGGTAAGGTGGTCCCGTCAGGTAAAAGGATTGGAACATAAAGTCAGTAACCAAAGGGTAAGGTGGTCCCGTCAGGTAAAAGGATTGGAACATAAAGTCAGTAACCAAAGGGTAAGGTGGTCCCGTCAGGTAAAAGGATTGGAACATAAAGTCAGTAACCAAAGGGTAAGGTGGTCCCGTCAGGTAAAAGGATTGGAACATAAAGTCAGTAACCAAAGGGTAAGGTGGTCCCGTCAGGTAAAAGGATTGGAACATAAAGTCAGTAACCAAAGGGTAAGGTGGTCCCGTCAGGTAAAAGGATTGGAACATAAAGTCAGTAACCAAAGGGTAAGGTGGTCCCGTCAGGTAAAAGGATTGGAACATAAAGTCAGTAACCAAAGGGTAAGGTGGTCCCGTCAGGTAAAAGGATTGGAACATAAAGTCAGTAACCAAAGGGTAAGGTGGTCCCGTCAGGTAAAAGGATTGGAACATAAAGTCAGTAACCAAAGGGTAAGGTGGTTCCGTCAGGTAAAAGGATTGGAACATAAAGTCAGTAACCAAAGGGTAAGGTGGTCCCGTCAGGTAAAAGGATTGGAACATAAAGTCAGTAACCAAAGGGTAAGGTGGTCCCGTCAGGTAAAAGGATTGGAACATAAAGTCAGTAACCAAAGGGTAAGGTGGTCCCGTCAGGTAAAAGGATTGGAACATAAAGTCAGTAACCAAAGGGTAAGGTGGTCCCGTCAGGTAAAAGGATTGGAACATAAAGTCAGTAACCAAAGGGTAAGGTGGTCCCGTCAGGTAAAAGGATTGGAACATAAAGTCAGTAACCAAAGGGTAAGGTGGTCCCGTCAGGTAAAAGTCATCTCTTGTCACAGACGACCCGGAATCTTTTAGTAAGTGGGGCATTACGTAGATGGAACCCCTTTTAATCCCTAACAATCTTTTTGTAGGAGTTTCAACATTTCTAAAACACTATTTCGGTCGTTTATAAAACCCTCGACTAAGCGTGTGATTGATTCCAAGTTGACATGCAGGGAATTTTCATAGTTTTGTGTCACGCCTTTGGCTTTCAACACTACGTGATTGTGTTTAGTCCTAAAAGCGTTTGGGTCCACAGGATGACCACTCTATGATATGGTCACCATCTTCCAGTTCACTCGTTAAACCTCCCAGATAGTTGCTAAGAGGGGGGTTCCAATCACCAGGTTTGCTTCCATAGACCCCAGAGTCTGTGTCATGGTAAAGAACCCGACTCTGCAGGTGCTCCATGAGGGTGTGTAGTTCAAGTCGCCCATAGGCCGTGGTAAAAGCTGCTAGAAACACGTTTCCATTACTCGGGGGTAGAACCCACTTCTTCCACCTCAGCAATCAGCAGACGAACGGATGTCGGACAGGTGCGACACCCCAACGACCACCAATCAGGAACACAAGGGACACCTGTGATTAGGGCTGAAGGAGAGGGAAAACATTACACCAGAGCTATGTCTTGATTCAAGAACAAAACATTTGAAATGTCAGATTGGTCTGAAAAAACCAATCCCATAAATTCTTCGGGATCTTTAATGATAGATGTTGTTAACATATTGCTTCTCTGGTTTCCTGGGAAAGTTCCACACTTCAAAGATTTTGGCCACACGATACCCCTTGTCTATAGCCTTAGAGAATTAAACGGTGACCCATACACCGGTCAGGGCTCTTTCTTGATCTGAATGATCACAAGGCTTTTCCTGGTTGTTGTTTTCACTGCAGGTGAAGGGGAAAGAAACGTTTTCCTTGAGGTCCTTTGTAAGGCAACACTGACAAAAATAAGCCCCAGGGAGGGTAAACAGTTGCTTTTATCAAAGCAAAATAGTTTTGCGGTAAGTCAAAGTCACAGTGAATAATTTCAGGATGTCCCAAAGGATAACAAGAGGAACTCATTACTTGAGGATAAAGGGAAGTATAATCTATATATCCAATTTCCTCATCAGCTATATAACGTAAGGTCAAAGCATTGGTACGACCCCCAAACAAGGCCTGGCAGGGCTCCAGGGGTTGGGGTCAAAGGTGGAAAGGAAAGCTGGAACATGAGGATCAGACCTTGTGAGTTATGTCCCCTCGTACTCCCACATCACCTTCCCTTTCACCCCATCAGCAGCCTGGAAAGAGGACCACTTGTCTTGGAACTCCTGGTACATTTCCCCCAAAGTCTTCTGGGTTAAGACACACATGGCCTGGGGCAGAAAGCAAGATTTATAACCATGGAAGATATTTTTATTTTATACTTCTGTTTATTTTAATAAATACTTTCTTAAAGCTGCATTGTTGGTTAAGGGCTCGTAAGTCAGCATTTCACTGTAAGGTCTACACCTGCTGTATTCGGCGCATGTGACAAATACAATTTGATTTGATTTGATCAAGGGATTGGAAAGAAGATAGGAATCACAGGATCTAGAATTGTGAGCTATAAAAGTGAAGTTTCTGTTATTGTCATCAGATTGCTGCTTATCAAACTTGGCATGTTTTTCATCATACATCAACACATCATCCGCATCATATCTCAACACATCATCCTCATCATAGCTCAACACATCATCCTCATCATACCTCAACACATCATCATCATCATACATCAACACATCATCCTCATCATACCTCAACACATCATCCTCATCATACCTCAACACATCATCCTCATCATACCTCAACACATCATCCTCATCATAGCTCAACACATCATCCTCATCATACCTCAACACATCATCCTCATCATTGCTCAACACATCATCCTCATCATACCTCAACACATCATCCTCATCATACATCAACACATCATCCTCATCATACCTCAACACATCATCCTCATCATACCTCAACACATCATTTTTTTTTTTTTTTTTTTTTTTTTTTAAATCATTAACGTCATTATATCAGTATATCAATCAGTATATCATCATTGAATGTAACGACCTGTATAGATGCAGTAATCAGTACACCATCATCATCATCATCATCCTCCTCTTCCTCATCTTCCTCCTCTTCCTCTTGTTGTATTGGGTCTGCTATGCTTGTATAGGCCTTGGAGGAGCCCAAAAAAACAAAACAAAAAAATATATAATAAATAGTGTATTAAAATAATAATAATAATAATAAATAAATTATAAGAATCCATAAAAACTAATATTTAATATTTAAATAATAAAAAAATAATTTAAAAAATGCTTTTTTTAAACAGTTAATTTATTATGTGTTAACATATCAATATATCCTAACTCACTGTTTCTGTTTCTCACTGTTCGGACTTGGGTTACAGGGAAATAGCTGTCTGTTTGTTGACTAAACCTGTTTTTCTGTGGAGTCATGGAAGGCGTGTTTTCTTCCCACTGTCCATTGTCTGAGTCTGTCTTTTTACAAAAAGAATAATCATAATATTGTTTTTAACATAGTCATTAAAAGTTATAACTATAATAAAACAGGCCATGTCCATAAAGAGCATGTTCTTCAATCCAGTCCTTTTCAGACCAATCGTTCTCCTCGGTCAAAGGTGAAGCCATTCTGTCAACTTGAACTATGTGTCTGTGGAGCCGTGCTGGACTTTGAAATAGTGTCGGTGCCCTATTATATACTGAACGCCTCGGGGGGGTTTGGAGGCGTGTCTAGGTATGACAATCCCTCTGTTCTTGGGTTGGTTTGAGTTTCGTCTATGTCAAAGCCTGCTGTACAGAAAGGGAGGAGAACGTCGTTTTCACAATCATTCAAGCAGTCATTCAACGGAGGAGTCCATAATGCCTGGGTTGAACGCTGTACACGCTTCTACATGGAGAGTCAGCTGTAAACACAAGATTAGGTTTTTAAAACATAGACACCTTTTGTTTATTGCTTATTGTATAGAGATTATTACCCATTTAAATGTTGACTCACGTCTAAAATATCTTGATGGCGAGTGACTGAGTAAAGATACAGCTTCTGTCTGTTGTTCCTCTAACTCGTTATCCTCTATAACAATCACTTCTGTTTGTGGTGTTGCTTCTTGATCCACATCAATTACTTCGGGTACCTCCTGCATAAATGTAGGGTAACCTGTAGAATTTACATTATATTACAATATACATTTTTTACTTAAAAATACAGATATTGAACATAAAATACAATATAGTAATAATATTAATTACCTGAAAATTGTATGTCATTCAGTCTTAAAATTTCTGCAAAAAACAAATATTGAAATATTGTTAAATATTTAAAAAACCATTGTTATCCATTGAGTGAATTGTTATCCATTGAGAGAGGGATATGGAATAGTATACTATCGTGCTTAGTAATTTATTTCTACAACTGTGATGTAACTGAACATCCACTAGGTGGAGCCAGTGGTCCACTCTTGATTAGACACTTCACATAAAATAGAAATTTGTTTGGTCAAAACAGTAGGATAAATACATATGTAGGTAGAGATATATATATATATATATATATAATATTATACTAACATTCTAGATACACACACACACACACATAATCAATTGACTAGTAGTTTTTCTATAACTGTGATGTAACGGTACATCCACTAGGTGGAGCCAGTGGTCCACTCTTGAGTAGAGACTTGGTTTGGCATGCATTTTCATGGGTTCTGAGACACCTTGAGACATGTCACATAAAATTGACATTTGTTTGGTATAAACAGTAGGATATATACATATGTAGGTAGAGTCCATTCTCGTTTTAAAAAATCAATAACACAACATCTCATTCATTATATACTATATCATTTTATACAATACATTATTAAAAACATTCATTTATAATATACAACATAAATAATATATATATATATATATATATATATATATATATATGCATAGTTAGATATAGAAGCCTTCATCATATTGAAAATTCAACTCACCTTCAAAATGCTACATGAGGAATAAATGATTCAAGGAGTCTCTTTAAGATGTATGTCTTCAGGCCTTCTGGTCCTCTGGGTCTTTTTTCTTGGTTGACTGAGACATCCCACGGACGCTCTTTTATGGGGTCAAATGGATCTGTTTAGGTCAGCAGTAAAACGGGACATCTTTAAGAATACAATTGTTTTTTTTGTTTTTAATTGACTGAGACATCCACTGGACATTCCATCCTCGGATGCCTCCCGGACATTCCCAGACAACCCCCCCCTGAGAGCTATTTTTAAAAGGTTAAAGGTTAAACAGGTTTAAAAAAGTAGTTTAAAAGACACTTGGGGGACCACATGTGTACATACAGTTCCCTTGTTTGTAAGGGACTCCCTAGATGAGCAAACTGTTGACCATTAAAATATGGATAGCTGAGAACTCTTTCTAAAAGGGTAAACAGGTTTACAAAACAGTTAAACTAATCTCGCCACTTGAAGCTAAAGACAGGCACAAAATAGTTGACCTCTGTTCAAGCGTTTAAAAATACATACGAACTAACAGATTGGGTGGCATTTGCGCTGTCGAATTCAGAACAACCTAAAATTGTCACTTTGGAGTCTGGACTCTACGCTACTGAAGAGATTCGTATGACTTTCAAATCATCTGGCCCACAGACTTCCTCTTCCAATGCGTACCCAGGCAGGGATGTTCCATTCAGGGCCTTTTAGATCTGACATAGAGCAAGTCTTATCTTAAGCCATTCCCTCATGAGAAACGCAGGAGAAAAACTCCCGGTTTTTGGCTGAAAAAGGTTGTTGAGACAGCTGTGTGTGAAAATCTTCACTGTTGAATCGTCCGGTTGGCCTCCACTCATATCAATCCCACCATTAAAACAATCAGGTGCATCACAAAGAATGGCTTCGATGGTTTTGTCCTTGTGGCCCAGACATGAAGGACACAACACACCTAGAATTGGTCTAGGAGACGTGTTTTCTGGAGTTTTCTGTGGTTGATCTCTCTTGAGGTTTCTTGTCGCTCGTAATGTTCACAGGACAAGTCTAACACTTACTTATACCCAGGCAGACCTACCCAGAAATTACTTTTTCATTCTACAAGGGGTCACAAGCTCACTACACAGCAGCTCCATAAGTTCACTACAAAAATTCCCAACTGTTTCAAATTTTTCAAACAGTTCAAACTTTAAGTTCAACTAGGTCAGTACATGACACATCAATCACCAGGCCATTACTTTTTATTTTAAACATGTTGTAGAGGGTTCTTTGAACAGTGCTGATATTCTCTTATTCTTAAACAAACATTAAACTTTAAACTAGAAAATGACACGGCTTCTGAGTATATGTAAAATATCTTTAGTTATGCAATTGAAGGCAGAAGTTAATACAGAGTCAACAGGATTTGTATAGCTCTTCATAAGTTCTGCAAATTGTCCAAAACAATCTCTGCTTTTCATCCAAGCACGCCCCTCCCTGGCAGATCAGGAGCCACCTTGTTTTCTTCTTGTGGCTGTGTGTAAGCAACGTGAAATTGAAACAATCCAGGTCTACCTGTTCCTCCAGTTGATCTCTATCCCATGTCCTTGACTACACGCCCAGACCAGCTGCAGGGAGCTAGAGGGAACCATCCTTACCAAAAGCACAGCATTGGTAGTTAAGAAATGTCTCTACTATTGTTAATCATATTCATTGTTAACTATTAATATTAAACAAATCAGGTAAATATGTGCTCTTTCTCTCACAGCGTAATATATCATATATTCCTCATCAATGTGCTTTACTTCAAAGAAACAGCTGCACTATCAAGTTCCATAAGCACACCCTAAATAGTGAAGACAACGTCCGGACAGGATGTCCTTAAAAGGTCATAAACACAGGACACAGGAAAACTCACCAATCACTTTTTGACAGCAACCGTCTACTATATTCTCTCTCACAGGAGTCTGTGAAACAAGACAGTTGGAGATTGAAACATTGTATGTGTATTCCCTTCCCCCAACTGCTCTGTTCCCTCAGACAAACAAACCAGACTGCAGTTTCCCACGCAAGAATTGACTTCAAATCCTAAATTAGTTGATATCTTTCAGAAATACATAATTCCCCCCCCCCCCCCATCATAATTCCATAGGTCTATGGGAGTGTCTCAGGTTTTCATTACAACCATTTCTAGTGCATAATGTATACGGTTTCAATATTGAACTATTAAATCAGTTAACCTCTTACTATCAGATTTGATAAATAACAGATTATAACATGAAAAGCTCAGTGTTGATTTTAAATATAAACATTAACAGTCCACAAAAATGGTGTGTAAAACATTATGTTGGCTTGGCTGATAAAAAGGGTAGATTGAATTTCTCTTGGCAGTTGTGGCTCCCAGGTCTACAGCCAATCAAGGACTAGCTACCCATCCCCCACTGCTGCTCTCACCCCCCACCCCCCACCCCATCCCCTGACATGCTGGACTCTCAGGTTCTGTTCAATAAAGTGCAGCACAGTACAGTACAGTATAACTTTATTAGTCCATGTCACAGGGAACAAAGGGAATTTGTCTTTCTGAAGGGGTTGGTCACAGATCTGCCAGTTCAGATCCAATCCCACGTTTTGTTGTCTGGCTCAGGACTCAAACCAGTGACCTTTCAGTTACTGGACTAATTCTCTAACTTCCACCTCCTAACACTTCTAGCATGGGCTTCCTAGGCAAATTTCCTTTTACACTATCCCATGTGTGTAGAAAACACGAGTCTGTCACATGATCTGGTAATGAGGTAGTCCTGCCTTCAAAATCAGTGTCACCCTCAGGTCAAGTGGGCATTACCTCTTGGTCTAATGGTCAAGAAACTGGTCTTTCCCATGGGACACCTGGGTACAGATCCCGCCCATGAAATGTGCACACCTCTCCCAAGGCACCACTCCACTGCTTCCACCAGTGTAGTGTTTTTTTACAAACAGCAACAGTGTAATGCCCCTTTCGTCTCAAACCCGGGTCTCCCTGCCCGTAGGCAAACAAATATATTGTAGTGAATTCAGGGGGTAGCCCCAAACGGGTTTTGAACCTGGGTCCATCAACTGTCAAGCCAACACCTTAAGCGTGTTAGGTTCTAAATGAACCTAGTAAAACTCAGGGACGTTTAGTAAAGCTCAAACCAAGTTTATTCACCCATTGGATCATACAGCTGCATAAGACAAAGAACATATTCACACAAGCACTGGTATTTAACCCTTTCTCCTATGCTGAGCCCCTCCTTCCACATCTGAACAGCCAATACACCTCTGTTGCTATCCAGAAGATTAGTGATATATGTTCTTCCTCACTTCATCTAACCTGACCTCTGCCCAAATTGCTCACTCCTCCCCAACTCACGGCTGTCATGTTGACTTGTACCAGACTGTGTCTCTTCTCCTCCAATAGGATCCCTGATGGCTAACAATAACATATCCTGACAGAATGGAAACGTTATACATTCCCTTCTCTCCCTCAGTGACATGAATAAGTCTATTTCATGTTTAGAAGTCAGAACCCAATTAGCGCTACGTCAAGAGGTCCGAACCTCTTGATGATGTGGCTAGGTGTTGGATTAAGGTCGCTACATTACCCCCTTCCTTGGGGAGAGCATGCCCCCACACTTCTTTATAGCAAGTCTCTCATGTGTACATGCCTCTTTGATGGCCTCACAGGCACTATCCCACTTCTGACACCAATGTAACAAATTTGGGGATAGCTCCAACCGGGACTCAAACCCGGGTCCTGCGATTATCAAGCCAACACCTTATCCATTCCACCAAGAGATCAGAAGGTGGTAGTTGGTAGGTGTTGTGTTCAGCTTGCTACAGTATATACTTATATAGGGCAATGTGTGATCTGGGAGCGGCAGCACTACCACTAGTGCTCCTGACACAGCCTAACACAATCTTTACCTTCTGAACCTTAAAAACGGACCTAAAGTCAGATACATTGAGACAAACCACCATGTGAGCAGCAAGTGTAGGGTTAATGGAGTGAAGTGGGGGATGGGTAGGACCACCAGTATCAACTATATGTCTATGAATGCATTACTATTAATGCAGTACTAAAACGGATGGATGCTCTTCATCAACACCATCTCACCTGTGAAACTAGATATCAGCAATCGATCAACAAGACTAAGGAAATGGAGCAAATGAAGACATTAGAACTGCTAAAGGTCAGATATTATATTCTGACACCAATTTCCTACTGGTAGATTTTGTACATGATCTGTCAATCCTGAGAGCAACGCTCTCTCTCCTCCTCTTCCCCCATCTCTCTTTGCTGGGGTGAAGTTTCCCCTAGATACAGATCTAGGATCAGCTTCCCCTCCCCCAAACCTAACAAGGATCATTAGTGGGAGGAATTTAAACCTGATCCAAAGCCAGTGTCTATTTGGGAAACTTGTCCCCTCCCCCACAACTCTACATGTGGATACGGCTTCCTCCATCTCACCATGTTCACAAAGAAAACGGCAGTGTATTTCAGCTGTAAGTATTTTGAAGTTACTAGCTATATTATTTGAATTGAATCGACCTAGCTTCATTATTATTCAACAATAACTGGGCCAATGTTGCCGTAGCAGCAGTGGTGGTTCTAGAACATTCCCAGTGGGAGGGGCCAGGCTGGGGCCAGTTGTACTGTTAGAGGGGCCAGTTACATCACACATTATTGTTGTCATGTCGTTTTCTTCACTGCATTGCAGGCATCAATAGACAAATGACCATGTTTATAACCATTCAACTATTTATTATTTGCATTTACATTACATTTTTTACATTTGCATTACATATTCAGTATCAGTTACATCAACTGTATTCTACGGTTTTTGTGGTTTCTTGCAAAAATATCCGCAAATTCATATGGATTTAAGGCCTTTGCCTTTCTTGACTCAAACCTTAATACACCTAAATTGCTTAATCTCTCATCTGACATTGTGGACCTAAGATACGTTTTCACCAGCTTTAGTGCAGAAAAACTATGTTCACAAGAAGCGGTACTAACAGGGATTGAAACAGATATTCTGCACAGTTTAAAGAGCTGAAAGAAAACTTATTTTAATGCTGAATGAATAATGCTATCTCTACTACACTGGAGGGTCTCTGCATGCCACTCTGGATTTTCCTTTGTAAAATTCTTCTGAACTGATGTAGTTCATGCCCCAAGTCCTCAATATTTGATTCATACATTCTAGCAAATGGAAACAGGGACTTCTCTTTGAGAAATGCATCACTTTTGGGGTTTAGAGTTTGGACGCCATTCATTATGTACAGTTTCTGCTAGAGAATCATCTGTTAAGCTCATTGAGCATCTGATCTAAGACAGGGTAGAAAAAGGTTGTACGAAAACTGTCTTTAATCTATTTCTGAATCTGACCTCTGACCTACTGTACTGAGTAGACAGTCTCCATTAAATTGAGAGCTTAGCTTTTTTGGTGGTTTTGCAGGGGGCTGTATTGCAGTATCACATTGCTCAGCTGTGTTCAACACTTCATTCCATAGGTCATCAAAAAAATGACTCATCCCTGTAGTCATTCAAAGTTTGAACTAAGGCTTCAACTAAATCAACAGCCTTTGACAGGTCAAGTGATGAAGACTGTAGCATCTCTGATAGAAATGTTGCTTCTCCAAAAACGTTATGCAGTGGAACAAGGAACACAATGAATTGTAAATCTATCTGTGCAAGCAGACCTCGCGCCTCAACAGATCTGTCACCGTTGTGTTCTTGGACTATGTCTTGCAGGACTCGCTTAACGGCAGGCAATCTATCCATAATAGTATGTAGAGCCATATATCGACATGCCCAGCGAGTGTCACTTAGTCTCTGAAGCTCTCTAGGTGCACCTGGGTACATCTCTCTTTGTACGCTAAGCCATTTTTGATGCACATGTATGACCCAGATGTGAAGACATACAGTCTTTCTAGTAAGGAGAAGAACTGTCCTACCTCAGGGACAGCTTTGACTGTATCCACTAAAACTAAGTGTAGACAGTGTGCACTGCAGTGGAGGTAAAAGGCTTTGCTTGTTCTTTAATGCGTTGCCTGGACGCCTGAATGCTGCTACTCATAACTGAAGCACCGTCATATGCTTGGCCTACTAGGTTGGTTTTGTATTCAAGACCATGACTTTCTAATATGTGTATGATTTAGTCAGTAAGCCCTGCTGCATCTAGTGGATCAGCCGATTCAAAGTGGAGACAGCTCTCATGGACAGCTCCACTGAAATAGTACCTGAGTACTGGAGATATCTGATCCTTTTGTTTTAACATCTTTTGTTTTCCGTCTGCCATTATGCTAAAGACCTCACTGTCTTTCACTTCTTCTATCATCTCTGTTGGAACCATGTCTGCCAAACAACTCAGAACCTCATTCTGAATCCCTTTGCTTGTGTATTTTGCATTATGAATGGAAGTCAACCTTTTTTCCACAGTTGTGTCATGCTTAGCTATTGTTTCTAGGATTGCCATGAAGTTCCCTTTATTATCAGACTCTGCAGACTCATCGTGTCCTCTTTGTGCAATGTTTTGTGTGGCTGTAAGTAGTAGTACTTCTCCTATTGTTTTAATATAGTCCCCATTTTCTTGAACCTGTTTGTTGTGTTCCTTGTTTAGGGCATTTACCAGTGTTGCATTACTTTTTACAGCTTTCTGATTGACTCTCCATGTAATCATAGCTTGTTTGTGCAGCTCAGCCCTTGCATGAATTGCAAATCCCCCCGTCTTTGTAAGTTGCCTTCTTCCAGTTGTTAAAACCCAATTTTGAATCCAATCCAGTCTCTGAGACAGGCGTAACAAAACACAAGAGTCTGATTTGTTTGAATATTGAAGCCAGGTGTGGATGTGGTACCAGGCCACCTTGAAGCTCCTCCTCCTGTCCCCCATCAGAGTTCTTGGGTCCATGTTCATCACTGGCTGCACCGGTGGCTCCTCCCGGGATTGGCTGACATCACTCTCAGTCTCTCCAATGGTCTTCCTGCTGTCTCTCTCTCTGCTCTCTCTTGCTCTCTCCACACCTGAACCCTCTGGCTCTGTCTGACTTTCTGCCTTGTCTTTTCTTTGGAATAAACATGATGTCCTTTTTTCTCTTCATGTTGGTGGCAACTATAGAGCAAAAGCAATGGGGACCAAGCTTATTCATTCATTTACTGAAAATAACTGACTCGCTAGGTAGCTAGCTTTCATGTCTAACCTTTTAACGGTACAATGCGTTTACTGAGTGTGGTTTAAGTAAAAGCACTCAGCAACATGCATTTTTGATCAAATATTATACCCTTTTTCATATTGCCATACATTTTCGATGCCTGAATGTTAGAATTAGCTACAAAACTAAACCAAAAACAATGCAAACGAATACATAGCCCAGGATTCAAGCCAATTCCTTCATTAATTCACAAAGAAAGTAACAAACGGACAGGTTAACATTAGCTGATCTAACGTTACACTTCTGCAATGCATTTAATAGTTAACTATGTTACAAATACAACATATTCAACATGTTGCTCACCTCTCTTTATTTCCTTCTTCTTGCTTGAACGATATTATTATTATTATATTATTAATGCATTTAGGGGGGGCACAAGGGGGTCCAAGCTTGTTGTCACAGGGGCACTGCCCCCCCCCCCCCCTCCCAGAATGGTGGGTATAACAAAAATCCAAGAGACACTTTCTGAATGCCTCAGCAAAATTGATGTGATGTGCTGATCAGTATAAGCGGACTCCTTTGTTTAACAGCAATGATTAGCAACATTGACTCGACACTACACTACTCACTGGCTGGACACCTAATTGCCAGCTAGCTGATAGCTGTACAGTTGTGTGTGTGTGTACATGTGTATATAAATATATATAATGGGGGGGTTGGGAGGGTGAACTCAGGAGGATGGTGATTGTTTAACTAATTGTCTCTATTTTATATTTGAGGG
>NC_139989.1:76476281-76641281 GCF_964263955.1 Coregonus lavaretus
GTCAATGCACTTCTAATGCCATATCCATATAATTTAGAATGAACCTCTTTGGGGGTGATGCTATGCATAGCAGGTACATCTAGCTTAAAGACTAGCGTCTAAGGGTATGTTTTATTAACTCCCTCAGTTGGGGAGGGGGTTGGTGGGTTTGTGGTAGGGTCAGGGTATTAGCTCACCAGATGGTTACTATTTTATACTTTCATCATTTCATTTAGTTTCTATCTTTTTCCCTCTTTCTTATTATCTTTAAAGATGTCTTCACCTAATAACTATACATTTATGACACTTAACATTAGGGTACTGTAATTAATTTAATTACAGTACTCTTCCGAGTGGCGCAGTGGTCTAAGGCACTGCATCGCAGCGCTAGCTGTGCTACTAGAGATCCTGGTTGAAATCCAGGCTCTGTTGTAGCCGGCCGCGACCGGGAGACCCATGGGGCAGCGCACAATTGGCCCAGCGTCATCCAGGGTAGGGGAGGGAATGGCCGGCAGGGATGTAGCTCAGTTGGTGGAGCATGGCGTTTGCAACGCCAGGGTTGTGGGTTCGATTCCCACAGGGGGCCAGTATGAATTTTTTATTTTTTTTATAATAATAATAATAATGTATGCACTCACTAACTCTGGATAAGAGCATCTGCTAAATGACAAAAAAATAAAAAATAAAAATAAAAATGTAATACTCAGGGAGAAAAAGGTGTAGATTCACGCGCAGAGCGGCAGGTGTGTATTACGCCTTTACAGGATACAGGAATCGTGGTCACAGGCAGGCAATGGTCATACACAGGAAGGCAAACAGGCAGTGAAACAAAACTAGGACTGAAGGCTAAAACTGGTTCTCACAAACGAGCTAGGAAAAGTCTTAGTAGAGTCAAAACAAACAATACCTCACAAGGCACAAACAGAATGAACTGAACTAAATAAGGAGCTGATGAGACCAGGTGAACTAACACAGGTGAAATCAATGAACAAAAATGAAAGACAGGGCTACATTCAAGAACACAAAGAAACAGGGCTATGTTCAAGAACACAAAGAAACAGGGCTACGTTCAAGAACACAAAGAAACAGGGCTACGTTCAAGAACACAAAGAAACAGGGCTACGTTCAAGAACACAAAGAAACAGGGCTACGTTCAAGAACACAAAGAAACAGGGCTACGTTCAATAACACAAGGTGAACTGAGAAAAATAAATACAGAACCTTAAATTGATTACATAGATCACACAGAACGCTCCAAGATGGCGAGGTAGTGCAGTTGTTTTTTTATCGTCTGTCTGTATATAGCCTGTAAATACTCTATTTTCGTACATTTTTCGTACATATTTCCCTATCAGACTTTTCATCCTTCTACAAGATATACTTTCCTGCAACCCGCCTCACTCAATGTGGAACGGATTCTATTATTGACTTACCTTTATCTAGAATCTAGAATCTCCAGTTGAAACTAGCTAGCCAGCTAACTAGCTACTTGCTATTTGCTTTTAGCCACAGCTAAGGTGTTTTCATCCAGAACATTGGATTTTTTCCGCGGGATTAATTTTAATCACTGGACATTGATCACCGGATATTCGGCCAGTCTGCACAGCGCGTTATCGACCCAGAACATATCAGTTCTTCCGCGGAATCACTGATTCACTGGACCTTTAACTCCGGATTCATCGCCACCAGCTGGCTACAACAAAACGGACGCTGTGGTCTGGCTAATCAACCTGAGCTAGGCCCATCTCCCGGATATCTACCTCTCTATCAACTGGACGGGACCACATAGTATTGACGCGGAGCCCCGCCGATCCTACACGACTGGTCTGCCGACGAAATCGTCTGATGTGGTTACGACGTTAACCACGAAGATTCCATCCATCTGCTAGCCCTGGCCCGCTAGCACACGCTAGCCGTGGCCTCTTACTAGTGTTTCACCACCGGACCTTATGATAACTCAGCTATACAGCTGATATCTGCTGGACTGTTCCTTTTTACGGTACTACATCCTGTTTATGTTTAGCCTCAGCCCAAACATGGTTAGTTTATTGTTGTTTCGGTTATTTCTAATTGTACTATATCACTGTAGACCCCCCAGCCTAGCTAAACATGCCTTAGTTAGCTCCTTTGTCCCTCCACCAATACACTCAGAAACCGACTCAATTGATGCCTCTAGAGATACTATCTCTTTCAGTGTTACCCAACGCTTAGGTTTACCTCCACTTTACTCATGTCCTTCCATATCCTTGTCTGTACATAATGCCCTGAATCTTTTCTACAATGCCCGGAGAACTGCCCCCTTTATTCTCTGTACCCAACGCACTAGAAGACCAGTTCTTAAAGCCTTTAGCCGTATCCTTATTCTAGTCCTCCTCTGTTCCTCTGGTGATGTAGAGGCTAACCCAGGCCCTGTAGCCCCCAGTATCACTCCTACACCCCAGGAGCTATCATTTGTTGACTTCTGTAATCGCAAAAGTCTTGGTTTCTTGCACATAAATATCAGAAGTCTACTTCCTAAGTTTGAGTTATTCACTGCGTTAGCACACTCTGCCAACCCTGATGTTCTAGCAGTGTCTGAATCCTGGCTCAGGAAGGCCACCAAAAATTCTGAAATTTCCATCCCCAACTACAACATTTTCCGTCTAGATAGAACTGCCAAAGGGGGTGGAGTTGCAATCTACTGTAGAGATAGCCTGCAGAGCTCTATCATACTATCCAGGTCTGTGCCCAAACAGTTTGAGCTTCTACTTCTAAAAATCCACCTTTCCAGAAATAAGTCTCTCACTGTTGCCGCTTGCTACAGACCCCCCTCAGCCCCCAGCTGTGCCCTGGACACCATATGTGAACTGATTGCCCCCCATTTATCCTCTGAGTTTGTACTGCTTGGTGACCTAAATTGGGATATGCTTAATACCCCAGCCATCCTACAATCCAAGCTAGATGCCCTCAACCTCACGCAAATTATCAACGAACCTACCAGGTACAACCCTAAATCCTTAAACATAGGTACCCTCATAGATATCATCCTGACTAACATACCCTCTAAATACACCTCAGCTGTCTTCAACCAGGATCTCAGCGATCACTGCCTTATTGCCTGCGTCCGTAACGGGTCCGCGGTCAAACAACCACCCCTCATCACTGTCAAACGCTCCCTAAAACACTTTAGCGAGGAGGCCTTCCTAATTGACCTGGCCCAGGTATCCTGGATGGATATAGATCTCATTCCGTCAGTAGAGGATGCCTGGTTGTTCCTTAAAAGTAATTTCCTCTCAATCTTAAATAAACATGCCCCTTTCAAAAAATACAGAACTAAGAACCGATATAGCCCCTGGTTCTCCTCAGACTTGACTGCCCTTGACCAGCACAAAAACATCCTGTGGCGTACAGCATTAGCATCAAATAGCCCCCGCGATATGCAACTTTTCAGGGAAGTTAGGAACCAATATACACAAGCAGTCAGGAAAGCAAAGGCTAACTTTTTCAAACAGAAATTTGCATCCTGTAGCACTAACTCCAAAAAGTTTTGGGACACTGTAAAGTCCATGGAGAATAAGAGCACTTCCTCCCAGCTGCCCACTGCACTGAGGCTAGGAAACACTATCACCACCGATAAATCTACAATAATCGAGAATTTCAACAAGCATTTTGCTACAGCTGGCCATGCTTTCCATCTGGCTACCACTAACCCGGCCACCAACTCTGCACCCTCTGCTGCAACTTGCCCATGCCCCCCCCGCTTCTCCTTCACACAAATTCAGACAGCTGATGTTTTGAAAGCGCTGCAAAATCTGGACCCCTACAAATCAGCTGGGCTAGACAATCTGGACCCTTTCTTCCTAAAACTAGCCGCCGAAATTGTCGCAACCGCTATTACTAGTCTGTTCAACCTCTCTTTCATAACGTCTGAGATCCCCAGAGATTGGAAAGCTGCCGCGGTCATCCCCCTCTTCAAAGGGGGTGACACTCTAGATCCAAACTGCTACAGACCTATATCCATCCTGCCCTGCCTTTCGAAAGTATTCGAAAGCCAAGTTAATAAACAGATCATCGACCATTTCGAATACCACCGTACCTTCTCCGCTATGCAATCTGGTTTCCGAGCTGGTCACGGGTGCACTTCAGCCACGCTCAAGGTCCTAAACGATATTATAACCGCGATTGATAATAGACAGTACTGTGCAGCCGTCTTCATCGACCTGGCCAAGGCTTTCGACTCTGTCAACCACCGCATTCTTATTGGCAGACTAAATAGCCTTGGTTTCTCAAATGACTGCCTCGCCTGGTTCACCAACTACTTCTCAGATAGAGTTCAGTGTGTCAAATCGGAGGGCCTGTTGTCTGGACCTATGGCAGTCTCTATGGGGGTGCCACAGGGTTCAATTCTTGGGCCGACACTTTTCTCTGTGTATATCAATGATGTCGCTCTTGCTGCTGGTGACTCTCAGATCCACCTCTACGCAGACGACACCATTTTGTATACATCTGGCCCTTCATTGGACACTGTGTTAACAAACCTCCAAACGAGCTTCAATGCCATACAACAATCCTTCAGTAGCCTTCAACTGCTCTTAAACACTAGTAAAACTAAATGCATGCTTTTCAATCGAACGCTGCTAGCACCCGCCCACCCGACTAGAATCACCACTCTCGACGGGTCTGACCTAGAGTATGTGGACAACTACAAATACCTAGGTGTCTGGTTAGACTGTAAACTCAACTTCCAGACTCACATAAAGAATCTCCAATCCAAAGTTAAATCTAGGATCGGCTTCCTATTTCGCAACAAAGCCTCCTTCACTCATGCTGCCAAACATGCCCTCGTAAAACTGACTATCCTACCGATCCTTGACTTCGGCGATGTCATTTATAAAATAGCCTCCAACACTCTACTCAGCAAATTGGATGTAGTCTATCACAGTGCCATCCGTTTTGTCTCCAAAGCCCCATACACTACCCACCACTGTGACCTGTACGCTCTTGTTGGCTGGTCCTCACTACATGTTCGTCGTCAAACCCACTGGCTCCAGGCCATCTATAAATCACTGCTAGGCAAATCCCCGCCTTATCTTAGCTCATTGGTCACCATAGCAGCACCCACCCGTAGTCTGCGCTCCAGCAGGTATATCTCACTGGTCATTCCCAAAGCCAACACCTCCTTTGGCCGCCATTCCTTCCAGTTCTCTGCTGCCAATGACTGGAACGAATTGCAAAAATCTCTGAAGCTGGAGACTCTTATCTCCCTCAATAACTTTAAGCATCAGTTGTCAGAGCACCTTACCGATCACTGCACCTGTACACAGCCCATCTGAAATTAGCCCACCCAACTACCTCATCCCTATATTGTTATTTAATTTGCTCTTTTGCACCCCATTATCTCTATTTGCACATAATCTCTTGCACATCTAGCATTCCAGTGTTAATACTATTGTAATTATTCTGCACTATAGCCTATTTATTGCCTTACCTCCATAACTTGCTACATTTGCACACACTGTATATATATTTTCTGTTGTATCTCTGACTTTATGTTTATTTTTTTACCCCATATGTAACTCTGTGTTTTTTTTTTTGTTGCACTACTTTGCTTTGTCTTGGCCAGGTCACAGTTGTAAATGAGAACCTGTTCTCAACTGGTTTACCTGGTTAAATAAAGGTGAAATAAAAAAAATAAAATAAAAAGAAGAGAGGTTAATATGTTCATTAAATTATGTTTTCTAGGTGGAAGGATTACCCTGTGTATGAGATTAAAATGTATCAGCTGATGATTAGGATTGTTAGATGAACCCACTACGTTCCTGATGAACTCAACTGGTGAGCCTCTTTAGCAGCTAGTTCCATGGACACACTGATTCCAAAGTCCTTTGCCAAGGTCAGATGACTTTCAGTCAACAGTCTCTTTTGTGTAGCTTCACTCCGTAGCCCAGATACTAGTCTGTCTCTAATGATGTCATTTAGAACAGCATTAAACTCAGTGTTCTGATAGTTTATTTAATGCAGCAGCAAACATTGTTACTGATTCTCCCTCTTCCTGATGTCTCCTGTGGAACCTGAACCTTTCAGCATTAACTAGTGGTTCTGGTGAAAAATGTCCTTTAAGTATCTCCACAATATCCCCATACGTCTTATTACCTGTTCTGACTGGCTGTAGCAGGCTGCCTAGTAAATTAAATGTCTTTGGCCCCATTACACTAAAACATGGAGGCACAATGTTGTCCTCATCCATGTCATTTACAATAACTAAATATTCAAACCGTTCTGTATATGAGCTCCACTGTTCAATACTTTTATCAAACAACTGTCCAATGTTTCCATCAATTCCAATAATTGTTCATTTCTCAATAAGCTCCTGATTGTCACTCACTTCAATATTGTCCTCAACCAAAGCAATATTTTCCTCAGTCATGTGATCTTCATTCACTTCACTCACTGACGTTTCCTCCTAAATTCGCTCATTTAGCAGATTTAATTAAAAGGTTTGTCTTCACAGTTGAATAAATGTCCTTTCCTTTAATCACTGTATATTCCTCCTTTTTAATCACGTTGTTTTCCCACTCCGATGTCCGTCTCGAGTCCTTTTCTGCCGTCCATGAGGATGTTAACTCCA
This sequence comes from Coregonus lavaretus, assembly GCF_964263955.1. Taxonomy (NCBI): domain Eukaryota; kingdom Metazoa; phylum Chordata; class Actinopteri; order Salmoniformes; family Salmonidae; genus Coregonus; species Coregonus lavaretus. Next base: position 76,482,868 of record NC_139989.1, read on the forward strand.
GTGGTGGAAAAAGTACCCAATTGTCATACTTGAGTAAAAGTAAAGATACCTTAATAGAAAATGACTCAACTAAAAGTGAAAGTCACCCAGTAAAATACTACTTGAGTAAAAGTCTAAAAGTATTAGGTTTTAAATATACTTAAGTATCAAAAGTAAATGTAATTGCTAAAATATACTAAAGTATCAAAAGTTAAAGTACAAGTACAAATCATTTCAAATTCCTTACATAAAGCAAACCAGACAATTTTCTTGTTTTTAAAATGTACGTTCAGCCAGAGGCACACTCCAACACTCAGACAATTTACAAACTAAGCATTTGTATTTACTGAGTCCCCCAGATCAGAGGCAGTAGGGATGTTCTCTTGATAAGTGTGTGAATTGGACCATTTTCTGTCCTGCTAAGCATTCAAAATGTAACAAGTACTTTTGGGTGTCAGGGAAAATGTATGGAGTAAAAAGTACATTATTTTATTTAGGAATGTAGTGAAGTAAAAGTAAAAGTTGTCAAAAATATAAATAGTAAAGTCAAGTACAGATTCCCCAAAAAACAACTTAAGTAGTACTTTAAAGTATTTTTACTTAAGTACTTTACACCATTGGTTAACTCTCTTTCTTAGCTAGCTAGACTATGCACTTGCCTCTGCTATCAATACACTGTGCTAACATTAGCCTATTCTGTACCACAGAAACTAACAGTTTTAAACAGTTGTAAAAACCCACTTCTTCCAGACAGAATAGTTCCTGTAGATTCAGACTTACTCATTATCACTCCCTCTAGGAAATACACGACGCCGCTGTTCTGGTTACTGATGGATTTTATTCTTCTACTAAATTCTCCACCGTCATCAATCCACCGTCGAACTGTTTAAATACATTTCAACACATGCACAAAAAACAAGTTGGCGTTCACGTTACAGAAACCTTGCACGTAAATATGCGCGACAAATAATTAACATAATGAACATACCTCGCTGGCTGCACACAACTGAGAGGGAAATGGGTCCACTTAGAAACAAGAATACTTGTAAATAAACACGTCGTTAATTTAACTTATCTTTCAGAGTACTAAACTTTACCGCCGCTACTTTACCGCGATGTCTGGAACTTGTCACCACTAAAAGCGTCCCAACACAACATAGAATGTACAGATAGTTCCTATCACATAAATACAAGCAAAATCAATATTCAAAATACAAGTTGTACAAATAATAATGAAATTATGTAAAACCTATTAATAATGACATGAATAACATTTATGGCATTTAAACTCCCACCAAATCACATCCTTTGGGATTTCACCTCACAAAATAACATTCATTCTGCTTCAAGCAGTAAAACTGTCTTGTATACAGGCCTGTCAAGATAGACTAGCTTTGTAGTGCGTTTTCCCTTGGTTATCTAAGGTTGAGTCACTAATTAACAGTTTTACCTTTCTGACTCTTCCATCAGTGCTAGGGTACACCTGTGCTACTCTTGCTAATCTCCATTGATTTCGTGGAGAGCAGTCCTCTTGTAGGATGACAATGTCATTAACCTTCGTATTTCTCTTATCCTTTTGCCATATTTGTCTTTGCTGAAGATTAAGGAGGTACTCCTTCTTCCACCGTGTCCAGAATTCGTTTGCCAAGAACTGTACCTGTCGCCATCTCTTGCGGAGGTAGAGATCCTGACTCACAAACTGACCAGGAGGGGGAGTTGTTATCTTTGACTTCATCATGAGGATATGGTTGGGAGTGAGAGGTTCAAGACTTGTTGGATCATTTAAGCGCTCTGTTGTCAGAGGTCTGCTATTTACGATAGCCATCACTTCATACAGGAAGGTTCTAAGTGATGCACTGTCAAGTCTTTTAGCAGATTGGTCAAGGATCGCTGTTAGAACGCTTCTGATGGTCCTAATTTGTCTCTCCCATACACCTCCCATGTGACTTGATGCTGGGAAGTTCATAACAAACTCACATCCATGTTCCTTTACCTGTTCATGATCCAGGTCCTTCATTGCATTCATGAACTCTCCTTTAGCGCCAACAAAGTTGGTGCCTTGATCACATCTCAACTGTCTTACATTTCCACGTATTGCAATGAATGCACGCAGTGCATTGATGAAAGCATCTGTAGTGAGATCATCAAGCATTTCAATATGTATGGCTCTAGAACACATACAAGTGAAAAGAAGACCATATCTTTTCAGTTCTTTTCTCGCTTCTTTCACATAGAATGGTCCGAAGCAATCTATACCACAATATGTGAATGGAGGGGTCATTTCCAGTCTCTCGTCTGGCAAGTCTGCCATCTTTGGTTCCTGTTTGTTCCTTCTATACTTTCTGCATGTTGTGCATTTGTAGATGTGCGAGGCAACTGCGCTGCTGCAACCTGTAACCCATATACCATTGGATCGCAATTCATTGACAGTTATTCCTCTTCCTTGATGATGCACCTTTTCATGGTAGTGCTTGATGAGTAAAGAAGACACATGACTTGCCTTAGGTACAATGGCAGGATGCTTTACATGTGGATGAAGGGCAGATCTTGTCAAACGTCCTCCAACCCTGAGCACACCGTACTCATCGACAAAGGGACTTAGTTTGTGTAGCTTGTTTGTTTTGTCTTTGTGTTTTACTTCCTTGCATTGCTTTATACCTTTGATTTCAGTGCTGAATACTTCAGTTTGAACCAATTTGATGATGAAAAGCTCTGCTTCCTGTCTTTCCTCAACACTTGTGGCTTCATTTGTTTTAAGTTTGAGACCCTTGATTTGCTTAGCATGGCGCTTAAGACGAGCAATAGCTTTGACGGCTCTTTTCCAGTCAGAAAACCTTGTCAGGCGGTCTAACAATGTCCTGTCCTCTTTTGCTTTTGTGTTGAGCACCTGGGCCTTTCGAAGTTCTGGATCATTGTCAATGACCTCACTTACTTTGACGTCTTCTATGGGCAGCTCTCTTTTCCACAGAAAATCTGGCCCATTAAACCAAGTTGAAGCTACAAGCTGATCTGCCTTTAGGCCTCTTGAAGCATGATCCGCAGGATTATCTTCAGAACGTACAAATCGCCATTGCTTTGAATCTGTAGTGGACTTGATTCTTTGGATTCTGTTAGCCACAAAGACGTGGAATCATCTTGCATCATGTTCTTGAAGACCATCTATTTCGAGCTCCTTTCTGAGCACAACACTTGTCCTTGCTGCTACCACTGCTGCAGACAACTCAAGGCGTGGTATTGTGGTCACTTTGGTGGGGGCAACACGTGCTTTCCCCATGACTAACGGACAATGGACATCCCCATTGGTGTTGATTGTTCTGAGATAAGTACACTCCCCATAGCCTGTGACGCTGGCATCTGAGAAGTGGTGAAGCTCGTACTGTTTGACATCTATGAAGTTTGCTGGAATATAGCACCTTCTGATCCTTACATTAGACATGTTTTGTAGATCTTGTAGCCAAGATTCCCACTGTGTCTTGAGCTCCTCTGAGAGTGGTTAATCCCAACCGGCCTTGTCTCGACACAGTTGTTGCAATATCTGCTTTCCTAGGAGAATGAATGGGGCTACGAACCCCAATGGGTCGTAGATGGAAGCTACTGTTGATAGCACTCCTCTTCTGGTCAACGGGTGTTCCTTGACTGTAACTCTGAGCTGAAAGTCATCAGAGGACACGCACCATTGCACTCCGAGAGCTCTTTCAATGAGTGGCTCTCCCAAAGCCATATCAAGGTTTTTGACACTTTCAGCGCACTCTTCCTTTGGTATTGATTTCAATACATGCTTGCTGTTGGAGACGAACTTATGTAGTCTTAGCTTGCCTGTGCTGCAAAGACCTCTTGCTTCCTTGATGAGTTGAATTGCCTCAGCATCAGACGTTACACTCACCAGTCCATCGTCAACATAAAAATTCCTTTGGATGAATTTAACAGCGTTTTGGTTAAATTGATCCTGACCTTTAGCGGCTAGATGTTTGAGACCAAAATTGGCACAGCCGGGTGAGGAGGCTGCCCCAAACAGATGGACTTTCATCCGGAAAGTTGATGGCGGAGACATCAGGTCACCATTCTCCCACCATAAGAACCTCAGGTAGTCTTGGTCTTCCGGTCTTACATGGAACTGATGGAACATTCACTCCACATCACACATAATAGCAATTGGGCCCTTGCGAAACCTGCAGAGAACTCCCACCTAGGTATTTGTGAGCTCTGGCCCAGTAAGAAGGTGGTCATTCAATGACGTGTCTTGGAATCTTGCTGAGCAATCGAAGACGACGCGTATCTTCCCAGGCTTTTGAGGGTGGTATACCCCGTGGTGGGGAATATACCAGGCTGGATGATTGTTGAGTTCCTTTTCGGGAACCTTCTCAGCATCACCACGAGCAATGATATCTTTCATGAAGTTCATGTAGTCTGAGCAGTATTTCTGGTCTCTCTTGAGCCTTCGTTCCAAGCCTCTTAGACGCTGAACAGAACATGACTTATTATTGGGTAGATTTGGTCTGTCTTGTTTGAAAGGTAAGGGCATTTCATAATGACCATCTTGTTTGTGTTTGATTTCATCTCTCAGCTTAGTCAAGAAGTGGAGATCTTCCTGAGAGACGGTTGCATCTTCTTCAACTCTTTCACTGAAATCAGATTCTAGTACCTTAATTACATCATTTGGACTGATCATTTCCTTGATCTGAGTCTTGCAAACATAGTGAACTTCACCTTTGAGCTTGATTGTTGGTTTGGGTTCAGGTGTCACTTTTCTTACAATGATGCGGTGACTTACTCCAATTGCATCACTGTAGTGCTCTTGTGGGTCACCATAACTCACTATGCTCCAACTTAGATCAGTTCTCTGAGCAAAGGGTTCGTTTTCTTCTCCACATACGACTTCTCTGGGCATTAGCGCTTGTGGGCAATTGAATCCGATTAGCAGACCAATTTCACATTCCTTTGGCGGTGCAATGTGTTCTGCAAGATGCTCCAAATGAGGCCATGCTTTAGCGGTCTCTGAAGTTGGAATGTGTGTCCGATTGGCAGGGATAAATTCACGAGTGTACGTTGTTGGCACTGTGATCTTCTTAGAGGAGAATAGACCTCTTATTTATAGGTATTTGAGTTTTTTACAGGGTACAATTGTCCCTTTTGACGACATTGTAGATAGTTTCAGCTTCACTTGTTCCGTGTTCGTATCTAGAATGTTTGCTACTTCCTCAAGAATGAAGGAAGAATCACTTTGTGAATCTAGCAGAGCATAGACAAGAACTTCCTTACTTGAATCACTTTGCGTTGACACATAGACAGGTACTATCGTTGAAGTTTGTGTAGTATTGCCATCTTGCAAACTCTGTTGGATGTGGTTTCCTTGATAACCTCTTGTGTTGACAGTAGCTTTCTTTCCTTGCCATAACTTATGTATTTAGATGTTTCCCCTTTTGGTTCTTGTTTTGAGCGATCTTCGTGTAGGCATGTGGGATGACGTTTTGAGCAGGTGTCACAGACCATCCGGCTACTGCAGCTCTTGGATTGATGGCCATGACTTAAACATCCGAAGCACAGTCTTTCATTCTGAATGAACTTGACTCGTTCGGCGACTGTCCTTTCAATGAATTTGAAGCACTTGTGTAAACTGTGTCCTAATTTCTTACATAACACACATGTGACTATGTTTCTCTCACTGATGTTAGTTGTGAAGATCTTGGCACCTACAGTTTGGTTCTTGATCTTTGCTTTATCAGGTTCACTTTGTCGTAATGCGTTGTAGGATGTTATAGGGTTGCACGCAATACTAGCTTCCATCGACAGGAATGTCACAAAATAGTTAAAGCTTGGGAACCTTCTGTGTTCCAGTTGGTATTGTGTGGCCCTTCGGTTCCATCTGCTACTTAACCAGTCGGGTAGTTTGGCAGCTAGTTTTTGATTCTCAATATCATCATTAAGAACCTTTAGACTCTCATTGTGAGCAATAGCGAATTCACAACTACGTAGAAAGTCTACAAATGTTCTTAAGTCTGCACTCTCCTTAGGAGCTAGTTTTGGCCAAGCATGTAATTTGTCTCGGAAGGCCTTGGCAATCACAAACGGCTCACCATAACGTTCCTTGAGCAGGTCCCATGCTGCATGATATGAATCTTCTGGATCGATCAGAAAATAACCTTCTACTGCTTCTTTAGCAGCTCCTCCCACATATTTCTGAAGGAAGAAGATTTTCTCTGCAGCTGGAATATTTTTTCTCTCAATCAGTGTCTAAAAGGAAGACTTCCAATGGTTAAACTTGAGTGGATCCCCACTAAAAATTGTAGGCTCTGGAATGGGAAGCCTATTTGCTGATATAGCCTCAGCCAGGACTTTCGCAAGCTCTCTTGTGTCGTTTTGAAGCACACTTCTTGGAGCCACATCCCTTAGTGGTTGTGGGTTCTGATACACAGGATTCACCTGATCAATTGGTTGCTCAAATGTAGGCAGCTCAAACTTATGTGGAGTAAGCCTTTGGTCTGGATACAACTCATTTTCGTCATAGACTTGAAGCCTTGCTCTGGCCGCGTTCAGTCTTTTTATCTCCTCTAAACGTCCAAGCTCTCTTTTTAAGTCTTCTACAGATATTTTCCTTGCAGCATTCTCTTCTTGCTGTTTCTTTAAGAGCAAAGCTTCTTGTCTCTCCTTTTCTATCTTACGTTCAGTCTCTTCTCTTTCGCCTTGAAGACGACGAGTTACTGCAGCTACTTCTTGCTCTGCAACTATCTTCTTGTCCTCAACTTCAAGTCTTTGGAGTTTCTCTTGGTGGCACTCTTGCTCAGCCATAATCTTCAACACAGCCTTTGTGGCTGCATACTCAGCAGCGGCTTCTTGTCGTTTAACTGAGGATACATTAGAGCGAATGGAAGTGGCCTTAGAAGACTTAAAGTCTGGAGATGACACACTGGAAATCGTAGATGCGAATACGGAGCTTGCATCCGGCCAAATCAGTTCCTCCTTTGTTCCTTGAATTTGAGATTGCGCGTTGTGTACAACAATCTTGGTGACTGATATACATTTATCCAGCTTGCGGCGCATCTCGTGAGCTGGGCTGTCAATCCTGCGATATTCTTCATAAACATTATTCAGTTCAGATAACTCTCTTTGAATAGTGCTGCTGTGTTCGTGTAGGATGTTACTTGGATCTTGTTTTGTAACTGATTTCTTAGCCACCTTAGTTAAAGCTTTCCAGCGTTCATAAATGCTGTCAAAGCGAATTAGTAGTTCTTTTTTTTTTTTTCTTTCTGAAATTATTTTCCCTTTTCCGTTAATGTACGGGCTCTTCCACTTCGTCAAGGCTCTTCAGACTGTACTGCTTCTTGTACAACGCTAGACTCATCTGTCTGCTCTGTCTCTTCTAATGGCTCTACGAGTGATCCTTTACACTGACTCTCTTTACTTCTATGTGACATATTAACTTATTTGAAAGTAACCTGTACACAAGACAGTTGTCTTAAATAAACAGTGGAGTTTACAACAAATATTTTACAAAAATAAATACTCAAGAGAATAGAATATGCCAAGTTAAGTTATTGTCTTTGAAATTAACCCTTCAGAATAAAGGCAGGCATTATAAAGATTTTTAAATGTTGCAGAATCACTCAAAATAACAGCTTTCTTAAATGCACAAACATAAATCCTCTTCTTAAGTAAATCAATGACTTATATTCAATGAAATAAAGAATTATCAATATCGCTAAATCACTTACATTAATGTCTCTTAATATCTTGTTACACACTGTTATGTTACTTGGCTACACACAGCCCCAGTGGCGGTTCTAGACACATTTTACTAGGGGGGCTAAGGAGGGGCCAGTGTTTAATCAGGGGGGCACACATAAAAAAACTGGCAACACATGATATTCAAAGATTATAAACTTTATTTTACTTTAAAATCATATGACATTTATTATATCACGTATTTTGTACAAGAGTGCAGATGCAAGAGAGATAGTGCCATAAAAATGAAAAAAAATAAAAAAAATTTTTTTTTTAAAGTACAGGGTACAAATACAGGGTTCATATTCAATGTGAACAAAACTCCAGGATACAACAAAGGGTACAACAATGTGCCATTTCCTATTTATGGAAGCCCCACTACTGTGGACAGTTGATTCCACATTTTGTTTTAAGAAAGAAAACTTTCTGAGTGATTTATAAACAAAACACACTACCCTGTATCCATTTAGGTAAAATAAACCAAATCAGAAAAGAAATTCAATTCAAAGAGGCTTTACTAGCATGACCATATTGACATACAGTATTGCTAAAGCACATAAACAGGGAAACGTGTTACACATTAACATCCAGTAGTCCAATAGGATGCAGACAATAAACATTAAGTTAACATTCGTTTAAAAGCAACAATCATGTCAACACAATGTAGCAATATGAACAACACTGATGGATACCAGCAACAACATGAAAACAAGAATATTACAGCTGTGTGTGTGTGTGTGTGTGTCTGTGTCTTTGTGTACTTCACTGTCAGTTGATGAGCAGGTGTACAAAAAAAGGCTTTACAACATATATGGGCAAGTCCATTTAGGACAGCACATTTCCACCATAGTTCACATTAGGAAAAAATGACAGCATGAATGCTCACTAAACAAACATATACTACATATACCTTTTTATACACATTTTTTTTCAGTAATTTTTTAAGAGTGAAAGGGAAGTAAGCAATCGCTCATCATAGGATCATACATATTTCAGTTACAATATTAGTTACAATATTAGTGTTAGTTAGATCATCATGTCAAAGCTGGACCTGCAAAGTCTGAACGACACAAGTGTGCAATGATTGGAGTGATTTTGTTTCTTTTTTTTCTTGCTTTGCTTGTTTTCAAAAGGAAAAATCATAGTTGGTAAAAAATAAAATAAACTTTCGTTGAAAGGTATCACACTGTATAATTTACAAATATCTAAAGAGGTTTAGTGGATGCCATAAAACATCTGTGGAGCTTGAAGATTTGTAGTACATAGATGTTTGGCAGAGATAATTCAAAAGAATAAAATCATAAACTCTATCTATCTATCTATCTATCTATCTATCTATCTATCTATCTATCTATCTATCTATCTATCTATCTATCTATCTATCTATCTATCTATCTATCTATCTATCTATCTATCTATCTATCTATCTATATATCTATCTATCTATCTATCGAGAGAGAGAGAGAGAGAGAGAGAGAGAGAGAGAGAGAGAGAGAGAGAGAGAGAGAGAGAGAGAGAGAGAGAGAGAGAGAGAGAGAGAGAGAGAGAGAGAGAGAGAGAGAGAGAGAGAGAGAGAGAGAGAGAGAGAGAGAGAGAGAGAGAGAAGTGTTTCCTTAGAGCAGTACATGCAGCAATCACTTAATGGAGTGATGTCATAATGGGCCACAAAACTTTGGGGATGTGGATGGAAAGTTACAGGCAGGAGAGGGGAACCAACAGAAGCAGGTCTTGAGACATGAGTTTGCCCCTTTTTGAAAACCTCTTGAGAGAGGATTGGTGGGATATATATACATACATACAAACATACATACACTCTAGTAGTGTGTGGAACTACTGGTACTGTGAGGAAAAAAAGATAGATGATGTAAAATGAAAAATAAAACAAGCTTCAGCTTCTTAAGACACGGTGGGTTCATCTAAGTAGACACATGTAACTTCATGTGGACACCAGACTGTCTTTGTCTACACATCTAACTTCATATGGACCCCAGACCGTCTCTGTTTACACATGTAACTTCATATGGACACCAGACTCTTTGTCTACACATGTAACTTCATATGGGCACCAGACTGTCTCTGTCTACACATGTAACTTCATATGGACACCAGACTGTCTTTGTTTACACATTTAACTTCATATGGGCACCAGACTGTCTCTGTCTACACATGTAACTTCATATGGACACCAGACTGTCTTTGTTTACACATTTAACTTCATATGGGCACCAGACTGTCTCTGTCTACACATGTAACTTCATATGGACACCAGACTCTTTGTCTACACACGTAACTTCATGTGGACACCAGACTAACTCCATTCATTTTACCGGTGGTATTGAGAACAGATAAACCCACCGTGTCTTAAGAAGCTCAAGCTTGTTGTTTTATTGTTCATTATATCTATTTTTCCTCACAGCGGCACTCATACGCTACTAGCGTATATATCATATAGATACACTACAGTAACAGGATACGGCGGTTGTGCTGTCTGGCAAAACGGTGCGCCACTCTAATTTACCCGTGTAGAACGTTGCCGTGTAGAGCGTTGCATTAGTTCCGCTTTTGGCGCTCGCGTGTAAAATAGTTATAAATTCATAATTTTTTATTTGGTCAGCACGGGGGGGCCACAGGGGTGGCCAGGGACATTTCCAGGGAGGCACGGGCCTCCCCCGGCCTCCGTGTAAAACCGCCACTGCACAGCCCTTTGAAGTCCTTTATATTTTCCAATCCTTGTGTCACCTTTTCAGAACACAAACTTAAGTGTCTGACTTACGGACGTCTTCATGAAAGAAAAAACGGATGAACTTGTGTGAGTCCTTTAACACTGAACAGTGGCTTATCTGTGAGTCCGTCTTGACGAGCCGTCTTGCAGAGCAGGTCAGGAAACGATCACGCAGACTCGAGTTCGACTATCACTCCCTCCAGGAAATACACGACTCCGCTGTTCTGGTTACTGATGGATTTATTCTTCTACTAAATTCTCCACCGTCATCAATCCACCGTCGAACTGTTTAAATACATTTCAACACATGCACAAAAAACAAGTTGGCGTTCACGTTACAGAAACATTGCACGTAAATATGCGCGACAAATAATTAACATAATGAACATACCTCGCTGGCTGCACACAACTGAGAGGGAAATGGGTCCACTTAGAAACAAGAATACTTGTAAATAAACACGTCGTTAATTTAACTTATCTTTCAGAGTACTAAACTTTACCACCGCTACTTTACCGCGATGTCTGGAACTTGTCACCACTAAAAGCGTCCCAACACAACATAGTATGTACAGATAGTTCCTATCACATAAATACAAGCAAAATCAATATTCAAAATACAAGTTGTACAAATAATAATGATATTATGTAAAACCTATTAATAATGACATGAATAACATTTATGGCAGTTAAACCACACATTTTCTATAGGATTGAGGTCAGGGCTTTGTGATGGCCACTCCAATAACTTGACTTTGTTGTCCTTAAGCCATTTTGCCACAACTTTGGAAGTATGCTTGGAGTCATTGTCCATTTGGAAGACTCATTTGTGACGCTACCACATACAATGACATTCTAGACGATTCTGTGCACAAAGTAAGGTCCATACAGAAATGGTTTGAACTGGAAGAACTTGACTGGCCTGCACAGAGCCCTGACCTCAACCCCATCGAACACCTTTGGAATGCCTACTGCGAGCCAGGCCTAATCGCCCAACATCAGTGCCCAACCTCACTAATTATCTTGTTGCTGAATGGAAGCAAGTCCCCGCAGCAATGTTCCAACATCTAGTGGAAAGCCTTCCCAGAACAGTGGAGGCTGGTATAGCAGCAAAGGGGGGACCAACTCCATATTAATGGCCATGATTTTGGAATGAGATGTTGCACCAGCATGTGTAATGAGATGTTGGACCAGCAGGTGTAATGAGATGTTGGACCAGCAGGTGTAATGAGATGTTGGACCAGCAGGTGTAATGATATGTTGTCCACATACTTTTGATCATGTAGTGTCTGTTTGGTGAAGTAATAAAGAAGGTGTAATATTTTGGGTAGATGTTCCTAGAACAGATTATAACTATATATGGACATATTATAAAGTATGTGTATGAATAGACTCTTAAGGATTAAAGTGGAACTGAGATGAGGAAGTGAATCAGTAGGCCAATGTGACCATGTTACAAGTAAGTTCCACTTGTTAAATCCACTTCAGTCAGTGTAGATGCAGGGGAGGAGACTGGTAGGGGGGGGTTGCAACTCAATATTAGGAGGGTGTTCTTCATGTTTTTTACACTGTTTGTTTGTTGCTTTATGTAATGGCATATATTTAAATGCTTTGTGTAATGTCACATAATTTAATGCTTTATGTAATGGCATATATTTTAATGCGTTATGTACACTGAGTGTACAAAACATTATGAACACCTGCTTTTTCCGTGACATAGATTGATGAGGTGAATCAAGGTGAAAGATATGATCTCTTATTTATGTAACTTGTTAAATAAACTTCAATCAGTGTAGATGAAGGGGAGGAGAGAGGTTAATGAATGATTTTTAAGCCTTGAGACAATTGAGACATGGATTGTGTAAATGTGCCATTCAGATGGTGAATAGGCAAGACAAAAGATTTAAGTGTCTTTGAACGGGGTATGGTAGTAGGTACCAGGCACACAGGTTTTTGTCAAGAACTGCAACGCTGCTGGGTTTTTCACGCTCAAAAGTTTCCTGTGTGTATCAAGAATGGTGTTCTTAATGTTTTGTATACTCAGTGTATGCTTTTTGCTTTATGTAATGGCATATGTTTTATTGCTTCATGTAATGTATTTTATCTATTGAAATATAGTTTTGAAATATTTTAAAATGTAGTTTCATGGGGATTTATTATGTTTTTCAGAATCTCCAACCAAATTCGGAGATCAGTCTCTCCAGTACCAAGTCATCTGTCCATGAAGAGTGACTTCTCTATGGATCGTCCTATACATTTTAGTGATGGATCAGTGACCTTTGACCCTAGGTAAGTTACTGGTCAGAATTTATGATATTACTATTGAATAGGAGAATCTTCTAGATCTGAAACCAGATGTATTTTGTGTATCTGAGTATATACTGTAAAGCATCTGCTTATAATTAGTTGTTTATGTCATATATTTTTAATATTCTGAGTGTACAAAACATTAGGAACACCTGCTTTTTCCGTGACATAGATTGATGAGGTGAATCCAGGTGAAAGACATGATCTCTTATTTATGTAAGTTGTTAAATCAACTTCAATCAGTGTAGATGAAGGGGAGGAGAGAGGTTAATGAATGATTTTTAAGCATTGAGACATGGATTGTGTAAATGTGCCATTCAGATGGTGAATAGGCAAGACAAAATATTTAAGTGCCTTTGAACGGGGTATGGTGGTAGGTATTGTAAGATTAAATAATAAATATGCCATTTAGCAGACGCTTTTATCCAAAGCGACTTACAGTCATGTGCGCATACATTTTTACGTATGGGTGGTCCCGGGGATCGAACCCACTACCCTGGCGTTACAAGCGCCATGCTCTACCAATTGAGCTACAGAGGACCACAGTAAGCTGATATACAGGTCGGATTCTGAATTGTGAAAAGGAAGCCACATCCCTACGTATAACAGTCTGTATAGTTTCTGACACTGACTCCAACTGAGGTTCCCAATGTGAGGGGTTTGGAAATAGTATATGAGGAAAATCTGTTTCATAATCAAAATGATCTAATAACTTCAATCTTCTATGATAGAAGTGTAGATTCCTCCGGAGCTCCCTGCAGTCCACCTGTTTAGGAGTTGGTATGAAAGTCAGTCCTCTTTCTAGAACCTCACTCTCGGCTTGGTTGAGCCCAATGGGACATTGCTGGACAAGGCCTCAAATCGGTTGTGAAGTACTATGGACATATTCACGATCACTAAACTGGTGGTTAGACAGGGTAGATCCAAGAGCAGGCCTCTGCTGTCATCTAGAGGGCGTTTTCTCTGTACTGCTTGACACATGGAGACTCAATGGAGGCACGGTGCAAAGTGCTCAAAGTAAGGCCCAAACAATTGGTTGTCAGGCTGGGATCTACAAAGCAGTATGTTCTTCAATTAGATGCCAACTAATATTCATACAGGGACAATAGGTGGGGCAGGAGGAAGAATGGTGTTCCTGATTTTCAGAAGAATTCCCCTTTTTTCTTTGTAGCTTCAGATTGAGATTGTTGTTATTCTCCAATATGTTTTTCTTCAGTGAGCCACTCTGGATTCTCCAAGGGGAAAACTCCCTCTATTCTCCACTAGAGAGTTGGAGCTCCATGCTTTTGCTGGGAATTGTCCACTGTTGGTATACATTTACATTTACTCCTGACGTTTCACCACAATAGGCTTCTTCAGACAATGGGACAAAAAGTACCAGCAGGTGTTTACTGCCATCTAGTGGAAGATACCAATAAAACACTTTATTATCAGGGTGGGGAGACGGTTGAGCTGAAACAGAAAGTAAAGTTGTTCTTTTTTACAGGATCCATTTTGAGACGACAGAGCAGAAAACACTGTCTGGAGAGAAGTACAAAATAAAGTAAGTATTTCTGAACAATAGTCTATTCTAATGGACAGAGTAAGAGAATGAATACCTGGAATGAGATATTACTAGTTAGTAGAACTGCTACTTGAGCTTAGTTGGTGATAAACAGCAGTTTTCAAAGTAGAAACGGATCAGCTAAGGCCTACGTGTCATCAGTCAAACGTCTGGTAAAGATGGTGGAGGAGCTTTTAAATGATAGGGTTTTATGTTTATCTCAGGGTTTCTCAATCCTTTTGTTCTTGCCCAGCATTTACACACCTGATTCAACTAATCATCAGATAATTTAAGACAGTTTATTATTTGAGGCATACAAATGAACATTCTCAAATTAAAAACCTTTTGGATTTGTAGGCCTGTTTACACTTTATTATAGGCATACAGGAATTCACATTTGAGGAAAAAAGCTCAACTAAATTTGGTTTCAAGTAAATGATATGTTTAGCTAAAATAATGTAACAAGAAGAAGTACAAAAAAAAAACTGAAGCAAGATTCAATACAATGTGATGAGTTACTGCTGTCGCATGCAACTGACTGTTAGCGCCACCCTCTGGTTACTGTTGTTATATAAAGTGAGATGACAGAGGAGAAAACACTATATGGAGAGATAAAAAAATATGTAGTATTTCTGAACAATAATCTAGTCTAAAGGACAGAGTAAGATAATAAATACCTTGAATGACAGTATTACTACTTAGTAGAAGGATCACAAACTCACCGGGTTCTGTCATATTATTATCCTACACCAGTGCAGTCAGAAGTTATGCGTTTTCCTCATATGAAAGTGAAAGTAAGTTTGTAGCCTACGCAGTTACAATATGGCTGTTGAAACTGTGGCGCACATTTCTCGGCAACATTAGACGTAGGATAAATGTGTTGATTTGAAGGAAAGACGGGCAGACTCTGGTAAGTCTAGGCTACACAGAACTATTATAAAGTGAAGTCGTCGTCAGACATTCAATAGACAGAGCAGGCTTGAGATATGATTCT
This sequence comes from Coregonus lavaretus, assembly GCF_964263955.1. Lineage (NCBI taxonomy): Eukaryota > Metazoa > Chordata > Actinopteri > Salmoniformes > Salmonidae > Coregonus > Coregonus lavaretus. Next base: position 76,498,129 of record NC_139989.1, read on the forward strand.
TTATCATGCTGACCAACCTGGGCCTGGTTTCCGCGATGGGATTTAGGCTTAATGCTGGGTACGCATAAAAAGTGGGAAACGAGACTGAACAAAATACAAAGTTGAGTAAACGCTATTTTGCAAAGAAAAAGGTGTGTAAGAGAGTTTACCCTCCACTACAACCCTGTTGATGTGGTGTGCAGCATAGAGTGTATAGTCCTTTAGTCTCTATGGACCAGATGGTAGTGTACAGATCAGAGATGGCTTGATGTGGTGAGCAGCATAGAGTGTATAGTCCTTTAGTCTCTATGGGCCAGATGGTAGTGTACAGTTCAGAGATGGCTTGATGTGGTGTGCAGCATAGAGTGTATAGTCCTTTAGTCTCTATGGGCCAGATGGTAGTGTACAGTTCAGAGATGGCTTGATGTGGTGTGCAGCATAGAGTGTATAGTCCTTTAGTCTCTATGGACCAGATGGTAGTGTACAGTTCAGAGATGGCTTGATGTGGTGTGCAGCATAGAGTGCATAGTCCTTTAGTCTCTATGGGCCAGATGGTAGTGTACAGTTCAGAGATGGCTTGATGTGGTGAGCAGCATAGAGTGTATAGTCCTTTAGTCTCTATGGGCCAGATGGTAGTGTACAGTTCAGAGATGGCTTGATGTGGTGTGCAGCATAGAGTGCATAGTCCTTTAGTCTCTATGGACCAGATGGCCAGTTGGTGAGGGCTAAAGCATGGGGAAAGAAACTGTTCAGATGGGGTCTATAACATCCAATCACATAGGTTTACAGCAGCGGACAGATTAAAATTCATCGCTACTAACTCAAACTGCCTTGGTTTAAATAAAGACCATTTCTGTAAAGATAAAAAAGTATATAACTTATAAATCATGAGCCTCATCTTGAGGAGTCTCCTGTGACAGTATTCATAAAGAGTAGGAGTACTGATCTGGGATCAGTTTTGCCTTTTAGATCATAATGAAACAGATTAGATGGACAGGGGGGACCTGATCCTAGATCAACACTCCTCCTCTGAGACACTGCCTTTATGAATAAGGGCCCAGGAGTCACCAGGACCAACTGGAAGTCTCTCTGGATAAGAGCTTCTGCTAAATGACGTAAATGTAAATGTGGTATGAGTCACCAGGACCAAGAAACCAAACACATGGTGTTGTAAAGTCTAGTTACAGCAGGGGTTTACTGTCATCTAGTGGAAGATACCAATAAAACACTTTATTATCAGGGTGGGGAGACCGTTGAGCTGAAACAGAAAGTAAATGTTTCTTTTGTACAGGATCCATTTTGAGACGACCGCGCAGAAAACACTATATGGAGAGAACTGAAAAATAAAGTAAGTATTTCTGAACAATAATCTATTCTAATAGACAGAGTAAGAGAATGAATACCTGGAATGAGATAGTACTAGTTAGTAGAACTACTACTTGAGCTTAGTTGCTGCTGACAGACAGCAGTTTTCAAAATGGAAACTAATCAGTAGGTCTATGTGTTATCAGCAAAACGTCTGGTAAAGATGGTGCAGGAGCTTTTCAATGATATGGTTTGATGTTTTTCTCAGGGTTTCTCAATCATTTTGTTCTTGGCCAGCATATACCCACCTGATTCAACTAATCATCAAATATTTTAAGACAGTTTATTTGAGGACTGTTAACAATTATTAAAGGCCTACAGTAAATCATATTTCGGAGAGAAAAAAACACAACTAAACCTGGTTTGGAGTACATTATAAGTTTAGCAAAAATAATGTAAGAGATGTCTTGAAGAAGCACTATAAAAAAATGGAATCAAGATTTGGCACAATGTCAGGAGTTACTGCTATCACATGCAACTGACTGTTAGCGCCACCCTCTGGTTACTATTGGTATATAAAGGGATGAGGCCATGACTGCAGTTGAAACTGAAAATAACAAAGTATCTGTACAGGGGCCATTTTGAGATGACAGAGCAGCTCATAGTTTAATCTCTAAACTGCAACGCAGTTTCAAAGTAAAGTGAGTATTTCAGGTTAATAATCTAGAATAAAGGGAACATTAGGAATTCACCAAACTAGTGTTGGAGTGCTGCTGGGCCATTCCTACCATGCAGAGCCTTTTCTGGCCCCAGGAAATATCACTTCTTATTTAGTGTAAAATGTGGATTCCAAAAGGCTTTAAATATAAAGTCAGGTGTCCTTTACCTTAAACTGGAGGCAAAAGAAACGCACACCTGTTTAGGAGAGGTGCTGGCTAGCAGAGTAGAACACCTGTTTAGGAGAGGTGCTGGCTAACAGAGGAGAACACCTGTTTAGGAGAGGTGCTGGGTAACAGAGTAGAACACCTGTTTAGGAGAGGTGCTGGCTAGCAGAGTAGAACACCTGTTTAGGAGAGGTGCTGGGTAGCAGAGTAGAACACCTGTTTAGGAGAGGTGCTGGCTAGCAGAGTAAAACACCTGTTTAGGAGAGGTGCTGGGTAGCAGAGTAGAACACCTGTTTAGGAGAGGTGCTGGGTAACAGAGTAGAACACCTGTTTAGGAGAGGTGCTGGGTAACAGACATTTAAAAAATTTTTACATTTACGTCATTTAGCAGACGCTCTTATCCAGAGCGACTTACAGTTAGTGAATACATTTTTTTTAAATAATGGCCCCCCGTGGGAATCAAACCCACAACCCTGGCGTTGCAAACGCCATGCTCTATCAACTGAGCTACAACCCTGCCGGCCATTCCCTCCCCTACCCTGGACGACGCTGTGCCAATTGTGCGCCGCCCATGAGTCTCCCGGTCGCGGCTGGCTACGACAGAGCCTGGATTCGAACCAGGATCTCTAGTGGCACAGTTAGCACTGCGATGCAGTGCCTTAGACCACTGCTCCACTCAGGAGACTATAAAAGAGTAGAACACCTGTTTAGGAGAGGTGCTGGCTAACAGAGGAGAACACCTGTTTAGGAGAGGTGCTGGCTAACAGAGGAGAACACCTGTTTAGGAGAGGTGCTGGCTAACAGAGGAGAACACCTGTTTAGGAGAGGTGCTGGCTAACAGAGTAGAACACCTGTTTAGGAGAGGTGCTGGCTAACAGAGTAGAACACCTGTTTAGGAGAGGTGCTGGCTAACAGAGAACACCTGTTTAGGAGAGGTGCTGGCTAACAGAGTAGAACACCTGTTTAGGAGAGGTGCTGGCTAACAGAGTAGAACACCTGTTTAGGAGAGGTGCTGGGTAGCAGAGTAGAAGACCTGTTTAGGAGAGGTGCTGGCTAACAGAGGAGAACACCTGTTTAGGAGAGGTGCTGGGTAACAGAGTAGAACACCTGTTTAGGAGAGGTGCTGGGTAGCAGAGTAGAACACCTGTTTAGGAGAGGTGCTGGGTAGCAGAGTAGAACACCTGTTTAGGAGAGGTGCTGGCTAACAGAGTATAACCTGTTTAGGAGAGGTGCTGGGTAGCAGAGGAGAACACCTGTTTAGGAGAGGTGCTGGGTAGCAGAGGAGAACACCTGTTTAGGAGAGGTGCTGGGTAACAGAGTAGAACACCTGTTTAGGAGAGGTGCTGGGTAGCAGAGGAGAACACCTGTTTAGGAGAGGTGCTGGGTAACAGAGTAGAACACCTGTTTAGGAGAGGTGCTGGCTAACAGAGTAGAACACCTGTTTAGGAGAGGTGCTGGGTGGCAGAGTAGAACACCTGTTTAGGAGAGGTGCTGGGTAGCAGAGGAGAACACCTGTTTAGGAGAGGTGCTGGGTAACAGAGTAGAACACCTGTTTAGGAGAGGTGCTGGGTAGCAGAGGAGAACACCTGTTTAGGAGAGGTGCTGATAACAGAGTAGAACACCTGTTTAGGAGAGGTGCTGGCTAACAGAGTAGAACACCTGTTTAGGAGAGGTGCTGGGTAGCAGAGGAGAACACCTGTTTAGGAGAGGTGCTGGCTAACAGAGTAGAACACCTGTTTAGGAGAGGTGCTGGGTAGCAGAGGAGAACACCTGTTTAGGAGAGGTGCTGGCTAACAGAGTAGAACACCTGTTTAGGAGAGGTGCTGGGTAGCAGAGTAGAACACCTGTTTAGGAGAGGTGCTGGGTAACAGAGGAGAACACCTGTTTAGGAGAGGTGCTGGCTAGCAGAGTAGAACACCTGTTTATGAGAGGTACTGGCTAACAGAGTAGAACCCCTGTTTAGGAGAGGTGCTGGCTAACAGAGTAGAAAACCTGTTTAGGAGAGGTGCTGGGTAACAGAGGAGAACACCTGTTTAGGAGAGGTGCTCGGTAACAGAGGAGAACACCTGTTTAGGAGAGGTGCTGGCTAACAGAGTAGAACACCTGTTTAGGAGAGTTGCTGGGTAACAGAGGAGAACACCTGTTTAGGAGAGGTGCTGGCTAACAGAGGAGAACACCTGTTTAGAAGAGGTGCTGGCTAACAGAGGAGAACACCTGTTTAGGAGAGGTGCTGGCTAACAGAGGAGAACACCTGTTTAGGAGAGGTGCTGGCTAACAGAGGAGAACACCTGTTTAGGAGAGGTGCTGGCTAGCAGAGTAGAACACCTGTTTAGGAGAGGTGCTGGGTAGCAGAGTAGAACACCTGTTTAGGAGAGGTGCTGGCTAACAGAGGTGAACACCTGTTTAGGAGAGGTGCTGGCTAACAGAGGAGAACACCTGTTTAGGAGAGGTGCTGGCTAACAGAGGAGAACACCTGTTTAGGAGAGGTGCTGGCTAACAGAGGAGAACACCTGTTTAGGAGAGGTGCTGGGTAGCAGAGTAGAACACCTGTTTAGGAGAGGTGCTGGGTAGCAGAGTAGAACACCTGTTTAGGAGAGGTGCTGGCTAACAGAGGAGAACACCTGTTTAGGAGAGGTGCTGGCTAACAGAGTAGAACACCTGTTTAGGAGAGGTGCTGGCTAACAGAGTAGAACACCTGTTTAGGAGAGGTGCTGGCTAACAGAGGAGAACACCTGTTTAGGAGAGGTGCTGGCTAACAGAGGAGAACACCTGTTTAGGAGAGGTGCTGGCTAACAGAGTAGAACACCTGTTTAGGAGAGGTGCTGGCTAACAGAGTAGAACACCTGTTTAGGAGAGGTGCTGGCTAACAGAGGAGAACACCTGTTTAGGAGAGGTGCTGGCTAACAGAGGAGAACACCTGTTTAGGAGAGGTGCTGGCTAACAGAGGAGAACACCTGTTTAGGAGAGGTGCTGGGTAACAGAGTAGAACACCTGTTTAGGAGAGGTGCTGGCTAACAGAGGAGAACACCTGTTTAGGAGAGGTGCTGGCTAACAGAGGCGAACACCTGTTTAGGAGATGTGCTGGCTAGCAGAGGAGAACACCTGTTTAGGAGAGGTGCTGGCTAACAGAGTAGAACACCTGTTTAGGAGAGGTGCTGGCTAACAGAGGAGAACACCTGTTTAGGAGAGGTGCTGGCTAACAGAGTAGAACACCTGTTTAGGAGAGGTGCTGGCTAGCAGAGTAGAACACCTGTTTAGGAGAGGTGCTGGGTAACAGAGTAGAACACCTGTTTAGGAGAGGTGCTGGGTAACAGAGTAGAACACCTGTTTAGGAGAGGTGCTGGCTAACAGAGGAGAACACCTGTTTAGGAGAGGTGCTGGGTAACAGAGTAGAACACCTGTTTAGGAGAGGTGCTGGCTAACAGAGTAGAACACCTGTTTAGGAGAGGTGCTGGCTAACAGAGTAGAACACCTGTTTAGGAGAGGTGCTGGCTAACAGAGTAGAACACCTGTTTAGGAGAGGTGCTGGCTAGCAGAGTAGAACACCTGTTTAGGAGAGGTGCTGGGTAACAGAGTAGAACACCTGTTTAGGAGAGGTGCTGGGTAACAGAGTAGAACACCTGTTTAGGAGAGGTGCTGGGTAACAGAGTAGAACACCTGTTTAGGAGAGGTGCTGGCTAACAGAGTAGAACACCTGTTTAGGAGAGGTGCTGGGTAACAGAGTAGAACACCTGTTTAGGAGAGGTGCTGGGTAACAGAGTAGAACACCTGTTTAGGAGAGGTGCTGGCTAACAGAGGAGAACACCTGTTTAGGAGAGGTGCTGGCTAACAGAGTAGAACACCTGTTTAGGAGAGGTGCTGGCTAACAGAGTAGAACACCTGTTTAGGAGAGGTGCTGGCTAGCAGAGGAGAACACCTGTTTAGGAGAGGTGCTGGCTAGCAGAGTAGAACACCTGTTTAGGAGAGGTGCTGGCTAACAGAGTAGAACACCTGTTTAGGAGAGGTGCTGGGTAGCAGAGTAGAACACCTGTTTAGGAGAGGTGATGGGTAACAGAGTAGAAGACCTGTTTAGGAGAGGTGCTGGCTAACAGAGTAGAACACTTGTAAAAGAAAAGGAGAGTCTCACTCTATGAGCTCAGATGAAATAATGTAATAACCTGATGACCAACGTTTCGATAGACAGCAGTCTTCATCATTTACCTTAAAAATACCAAAATATGGATCCTGAAAGGGAATTTGATGCATTTTCACATGGGTTAAATGGAATAGTAACTGAAATCTGGACACTGACTGTAGGCCTGTAACCTAATATAATATTAACTCCTGCAGAATTATGGATTTCTTGCATTTAAATGATACAACAAATGTTAATTTTGTCTGGGGAACAGGGGTGGATACATGTTATTCATTTCAGTATCTCTTGAGATAATGTGAATGAGACTGTAAGGTGTTATCTTTGACACTATTACGCAAACAGTATTTTCAACCTCATCAACCTTATTAAACCGTTCAAACTGATGACATTTGGACATTTTGCACAGGACCAATCTTTCCACTGTTTTGGAGTTATTGCGTTTTCTCCCGGTCCCTAAACGAAACGCTGAACTATAGCAGTTTTAACAAGATTACTAATGCATTCATTCTGTCAATGTACAACATTATTCTGCTGAGCACTACTTTATTTAGTTTTCTGGGGCAACACGTTATAACAGAAGAGAAGCTGTATGTATCAAACTATAGTTGACAAACAAATGGCCGACCAAATGTTGCTAATTATATGGAGAAACGTATCTAAATTAGGGGTGAAAGTAGCCAGTAGGCTATACGGTCCTGTACAGAGAATCAGCTAAATAAATTATTACGGTGGATCAAACTGGTGGCCTACTTTTTGAAGTGATTTCTTTGACAATCAGATGAAAACATAATCACATATGATATGTGAAACTGAGCCTGAGCAGACCTCAGAAACATATGTAACAGGGATAAGATGTGAACATGCATCAACTCAAAAACAGAATACTGAAGTATCCTGAATAATAACGGGATATTGGTGTGCATGTCAACGTGGTGGCTGGTACAGCAGGGGTTTACTGCCCTCTAGTGGAAGATACCAATAAAACACTTGATTATCAGGTTGGGGAGGCGGCTGAGCTGAAACGGAAAGTAAATGTGTTATTTTCTACAGGATCCATTTGGAGATGACAGAGCAGAAAACACTATATGGGGAGAACTGAAAAATAAAGTAAGTATTTCTGAACAATAATCTATTCTAATGGACAGAGTAAGATAATGAATACCTGGAATGAGATAGTACTAGTTAGTAGAACTGCTACTTGAGCTTAGTTGCTGGCAGACAGCAGTTTTCAAAGTGGAAACTAATCAGTAGGCCCACATGTTATGAGGTAGGCTATTATCATTGTCATTATGGAGACACCTATTTTACAACCCTTATTCCATGAAACATATTAACGCTGTAGAACTGATGCACATCAAGAAATAAGGTGACAAATCACAGGAAAACTACTTTAGGCGCTCTAGAGCACGTTAGATACATTCTGTCGGAGGTGGTTTAAACTGAAATCTAATGTCGACTTTGCTCATGGAAAACCATATCATGCCAAGGTTTTTACACATGCTCAGTTCTTTTTGAAAATGGAAGTTATGGAACTCCATCATGTGCTTCTGTTATGAGAAAACCTCCACAATGAAACTGACATTAAATGTGGAGAATGATAGATCTGTTGGCCATCAAGTAGCCTATTCATTGTTATGCCTGTCTAGGCTACTGTAGCCTGCCGTTTTATACTATAAATATGTTGAAATGACTGGAGTCGTTGCAAATTATTTTGTGCCACTTGTGTAGCCAACCTGGAGCTGGCAAACAGATGTAATAAATAGCCTTTAACTTCAGTTTATTGTTGTTGTAGCCTTGTGTTATTATGTAATTATTAATGGCCGTGTTTAGTTAATTCAATTGGAAGTTATCAAGTGTCACCATGGTCACAGTTCTATCGCAATTGCTGATCAGATGTTAGAATGCATTAGATTGAAGGTAACAGTCAGCCAGATTAGGCTACAGGTATAAAAATAACCTGGCTGTTGTTGACAAGCATGGACCTATTCAGTTCATATCCATATTATTAAATATTTAATACAGATTGAAATTACGACCCCATCCTCAGTAGCCTATTCCAGCAGGCTACTGGGCAACAGAAGCACTTCCTACCTCAACATCGTCTTGCTGTTCATGTTAAATAAATTAGTCTGTCTACTTGAACTAAGCAAGCTGCTAAATCATTCAGCTTACATCTTGCCTACATCTTGCTCAGGCTACTGGAGGCTGTCTGAAATAAGATGTAGGCCTATCAGGGGCTATGTTTTGGCCTAGTTTTCAGGCCTTGTTGGTGGGTTTTGAGGAGTCATTGGGCTAGAAAAAGCAATTGCATTAAATAACCTGACTGTTTGGATGTGTCTGTTAGTAAATGTTTTATTTCTAAGAGATCATGAATAAAAGAGAACAATTGACATTCTAGAATGAGTTGTCACTGTGTTCACCACAACCAACATGCTGCATCTCTGTTTAGGGGTCAGTGGTCTAAAATGAGTCTCTCTGGGGAGAGAGAGGAGGGGGTCCCTGCCTCTAAAATGAGTCTCTCTGGGGAGAGAGAGGAGGGGGGCCCTGCCTCTAAAATGAGTCTCTCTGAGGGACATGACACCAAAACTAAGAGGTGAGCTGACAATATTGTTTAAGAATGTATATTCCAAAACGCTATATGCAACAACAAAAAAATACATTTGTGTTTTTTCATCAGAAATTATTACTAATGGGTACCTTCAATATAACTGTTCTAGATTTTAGATGTGTATGAAAATGAGATTTTTTCCAAACACTATATATCCATTGTTTAGCTGGAATGTAATGTTCGTATCCTGTATATTTGACTGTGATATGTGGTTGTCGCACCTAGCTACCTTAAGATGAATGCACTTACAGATGCCATATCTTAATTTGACCCAGTTTCTCACAGCAGGAAAATAATCCTGCAGCAACAGCAAATGTGAATTTTTATGTGGATTATAATTAAGGGGCATTTTTTGTAAGGGCTGATCAATTTTTCATTAGGGCAAATCAAGTACGAAACTTTAAGTTGATATTACCCACTTTAGAAGCCTTTATAAAGCCTTGTAGTGGTTTAATAATTTCTTTAAACAATAAAATCTACTTTACGAACATTTCTGAAAAAGGATATATAGCGTTTTGGAATGAAACTCTTCTAATGTTTCCCCATCTGAGCTCAGAGTAGATGAGAGATGTAATGTTTGTCTCTGTTCTGTTGAAGCCCAATCAAGCAGGAGAGACCAGCCTCCCCTGTACCCAGCTGTGTGTCCATGAAGAGTGACCAGTCTATGGGTCGTCCTATAGGGTTTAGAGATGGAGACTTTTCTAGTGAACAAAGGTAAGAAGAACTCATGGGTCATGGTCAGTGAGTTAAACAACACTGTCTCTAGTCATTTCTCCTCTCCCATTTTCCCATTTATTTTTGTTGTTTTCATAATCCATAGGCTAATCCTTTTTTCCATTTTCATAGTCCTAAAACAATATTAAACAAACACAACATTCGCTGTGTGTGAGTGTGTGTGAGTGTGTGAGTGTGTGTGAGTGTGTGAGTGTGTGAGTGTGTGTGTGTGTGTGTGTGTGTGTGTGTGCACTCCCTGGATGAGGAGATGTAATCTCTATCCTGATTGCCTAGTTACTTTCACCCCTACCTACATGTACATATTACCTCAATTACCTCAACTACCTGGTACCCCTGCAACATTTTTATTTTATTTTATTTCACCTTTATTTAACCAGTTAAGCCAGTTGAGAACAAGTTCTCATTTACAACTGCGACCTGGCCAAGATAAAGCAAAACAGTGCGATAAAAACAACAACACAGAGTTACACATGGGATAAACAAAAACATACAGTCAATAACACAATAGAAAATCTATATACAGTGTGTGCAAATGTAGTAAGTTATGGAGGTAAGGCAATAAATAGGCCATAGTGCAAAATCATTACAATTTAGTATTAACACTGGAGTGATAGATGTGCAGAAGATGATGTGCAAATAGAGATACTGGGGTGCAAATGAGCAAAATAAATAACAATATGGGGATGAGGTAGTTGGGTGGGCTAATTACAGATGGGCTGTGTACAGGTGCAGTGATCGGTAAGCTGCTCTGACAACTGATGCTTAAAGTTAGTGAGGGAGATAAGAGTCTCCAGCTTCAGAGATTTTTGCAGTTCGTTCCAGTCATTAGCAGCAGAGAACTGGAAGGAATGGCGGCCAAATGAGGTGTTGGCTTTGGGGATGACCAGTGAGATATACCTGCTGGAGCGCAGACTACGGGTGGGTGTTGCTATGGTGACCAACTTAAGTATTTTTACTTAAGTGCTTTACACCACTGCATTAGAAAACGGATAAATGTGTTGATTTAGAAAGAAAGACGGGCAGATTCTGCTAGGTAGGCTACAAACTATTATAAAGTTAGGTCGTCATCACAGTAGGTTTGAGCTACAGTATGATGACTTACCAACCTGATGGTCTCCGTTGGAAATGTTGTGGGAAATGTTGTACACTCAGTGTATTAAAATATGTAACATAAACAACAAATGATATGCTCAGATACACAAAATACATCTGGTTTCAGATCTAGAAGATTCTCCTCTTCAATAGTAATATCATCAATTCTGTCCAGTAACTTACCTGGGGTCAAAGGTCCCTGATTTATCACTAAAATGTATGGGATGATCCATAGAGATGTCACTCTTCATGGACAGATGACTGGGTACTGGAGAGACTGATCTCAGAGTTTGGTTGGAGATTCTGGAAAACATAATAAATGACCATGAAACTAAATTTTTAACTATATCAAAATTATATTTCAATAGATAAAATACATTACATAAAGCATTAAAATATATGCCATTACATAAAGCAACAAACATGCAGCTCTAGCAGGGCAGGAATTTGACGAACTGACTTGTTGGAAAGGTGGCATCCTATGACGGTGCCACGTTGAAAGTCACATATGCATCGTTTTTCAAAACATAGTGAACCTGGAGGCAAAAAGCGAACCCCACATTCTAACTAAATGTTGTTTATTAGCACTCAAATCTATCAATGGCGTTTTCGGCACAATTTGGTGAAAGCCCCAAAGCGTTCAGAAAGCCTCTGATTCCCATCACTAGTGGACACCCCCATGAGTGTCTTTCAGAACCCCTCCTAAAACCACCTGTTTCGTTTTGGTTGTTGTTAGTGACTCTTTGTTAGTTCCTTCTTCTGTTTGAGAGACAATGTTTTATTTCTTGTTGAGGAACGTAACAATGTTCATGTGATTAAATTAAATCACCCGACTGTTTGGATATGTCTGTTAGTAAATGTTTTATTTTTGAGAGATCATGAGTAAAAGAGAACAATTTACATTCTAGAATGAGTTGTCACTGTGTTAACCACAACCAACATGCTGCATCTCTGTTTAGGGGTCAGTGGTTTAAAATGAGTCTCTCTGGGGAGAGAGAGGAGGGGGGCCCTGCCTCTAAAATGAGTCTCTCTGGGAAGAGAGAGGAGGGGGGCCCTGCCTCTAAAATGAGTCTCTCTGGGGAGAGAGAGGAGGGGGGCCCTGCCTCTAAAATGAGTCTCTCTGGAGAGAGAGAGGAGGGGGTCCCTGCCTCTAAAATGAGTCTCTCTGGGGAGAGAGAGGAGGTGGGCCCTGTCTCTAAAATGAGTCTCTCTGGGGAACATGACACCAAAGCTAAGAGGTGAGATGACAATTTCATGAAGAATTTATTATGTTTATTTACAAAATAAATAGCTATCTTAAGATGAATGCACTTACTGTAAATCACTCTGGATTAGAGTATCTGCTAAATCAGGAGTTCTCAATCCGGGGTCAGTGGAGGTACTGCAGGGGTTCTGCAGCACCCTGACTGGATTCGTTGCAATGGAAGACATTTGATCAAATGTTCATGACACGAACACTTTGCCTACTCTTCATTATTGCCTAATATAATGGATGCATATTTTCTTTACCAATTCTGATGGTTGTTACAAGCAGAATTTTGACAATATTACCATTATACCAACACACTCTTCCCTACCCGTTTAACAACTCTAAATAGCTTTGGCATCGTAGGCTTCAGGGTCCCTTGTCAATAATGTTGCCTACAACTTTGCATACAATGTTCATTTTCATCGAACACATATTTCGCCCTAGATGCCTTCAATTGCCCAATTTATAGCCATGGCCAATTTAGGATAATTTTTTAATAACGTGATGTTGCGCTCCAAAGGGATAACTTGAAATAACATGATGTAGGTAATTAAATAATCAAAAGAAAAAGGTGTTTATTACACTCTTAGAAAATAATGTTCCTTATAGAACCAAAAAGGCTTCTATCGCTTCCTTAATATATGGAACCACTAGAAGTTATATATATTTTGGGGTTCAGTGAAGAAAACCTCTTGAGTTCTGATCAACGAAAGGTGAATGTTTTGAGAATGTGAACCCAGCAGCCCTCCAGGGGTCAGATCAAGCCCGCCCGTTTTTTCCAGCGCCCGGCCCGGGATTCAAACCAGCCACCTTTCTGCCATAGGTCCAACTCCTGCCACAGCTCCAACTCCTTAGCCGCTGGGCGAAAACCTGAGTTACTCTTCAGAAATAAGCATGTAGGTCTATATTATTTATGGATTGATCATATAGAAATATAAAAAATATTATTTTTAACTACTCCAAAGCAATTACATGTTGCGCAGGAACCACTGACTCGCTGCATTATTCTATAGTATTATCAAGACACCTGCTGTTAATTCTTAACTGGTTAGGACAGTTCATGAAGTGTCCTAAATATCTACCGACTAGGTGGGACTAGAGGCTTCATGCATAGCTTTAATTTATACCCATAAGTGTAAAATGTCTTTATTCTCAGCACTTATACGACCAATGTTCTACTCTGAGACACTTTGTTATAAAAAAACGTTGAATGTTTGTTGTACATATAAAAATAAATAAATGAATATTACTAATGTAAGCCAGTATAAAGACTGGGTTATGTATGCACTCACTAACTGTAAGTCGCTCTGGATAAGAGCGTCTGCTAAAATGACAAAAAATGAAATGAAATGAAGAGTGTCTGCTAAGTGATTAAAATGTAAATGTATTGTGTTGCTCTGCTCATGTCCGCGTTCTGGAACTGTCCGCGTCCCCGTACGGTTTGGCGCCAAGCATATTGTCCAGTTACGCGCTGAGGTGATGTTGGGGAACAACGACGGAGTTCGTTACAGTGTTGAGACGCCGAAGTTTATTGTTCAATGAGCTTTTTTGCATAATGGTCAGTGACAGTATGAGTGTAGCCAGATCCTTTTCACTCGCTATCCTTGTTTCATCTTGTGGTTCACCGGATTCGTCATCATCCTCGAGGGACAGACGAACGACCTGCTAGCTAGCCAAGCTAGTCGGTACAGCTAGCTAAGCTAGCTACTCTACCAGCAGCATCCTAGTTATCCTAGCTACTACTACATCATCACCGGCTGCCTGCATTTCTTGTGGACCGATGGAGCTCCCGGGTTGTTTCTTCCACCTGTTAAATACCGTGGAGGGCTTCTCCCTCTCTCGTTGACGGATGCTGGCTACCTACCATCCCTCTGTCCGGTTCTCCTCTCTTCACTAGATGGACGGTAACTTCAGTGTTTAACCCCTCTGTGTCCAAGGGACTGAACTTTTGAATATTATTTTCGGGGCGCCTCAAGTGACATTTTTTACAACGTTTATTTCTGATAAAATGAGTTCATTGCATCCGCCATGGAGCCAAGTTTCATAATATTACCTTCTGTCCCTGGTTATGAAGTAATCTCGAAAAAACAGGCCTTATGTTTGGGCATTTTTCACCCTACCAGCTCCTATTAGTTCTATTAAGCTCCGTGACACCGACTCGCCTTCAGAACGTTCTATTCCCAGCCCATTGTTCTGCGTCACAATGCCAGCTTCACTATTGTTATCAATGAGACCTGCCTGCGTTAACCCTGTAGGTTTACCTCAGGTAACTTATTATTACCAAGGTTACGGCTACTTGGTGAGCGTTAACCCTGTAGGTTTACCTCAGGTAACTTATTATTACCAAGGTTACGGCTACTTGGTGAGCGTTAACCCTGTAGGTTTACCTCAGGTAACTTATTATTAACAAGGTTACGGCTACTTGGTGAGCGTTAACCCTGTAGGTTTACCTCAGGTAACTTATTATTAACAAGGTTACGAATGCTGCACAGGTTCACTGAGTTGCAAACCAAATGGGTATAATAGGGTGATTGTTGTCTAATCAGGTGGTCTAGCTAATGGATTTGTAGATCTGACACAGTTGCTACCTCAGATTATGAGCCTAGCAAGTGTCATGAAGTGTCAGGTCTCCCGAGTGGTGCAGTGGTCTAGTGCCACTAGAGATCCTTGTTGTCGTAGCCGGCCGCGACCGGGAGACCCGTGGGTTCGCTTCCCACGGGGGGCCAGTATGAAAAAATAAATAAATAATGTATGCACTCACTAACTGTAAATCGCTCTGGATAAGAGCGTCTGCTAAATGATGTAAATGTAATGAATGAGTTATGTAGTATCCACATACGGCCACAAGGAAGCGCAAGAGTGCCATAAACCCATACTGTTTTTTGCCATATAAACCCTAAACCTAACAATCAATCAAATGTATTTATAAAGCCCTTTTTACACCAGCAGATGTCACAAAGTGCTATACAGAAACTCTTACCCTACTTATAACCTATTTTAGCGGTAACCCTAACCCCTAATTCTAGGGTAGGGTAGCCTAGAACACTTTTAGAAACTATTTTAGTAATAATATTATCATAGTAAATACAATTATATTATTAAATAGCGTTTTGATTATTTTGTTGTTATTTTATTATATGTATAATTCCAAGACACATTTGTTTTATTTTTCAAATGTGGTTTGAATTGGGTGACCTAGTAACCTCTGTGTGAAAGTCCAGCAATTGGCGTGGGGCAGGTTTGTGACTGATCTAATACACTTTATTTCTCAGCTGCCTCACCAACGTCTGTACGTGACTTAATAACTTTTAATTGCTAAATATTTCCAATAGATTGCAGCATAAGACCACGAAGCATCAGTTATAAGCTACAAGCAGCAATATGATTGACATAAAATAGCATGCAACCAAATACTATATGTCCCATGATTTTCTAAAATGGTCACTCATTACTTTAGTTAGCGATATATCTCGTATTAGGCCTGTGATGCTTTTGGAAGAGCAATTAAATAGTGACTATAGCAGGTGTTGAACCCCTGGTAAATAATCACTAGTAAGATGCTCCAACCTCAACCCTAGTATACATTCATTTTTAAATATCTAATATTACGATTAAACAACCTCGGAATAGAAAAGACAAGAGTGCGTCTTCCAGTCCACCAATAAATTACATCATGCAACCCTCGCGGTTAGCAAATGTATCTCAACATGCCCCTCGCTTGTGCTAGAAGGCAGAGTGCTCACTGCTGGTTGATGAATCTGACAATGACTGTACCAGGAAAATACGTTTTTCTCGACCAGAGGTGACTAAATTAATGTTCAGGCTTATTGATAATCGTTATAGTAATGAAGTATAATTTCAAAACATGAGCATAAAAACAGCTAATAATAAACATGAATCATCATTATATTATTTCACAGTAATCTGTTAAATGCTTTTTCAGTCGTTCCTCTTGCGTTAGCAGTGTGGAAAGGGACAGTAAAAAGCGTGTGCAGGAGTTTTCCTGTGAGGGGGAGTGGTGGTGTATCCAGGGAGAAAACTAAAACTGATCTTCTGAAATGTCATTCATGGTCTTATGCTTCCATCTATTGGAATTATTTAGCAACTGCAGTAGTACTGAATAAAGAATATCCTTACTAATAATATACTTCAGTTGGTAGAGCATGGCGTTTGCAACGCCAGGGTTGTGGGTTCGATAAAATAATGTATGCGCTAACTGTAAGTCGCTCTGGCTAAATGACTAAAATGTAAATGTAAATGTAAAGTAGTAATTACTCAGAATTGCAAAATATGACATTTTCTAGTTCATTTTACCACTTACAACCATAACATAACCATTTATAGCATAACAAACAATGAAACTGACATAAACCAAAAACACCATACATTTAGTTAACTATATATATATATATACTATTTATTTAGATGGGTGACATTATCTGCCAAAGTAACACCACTGTAGATAAAGAAGAGCTCTCCAGTAGGTGTACCAACACTTTCAAAGGCCATTTTCTCAAAAGTGAGGTTACACGTTTATCATCTTTCAAAGCAGAATTACTTTCCCATTGTTCCTCAACTGTAGTGTATGATATACCTTTTTCTAGCTGAGTCTCTACTTTTATCCAATGTAAAAAACACAAATTTCAAATTTTGCTACATAAAATTGAGCTGATCGGTCACATTTGACTATGTAAAACCTAGCAGTACTACTTATTTCTCTGAGAGTGAGCCAGATATATATTATTACTGTGTAAAACCTAGCAATACTACTTATTTCTCTGAGAGTGAGGCACTTATTTCTCTGAGAGTGAGGCAGATATATAGCATTGTGCAAAAAAACATGATTATTTGTCTCTCTGAAATGAAACCATCAAGTGATAGATTTTAAACAAATACATGTCTGTCATTGAACAACCCCATGCCATGATTAGCTACTGAAAAAACACACCAATCTCTTTCATAATTTCTTTAAACTATAAAAGCTAATTTACCAACATTTCTGAAAATGGATATATAGCGTTTTGGGAGGGAGCCTTTTCTACTGAACAAAGGTAAGAAGAACTCATGGGTCATGGTCAGTGAGTTAAACAACACTGTCTCTAGTCATTTCTCCTCTCTCATTTTACCATTTATTTTTGTTGTTTTCATAATCCATAGGCTAAATCTTTTTTCAATTTTCATAGTCCTGAAACAATATTAAACAAACACAACATTCCCTCCCTGTGTGTGTGTGTGTGTGTGTGTGTGTGTGTGTGTGTGTGTGTGTGTGTGTGTGTGTGTGTGGGTGTGTGTGTGTGTACTCCCTGGATGAGGAGATGTAATCTCTATCCTGATTGCCTAGTCACTTTTACCCCTACCTACATGTACATATTACCTCAACTACCTGGTACCCCTTATTGTTATTTTATTATGTTCATTATTGTAATTTTATTATGTTACTATTTGCTTTTTTATTTAGCTAATTTTTGTTACTTTTTAACTCTGCATTGTTGGGAAAGGTCTCTTAAGTAAGCATTTCACGGTAAAGTGTACCACTGTTGTACTCGGCGCATGTGAGAAATACAATTTGATTTCATTTGAAGCTCATGCGGAGAAATACGTCATTGGGTCTAATGGTCGTCTTGTGTTGAACTGCACATGTGCAGGCCGTCAAATCAAAGGCACTCCTTCGATATAAAGTTGTTTATGACTAACATGAAAATGTGTCAGTTTGTTAAACTACTTAAGACAGAACATTTTCTAAATGAACAACTAAGGAAGTCATTTTTACCTCTCATTGACTTCTCAAACCCCAAACCCTGGCCTGGTCTGCTTCATATGTGTTCCCAGAAGACATTTTCTACATCAGCAGTTGTCACCAAGTGCTTATATAGAAACCCAGTCTAAAACCCCAAAGAGCAAGCAATGCAGATGCAGAAGCACTGTGGCTAGGAAAAACTCCCTAGAAAGGCAGGAACCTAGGAAGAAACCTAGAGAGGAACCAGGCTCTGAGGGGAGGCCAGTCCTCTTCTGGCTGTGCTGGGAGGAGATTATAAGAGGATATGGCCATTAAGGCCAGATCGTTCTTCAAGATGTTCAAATGTTCATAGATGACCAGCAGGGTCAAATAATAATCACTGTGGTTATAGAGGTTGCAACACGTCAGCACCTCAGGAGTAAATGTCAGTTGGCTTTTCATAGCCAAGCATTCAGAGGTCAAGACAGCAGGTGTGGTAGAGAGAGAGAGAGAGGGTCGAAACAGCAGGTTCGGGACAAGGTCGCACGTCCGGTGAACAGGTCAGAGTTCCATATCCGCAGGCAGACCAGCAGAAACTGGATCAGCAGAATGACAAGGTATCACGTCCGGTGGAGCATGTATCGATACTGATAGGATCAGCTTTCTCCATTCAAATCTTTCCTTAACATTATAATTAGTTCCCAATACTGATGACAGATCAGCTCCTAGAGAGATATTACCACCTACGGCTGCAAATATTGAGGCGGCTTATTCTAAATCACAGATTTGGCACATCATTGGGCACATGTTAGGCTACACATCATGAAATATATTGACAAATGAAAGATTAGCCTATAAGTAGAAAAATAGAACTCAATTGATTGAACATGGAATATATTCCAATATGATTGAAATAGGCCTATAGCCTACTGTTTATATTGTAATGCAGTCATCTCGGTTTTCATTTGAAGCATAATTTTATACGTCCCTTGTTTGAATCAATTGCAAAGACATTGGCAACTTTGTATTTGTACTCAACTTTGTTCTGAATTTATCTGCGGTCACAAAGAGACGGATAAACCATGTGATTCTATATTTAGCGGAGATCATGCGGAAGGGCAAAAAAGCATCTATGATGCTCCTAGGAAGATTCTAACGATGAATTTAGCCTTAAGATGCTTTTGGGAAACCAGTCCTGGATAAGAACATCTGCTAAATGACTAAAATATCAAATGTAAATGTTTTACATACATATCTCATATTACTGTATTGAATGTTGTACATGTGTACAGTTCTTTATTACAAATGTAGTTATTTGTTACATTTATTACTGTGTAAAACCTAGCAATACTTCTGATTTCTCTGAGAGTGAGGCAGATATATTATTACTGTGTAAAACCTAGCAATACTTCTGATTTCTCTGAGAGTGAGGCAGATATATAGCATTTTACAAAAGAAACACATTATTTGTCTCTGAAATGAAACCATCAAGTTATAGATTTTAAACAAATACATGTCTGTCATTGAACAACCCCATGCCATGATTAGATAGTGAAAAAACACATCAATCTCTTTCATAATGTCTTTAAAGAATAAAAGCTAATTTACCAACATTTCTGAAAATGGCGTTTTAGAATGAAACTCTTCTTATGTTTCCCCATCTGAGCTCAGAGTAGATGAGAGATGTAATGTTTGTCTCTGTTGTGTTGAAGCCCAATCAAGCAGGAGAGACCAGCCTCCCCTGTACCCAGCTGTGTGTCCATGAAGAGTGACCGGTCTATGAGTCGTCCTATAAAGTTTAGAGAGGGAGACTTTTCTAGTGAACAAAGGTAAGAAGAACTCATGGGTCATGGTCAGTGAGTTAAACAACACTGTCATTTCTCCTCTCACATTTTCCCATTTATTTTTGTTGTTTTCATAATCCATAGGCTAAACCTTTTTTCCATTTTCATAGTCCTGAAACAATATTAAACAAACACAACATTCCCTCCCTGTGTGTGTGTGTGTGTGTGTGTGTGTGTGTGTGTGTGTGTGTGTGTGTGTGTGTGTGTGTGTGTGTGTGTGTGTGTGTGTGTGTGTGTGTGTGTGTGTGTGTGTGTGTGTGTGTGTGTGTGTGTGTACTCCCTGGATGAGGAGATATAATTTCATGTTTTGTCCACAGAAACCAACAGGAGAGATCAGAGTCAGAGATTCTCAGTGGTCAGTCTTCCCAGAGTCATCAAACAGACCTGGCCTCCATATTCAGTGTATGTGGTCCTGTTATGTACATTTGTTTTTGTTTACCTCAAGTAAAGTTGATCTGTCAATCAGTCATTCATGTGTTAATGAGAAAGCATTTAGTCTCTTGCTTAACTTATTTACTTGATTTATTTCAGTTGCTTGAAGAGAATATTATGACATTTGTGAAGAACGAGCTGAAGATGTTCAAGAGGATTCTTAGTCCAGAACTCCCAGAAGGCTTTGAGACTCAGAAGCAGGATAAGGAAGTGGTGGACGCTGAAGATGAGAAGCAGGAGAGCAGTGCCAGAGAGGGGGCTCTGAAGATCACACTGCACGTCCTGAGGAAAATGAACCAGAAGGAGCTTGCTGACACACTGGAGAAAAGTAAGAGCTGTCTGCCTCATGTTGAATGCTGTTTTAGAACATTTAAAAGCTGTAGCTAAAGTACAGCTAAAGTAGATGTGTAACTAAATGATATTGTAGCAGCCTTAACACAACACCTAGTGACCTCATCAAGTAGCAGAAGACTGTGTTGTGTTGAGAGAGAGAGAGAGAGAGAGAGAGAGAGAGAGAGAGAGAGAGAGAGAGAGAGAGAACCAATAATACTATAATCAGTCACACCAGTCTGTAATGCATTATGAAAACATTTATACAGTCAGTTAAGAGAATAAAGTATTATATTTTAAAATGTTCTAACAGTCCTAGAATACTGTAGGCATTAAAACAGACGTAATATTAATATCCTCTGTGTTATTTCTAGATTCAGATGAGCGTGCTGTGATTCTTCAACGTGAACTAAAATCTAATCTAAAGAAGAAGTTTCAGTGTGTATTTGAGGGGATCGCTAAACAAGGAAACCCAGCACTTCTCAATAAGATCTACACAGAGCTCTACATCACAGAGGGTGGAACAGGAGAGGTCAATAATGAACATGAGCTGAGACAGATTGAGACAACAACCAGGAAACAAGCAAGACCAGAGACTGCAGTCAAATGTAACGACATCTTCAAACCCTTAACTGGACAAGACAAACTTATCAGAACTGTGCTGACAAAGGGAGTCGCTGGCATTGGAAAAACAGTCTCTGTGCAGAAGTTCATTCTGGACTGGGCTGAAGGAAAAGCAAATCAGGATGTCCAATTTGTATTTTCATTCCCTTTTCGGGAGCTGAATTTGATGAAAAAGGAAAAACACACTTTGATTGAACTTCTCAATCACTTCTCAATGGAAACCAAAGAATCAAGGATCTCCAACTACGACAAGTACAAAGTTCTGTTCATCTTTGATGGTCTGGATGAGTGCCGACTGCCCCTAGACTTCCAGAAGAACAAGATCTGTTGTGACGTCACAGAGTCAACCTCAGTGGATGTTCTGCTGACAAATCTCATCAAGGGAAATCTGCTTGCCTCTGCTCTCCTCTGGATAACTACCCGACCTGCAGCAGCCAATCAGATCCCTTCAGTGTGTGTTGACCAGGTAACAGAGGTACGAGGGTTCAATGACCCACAGAAGGAGGAGTACTTCAGGAAGAGATTCAGTGATGAGGACCTGGCCAGCAGAATCATCTCACACATAAAGACATCAAGGAGCCTCCACATCATGTGCCACATTCCAGTCTTCTGTTGGATTTCTGCAACAGTCCTTGAACACATGTTGAGTACATACAAGACAGAAGAGATGCCCAAGACTCTGACTGAGATGTACTCACACCTTGTGGAGTTTCATACCAAACAGAAGAATGAAAAGTATCTTGGGAAAGAAGAGACAGGTCCACACTGGAATAAAGAGAGCATTCTGTCACTGGGAAAACTGGCTTTTCAACAGCTTGTGAATGGCAATCTGATTTTCTATGAAGAAGACCTGAAAGAGGCTGGCATTGATGTCAATGAAGCCTCAGTGTACTCAGGATTGTGCACACAGCTCTTTAAAGAGGAATGTGGGCTGTACCAGGACAAGGTGTACTGCTTCGTGCATTTGAGCATTCAGGAGTTTCTGGCTGCTGTATATGTGTTCCTCTCATTCATCAACAACAATGACAATCTAATGGCCAAACCGCAAGTTACTGAAGTTACTGTCTTCAAGAGTGCTGTGGATAAAGCCTTACAAAGTGAGACGGGAAACCTGGACCTGTTCCTCCGCTTCCTTCTGGGCCTCTCACTGGAGTCCAATCAGAAGCACTTACGAGGTCTACTGACAACGACAAGAAGCAGCTCACAGAGCCATGAAGAAACAGTCAAGTACATCAAGGAGAAGATCAGGCAGAATCCCTCTCCAGAGAGGTGCATCAATCTGTTCCACTGTCTGAATGAACTGAATGACCATTCTCTAGTGGAGGAGATCCAAAGCTACCTGAGCTCAGGAAGTCTCTCAGAAGCCAAACTGTCACCTGCACAGTGGTCAGCTCTGGTCTTTGTATTGCTGACTTCTGAAAAGGAGCTGGATGTGTTTGACCTGAAGAAATACTCCAGATCAGAGGAAGGTCTTCTGAGGCTGCTGCCAGTGGTCAAAGCCTCCAGAGCTGCTCTGTGAGTACATCAAATGGCATATAAGAACTAATCATCAGGAAGAAATATTCAGTTTCGAGAAATATATGTATTATAATATGTATATAATATTAAATAGAAAAACGTACTGAATCAGTGCATTGGTGTTCACATTAGTATAACAATATGACCATACAATTCTAGGAGACGGAAGATGAATCTATATGTTGTTTAAGAGAATAAACCAAATGCATCTGCCATTGTCCTTCTACACTACTGGTGTTAAATTAACAGTGTGTTTGTGAAATCATGATGATCTCTTTGCAGGCTGTCAGGCTGTGGAGTCACAGAGAAAGGCTGTGCTTCTCTGGTCTCAGCTCTGAAGTCAAACCCCTCACACCTGAGAGAGCTGGATCTGAGTAACAATGACCTGAAGGATTCAGGAGTGAAGCTGCTCTCTGCTGGACTGGGGAATCCCCACTGTAAACTGGAGACTCTGAGGTCAGTATTCCTGTAGTTGGTCAACAAGTGATAACTGTTCACCAGATCCACATGTGTTTACCAGGCACACATAGTCCACACCATATGTGTTTGGACAGTGAAGCTTACAGTTTTACATTTGGTGCTATGCTCCATAATTTTGGATTTGAGATATAATGTTTCATATTAGGCAACAGTACAGAATGTCTCCTTTTATTTGAGGATATTTTCATACATACCTGTTTTACTGTTTAGAAATGAAAGCACTTTATGTATGTAGTTCTCTAGTTCTACCATTTGAAAAAGTAATAAGTATATGGACAAATTAATTTAGTCCAATGTTTAGTGTTTTAGTGTTTGGTCTTTGAATATTCTTTGCCTGCAGTGATTACATCAAGCTTGTGAATCTACAAACTTTTGAATGCATTTGCAGTTTGTCTTGGTTGTGTTTTGGATGATGTTTTTCCCAATAGAAACTGAATGGTGAATAATGTCCTGTCATTTTGGAGTCACTTCACTTGTATTGTCAGGAAGAATAGAAGATGTTTCTGAACACTTCTACATTCATTTGGATGCTACTATGATTATGAATAATCATGAATGAATCGTGAATGATGATGAATGAGAAAGTTACAGAGGAACAAGGATCATACCCCCTCTGTTATTGGTAATGGTGAGAGGTTAACATGTTTTGTTGTAGCCTCTGTAACTTTCTCACTCATTATTATTCATGATTCATTCATAATTTTTCTTAATCATGGCATCATCAGGATTAATTCAGTAGTGTTTAGAAACATGTTATCTACTCACTTAGACAGAAAATTACTCCAGTCATCATCCACCATTCAGTTACTATCGGGCAAAACATAACCCAAAACACAACCAAAACAAACTGCAAATTCAACCAACGAGTTTGAGACCAAATACTCAACTTTTGACAACTTTAATGAATTATAAGTGAATTGGTCAGAATACTTATGACTTCTTCAAATAGGGGGACTAGATACATAAAGTGCTTTCATTTCTAAACGGTGAAACAGATATGTATAAAAATACCCTCAAATAAAAGGTGACATTATATACTGTCACCTCATATGAAACATTTGATCTCAAATCCAAAATGCTGGAGTATAAAGCCACATTTAAAATGTTAGCTTCACTGTCAAAATAGATATGGTTTGGACTGGATACTCAATACAATCTAAATCTGATACCTCACTGTCTGTCTTTTGACTGATTCTGCTTTTTAAACTGCTCTGGTCAGTCTACACAAATATTTGTAATATGCATTTTTCTCCCTACAAGCAATAATTTGATAATTTGTCATTTCTAATAACGATACATTCATTTATGAATAGATATGGCAGGTTTCAGGACACTGATATATCTGAATATGTTGAAAAGATATACTGCCACTATTTTGACCACCAAAGAATAGCAGTGTGGTTTTAATATGATTTGACTCTTTGCAGGCTGTCAGGCTGTCTAGTCACAGAGGAAGGCTGTGCTTCTCTGGTCTCAGCTCTGAAGTCAAACCCCTCACACCTGAGAGAGCTGGACCTGAGCTACAATCACCCAGGAGACTCAGAAGTCAGACTGCTCTCTGCTGGACTGGAGGATCCACACTGCAGACTGGAGAAACTCAAGTATGTAGAGGGTTTATGTCAATGTTCATATCAGACATGTTGGAGTTATCAGGCTAGTTAAGACAAACATTCTGACCACAACTTGGACTAAGTTATATAAAGACTGTGTGTGTGTGTGTGTGTGTGTGTGTGTGTGTGTGTGTGTGTGTGTGTGTGTGTGTGTGTGTGTGTGTGTGTGTGTGTGTGTGTGTGTTCACACACTGAACACACACTGTACACACACACTGGACACACACTGAACACACACACACACTGGACACACACACACACACACACACTGGATACACACACACACACTGGATACACACACACACACACACTGGATACACACACTGGGCACAAAAACACTGGACACACACAGGACACACACACACACTCACACACAGGACAAACACAAACTTTGTCTAGTGTGTGTGTGTGTGTGTCTAGTGTGTGTGTGTCCAGTGTGAGTGTGTGTGTGTCCAGTGTGTGTGTTTGTCCAAGTGTGTGTGTGTGTGTGTGTGTGTGTGTGTGTGTGTGTGTCTGTGTGTCCAGTGTGTGTGTGTGTCCAGTGTGTGTGTGTCCAGTGTGTGTGTGTGTCTGTGTGTGTCCAGTGTGTGTGTGTGTGTGTCGTGTGTGTGTGTGTGTTTGTTTGTCCAGTGTTGTGTGTGTGTGTGTGTGTCCAGTGTGTGTGTGTGTGCACGTGTATCAGTACACACACTGGACACACACACACACACTGGACACACATACACACTGGACACACACACACACACTGGATACACACACACACACTGTAAACACACACACTGGACACATACACACAAAGGACACACACACACACACAAAGGACGCACACACACACTGGACAAACACACACACTGGACACACACACACTCACACTGGACACACACACACTAGACACACACACACACTGGACACACACACACACACACACACACACTAGACACACACACGCATACACTGGACACACACACACACACACACACACACACTGGACACACACACACACACATTGGACACACACACACACACACACACACACTGGACACACTCCGGACACACACACACACACACTGGACACACAAACACAAACACTGGACACACACATACACTGGACATACACACAAACACTAGACACACACACACACACACTAGACATACACACACACTGGACACACACACACACACACACACACACACACACACACACACACACACTGGACACACATACACACTGGACAAACACACTGAACACACACACACACACACTGGACACACACACACACACACTGGATACACACACACACTGGGCACAAAAACACTGGACACAAAAACACTGGACGCACACACACACAGGACACACACACACACTCACACACTGGACAAACACACACACACACACACACACACTGGACACACACACACACACACACACACACACACACTGGACACACACACACACTGCACAAACACACTGAACACACACACACACACACTGGACACACACACACAATGGACACACACACACACACATACACACACACTAGACATACACACACACACACACTGGACACACACACACAATGGACACACACACTGGACAAACACACACACACACACACACACACACATACACTGGACACACACACACACACACACACACTGGACACACACACACACACACACATTGGACACACACACACACACACACATACACTGGACACACAAACACAAACACTGGACACACATACACTGGACACACACACAAACACTAGACATACACACACACACACTAGACATACACACACACACACTAGACATACACACACACTGGACACACATACACACACTGGACAAACACACACACACACACACAAACACACTGGACACACACACACACACACACACACACACACACACACTGGACACACACACACACACTGGACAAACACACTGAACACACACACTGGACACACATTGGACACACACACACACACATACTGGACACACAAACACACACACTTGACATACACACACACACTGGACAGACACCGGACACACACTGGACAGACACCGGACACACACTGGACACACACACACACACAGGACACAAACAGTGGACACACACACACACACAGACACTTGGACAAATGTATATACTGACTGTTTGTGTGTGTGTGTGTGTGTGTGTGTGTGTGTGTGTGTGTGTGAGTTCAGATGTATCCCTCAATGACTGTCTGTTCTTCTGCTTACCGCTACAGTGTGGAACATGGTGGACAGAACACAATGACACCAGGACTTAGAAAATGTGAGTGTTGACTGCTGTGAAGAATATGACTAAGAATAAGTCTTAATTCAAGTGAAGTCAAAATCAAAGACCACCATCATTACTTACTTGGTCATATTAAATATCAGCTGTAGTTCTACAGAAGCACAAATCAGGGACACCAAAGTTTACAAAGAGTTGCTTTGACAATGTGTGTGTCTGTGTGTGTGTGTGGCGTGTTTGTTTTACTTTAGAAATGTGTGTGTGTGTGTTCATTCATGCATGCATGAAGGTGTGTGTGTGTGTGTGTGTGTTTAGGGTGTATGTGTGTTCAGGATGTGTGTGTGTGTGTGTATGTAATTAATGTATGTGTTTGTGTGTGTGGCGTGTTCGTGTTACGTTAGAAATGTGTGTGTGTGTGTGTGTCCAGTGTGTGTGTGTGTGTTCAGGATGTGTGTGTGTGTGTGTGTGTGTAATTAATGGGAATAAGTGTGTTTTATATTACCATACAGTATCACATATGATAATTCAACAAGTCTCAAGTTACCTTAACTTCTCCTTTTGATACCTAGAAACATCTACATTTAATGAATTAGTGAAAAGTGAGTTAACATTCTAATGTGAATGATGATGATTTCTAATATTGTGTCTGGTTTCATCCATCAGATGTCTGTGATCTCACACTGGACCTAAACACAGTAAACAGACTCCTCTCTCTGTCTGAGGAGAACAGAAAGGTGACATGTAGGAGAGAGGAGCAGCCGTATCCTGATCACCCAGAGAGATTTGTGGGCTGTAGACAGGTGCTGTGTAGAGAGGGTCTGACTGGGCGCTGTTACTGGGAGGTAGAGTGGAGTGGGAGTGGGGCTGGTATAGGAGTGGCATATAAAGGAATCAGCAGGAGAGGAGGGGCTATTGACTGTTGGCTTGGAGCCAATGACAAGTCCTGGAGTCTGTTCTGCTCTGACAACCGTTACTCTGCCTGTCACAATAATAAGTCCACTACCATAGACGTCCCCTCCTCCAGCTCCCACAGAGTAGGAGTGTATCTGGACTGGCCAGCCGGCACTCTGTCCTTCTACAGAGTCTCCTCTGACACACTGACCCACCTGAACACATTCCACTCCACATTCACTGAGCCCCTTTATCCAGGGTTTAGGGTTCATGATGACTCCTTTGAACTTTGGGGTATGGTGTCCTCAGTGTCCCTGTGTCAAACATCAATAAATCTGTAAATAATAACCATGGTAACACTGACACACACACACACACACACACACACACACTGGACACACTGGACACAAACACACACACTGGACACAAACACACACACTGGACACACACACACACTGGATACACACACACTGGACACACACACACACACACACACACACACACACTGGACACACTGGACACAAACACACACACTGGACACACACACACACTGGACACACTGGACACAAACACACACACTGGACACACAAACACACTGGACACACACACACACACTGGACACACACAAACACTGGACACACACACACACACACACACACACTGGACACACACAAACACATACTGAACACACACACACACTGGACACACACACTGACACACACTGGACACACAAACACACTTGATACACACACACACTGTACACACACACACACACACACACACACACACACACACACACTGAACAAACACACTGAATACACACACACCGGGGACACACACACTGGCACACACTGGACACAAACACACTGATCACACAAACACACACACACTGGACACACACTGGACAAACACACCCACACACTAGACACACACACACAATGGACACACACACACTCTGGACACACACACACACTGGACACACACACACACGCTAAACACACACACTGGACACACACACTGGACACACACACACACACACACACACTGGACAAACACACACACACACACACACAGGACACACACTCATACACACTGGACACACACACATAAACACTGGAAACACACACACATGACACACACATACACACTGGACACACACACACCTGACACACACACACACACACACACAGGACACACACACACACACACACCTGACACACACACACACACAGGACACACACACAGGACACACACACACACTGGACACACACACACACACCTGACACACACACACACACAGGACACACACACAGGACACACACACACACTGGACACACACACACACACATTGGACATACACACTCACACATACTGGACACACACACACACACACACCTGACACACACACACACACACAGGACACACACACACAGGACACACACACACACTGGACACACACACACACACACCTGACACACACACACAAAGGACACACACACACACTGGACACACACACACACACACACACACACACTGGACACACACACACACACACTGGACACACACACTCACACACACTGGACACACACACACACACACACACTGGAAATACACACACTGGACACACACACACACACTCACACTGGACCCACACACATACACACTGGACACACACACACACGACACACACACATACACACTGGACACACACACACCTGACACACACACACACACAGGACACACACACTGGACACACACACACCTGACAAACACACACACAGGACACACACACACTGGACACACACACACACACAAACTCACACACACTGGACACACACACACACTGGACACACACACTGGACACACACACTCACACACACTAGACACACAAACACACACTGGACACACACACATACACACACACACACTCACACACACTGGACACACACACACACACACACTGGACACACACACACTGGACACACACTGGACACACACACACTCACACACACTGGACACACACAAACACACACACACACTGGACACATACACTGGACACACACACATACGCTGGACACATACACACACTGGACACACACACACACACTCACACTGGACCCACACACATACACACTGGACACACACACCTGACACACACATACACAGGACACAAACATTGGACACACACACTCACACACACTGGACACACACACACACACACACACACTGGACACACACACACACTGGACACACACACACACACTGGACACACACACACACACTGGACACACACACACACTGGACACACACACAGGACACACACACTTGACAAACACACACTGGACACACATACATACACTGGACACACACACACACACACACTGGACACACACACTGAACACAACCAGCCCTGCCATTTCTACCTGTCCTGATCTAGTGTTTCACCCCTGACCTCTTCACACCGTCTCACTGTCCATGTCTGCTTTTAGCTCCCACCTCTACTTCACTGTGTTATAATGGACCTTATGCTTGTTATGTCACCTCTGGAACCAGTTATCAAACATACTGACCTTTCTGACCCTATCCCATGGCCCTACTTTCTACAACTGAACATTTAAATTCCTCTATGAGTTTTGTTTAGTGTCCATTTACTTATCTATGTATTTGTTGTATATTGGGGTTGTGCTGCAGAGCATCATGGGGGTTTGTATGTGTTGAGATGATCACGTTCCAGATAAATGGTTGAACTGATTCCTGTCTCCCGTCTCATCATTATTGAATTGTTATACAGACGTGGTTATGAAACCCACGAGACATAACAAAAGATTGGCGATGAGTAAGTCTGAATCTACAGGAACTATTCTGTCTGGAAGAAGTGGCTTTTTACAACTGTTTAAAACTGTTATTTTCTGTGGTCCAGTCTAGGCTAATGTTAGCACAGTGTATTGCTAGCAGAGGCAAGTGCATAGTCCAGCTAGCTAAGAAAGAGAGTTAACGTCGTCATGACGTCAGAAAAGGACTGGAGACGGACGTCGGAGCGGGAAAACAAAATGATTAAAAGGGAGGAACATACAGCGATTAAGGAAAGGACATTTATTCAACTGTGAAGATGAACTTTGGAATAACAAAATGCTAAATGAGTGAATTAAGGAGGAAACGTCAGTGAGTGAAGTGAATGAAGATCATGTGACTGAGGAAAATATTGCTTTGGTTGAGGACAATATTAAAGTGAGTGACAATCAGGAGCTTATTGAGAAACGAACAATTATTGGAATTGTTGGAAACAGACAATTTGATGAAAGTATTGAGCAGTGGAGCTCATATACAGAACGGATTGAATATTTTGTTCTTGTAAATGACATGGATGAGGACAACATTGTGCCTACATGTTTTAGTGTAATGGGGCCAAAGATATTTAATTTACTAGGCAGCCTGCTACAGCCAGACAGAACAGGTAATAAGACGTATGGGGATATTGTGGAGATACTTAAAGGACATTTTTCACCAGAACCACTAGTTAATGCTGAAAGGTTCAGGTTCCACAGGAGACATCAGGAAGAGGGAGAATCAGTAACAATGTTTGCTGCTGCATTAAAGAAACTATCAGAACACTGAGTTTAATGCTGTTCTAAATGACATCATTAGAGACAGACTAGTATGTGGGCTACGGAGTGAAGCTACACAAAAGAGACTGTTGACTGAAAGTCATCTGACCTTGGCAAAGGACATTGAAATCAGTGTGTCCATGGAACTAGCTGCTAAAGAGGCTCACCAGTTGAGTTCATCAGGAACTTAGTGGGTTCATCTAACAATCCTAATCACCAGCTGATACATTGTAATCACCTTACACCTAGAAAACCATAACCTCTCTGTGTGATCTATGTAATCAAGGTGCCTTGGACTCCTTTAATCATATGTACTGGGAGTGACCAGGGCACATTGTTTGTGAAAGTGATACCCTCTGTCTTATCTGCTGTAGTGGATATCATCATACTTTGTTCCCCAAAATTGTTATCACTTAATGATAATTCACCACTATCATTACAGAATATGCTACATGATGCAGTAGGCCTGTCGTAGAATATTATACAACGTCTAATCCTGAATGCTGATTGGTTATAATATAAAACATATCCTTACATGCATTTTATGTACTTCTAAATATACAAATATTCAAAATAAGAAACAAAATATTCTTAAGACATTCAATCAAGCAATATTTTATTTTAGATGGTATTTATTTAGATTGATAACAACCCAGTAGATGAATCTGATGCGTATGCTAAAGGAGATGCCCAACAACGTCCCCTACTGAAGTCTGAACGGTCTATAATGCAGTGCCTTCAGAAAGTCACACCCCTTGAATTTTTCCACATTTTGTTGTTACACAGCCTGAATTAAAAATGGATTAAATTGAGATTTTTAGAAATTAATTAAAAATGAAAAGCTGAAATGTCTCAGAGTCAACAAGTATTCAACCCCTTTGTTATGGCAAGCCTAAATAGGTTCAGGAGTAAAAATGTGCTTAACAAGACACATAATAAGTTCCATGGACTCACCTGTGTGCAATAATAGTGTTTAACAGGATTTCTGAATTACAACCTCATCTCTGTATACCACATATAAAATGATCTGTAAAGTCCCTCAGTCGAGCAGTGAATTGCAAACACAAATTCAACCACAAAGACCAGGGAGGTTTTCCAATGCCTCGCAAAGAAGGGCACCTATTAGTAGATGGGTAAAAATAAAATAAAAAGCAGAATATTTCTTTGAGCGTGGTGAAGTTATTAATTACACTTTGGATGGTGTGTCACTACAAAGATACAGGCGTCCTTCTTAACTCAGTTGCCGGTGAGGAAGGAAACCGCTCAGGGATTTCACCATGAGGCCAATGGTGACTTTAAAACAGTTAGAGTTGAATGGCTGTGTGCCACTGTTTTCTTGGTGGTGGCTGCATCATGTTATGGGTCTGCTTGTCATCGACGAGGACTAGGGAGTTTTGGGGGGGGGGATAAAAAGAAACGGAATAGAGCCAAGCCTGAACGTCTTGTGGACTAGACACTAAAAGCTAAAGTAAAAGCATCTGAAACTTTTGTTGTGTCCGGCACACCCCACTCTTCCCGACACCACCATTCTCTTCTCTAGCAAATAAACCATCTATCTTCTGAATGAAGCTTGTAAGGTCAGTACAGTAGCCTCTGCTTCAGAGAGGGAAGGGGCAGGTAGCCGAAACACACCCACTGGTAAAGACTTTCAGCTGGCAGGCAGACACTGGAATAAGTTGGAGTGACAGAGTGAGGGCTTTGCAAAAGCACTTTATAGCGTTTTTTTTGTGGGACTAGAAAAAATTTCTGGAACGTAGAAAAACGTTATTAACCGGTTCCAATGTTTTTCAAATAACGGTTCTGTTCTGAAACAGTATGTATCATTTTCGTTCTCGGTTCAGTTGCTGTTCCTTGAAAAACGTATTTTTCTGGTTTTCTGTTCTGTTGATCTTGCTTCCTCTCGACTGCCTTTCATTTTTGAAGACAATTATTTTCATTGTTAGAGCGGCCAATGGAGTATCTGGTCAATAGATCGGTTTTCATCCAATATTCGAATGGTTTCCATGCGAATGTTCTAAAATCTGCATAAAACAATATGCGCATTTTCCCTCCAGAGATGTTTCCATCAAACTGATTTTTTGTGGATAAAAGACTGTACATGATAACGTAATTACCTTTGTGGTTAAATTCCCATGTACCACATGAAAAACACAAGTTAAATGGGTTTCCATCACATCTTCAACTCTACTAATGGTTTTGTCACTAAAGCTGTTGCATTATATAGCAAATGTGCCCACTCTGGCCATGACACATGCCAACAACTCACAGATACAGTGTGGGTATGGCTATATCGATATTATTTGTATTTCACAAATGGCAGCAAAGCTTCGATCATCATGTTAGCTGAATAAGACCCTTAATATTTATTGGAAAGGAGCATCAAGCTCGTCACCTTGCACTTTCACCAACCTGTGAAGTTCATCATAACTTATTTCATCTGTAGCCTAAAACTGCATGCTTTCCCGAGTCGTAGTGGGAGGACCACGCAACATATCGCGTGACTCCAAGTTTACTTTGAAATGATGGTTATAGTGTATTATCAGTGCTTAACTTGATCCGGATCCTGCCCGGAACAGGATCCGGCACCTCTCCGTTTTGGACTGTTTCGTTCCGGAACCTATTTGGCCGGATACGGTACCTCTCCTGGCATGAAAGATAATTGTCACTTTTAGCAATGTAAAAATTCAAATAATCTCTCCCAGAACTCTCTCTGCTCTGACAGACATGACAAAGTTATAGAATTACTGCTGTCTGTTCAGAAATAAATGAAATAATTCAAAATAGCCTACCACACAATAAAAAAGCCTAAAATGTAGTCACAGAGGATAAATAGCTTATTTTAAAAATAACCTAGGCCCCGTGTAGCTCAGTTGGTAGAGCATGGTGTTTACAACACCAGGGTTTTGGGTTCGATTCCCACGGGGGGCCAGTATGAAAATGTATGCACTCCCTAACTGTAATAAGAACGTCTGCTAAATGACTAAAATGTAAATGGAGTGTAGCACAATAACAAGGCATACTGTGGGGAATACGCGGCAAATCTGTAAGAGAAACTTTAAAACATTTTTAGGACTATAATTTCCTCCTCATATTGTAGCATAAAGTATGTCTAGACACACCCAGGCATAGGCTATTGATGGATTCAAGTTCGTTTTCATTGATCTCAGATTCTCAGTTTTTCAGTGTCAAAATAGCCTGTCGTTTCGATCATTTGTGCGGTATTGCGCTTTCAAGACAAATGCGAACTCGGGAAAAAATGAGGTAGAATCATGACATCAGTGGTCTTCAAATCAGGAAAGTCGGAGCTCTAGAAAGAGGCCAGAAATCCGAGTAGGATGACCGTTTAAAACAAATGTTTCCAGTCGGAGCTCTAGAAAGAGGCCAGAATTCCCAGTTGGATGACCGTTTAAAACAAATGTTTCCAGTCGGAGCTCGTTTTTTCCCCATTTCCCAGTTGTCTTGAACTCATTAAAGTCGGAAGTCTGAGATTTCCCAGCTCAGAGTTTCCAGTTGTTTTGAACACGGCATTAATAAAGATTATGCCAGAGTCTCCAGTCAAGTAAAATGACGTGGAATTGCATGAAATGCGTTTATAAAAGGCCAAATTGCTAAAACACTAAAACCCATTGGCTGAACAAAGTTCTCAGTTGCCTGGACTCATTTAGCTAATTATGCAGTCTGTTGTCAATACCTTAAACCATTTCACATGGTAAAACACAATATGCAGATCTCACTTAGACTTTTCAGCAAAACTCTAAACACATTCTCATTCTCAAAACACATTCTGCACTCTAATGCACATGTCATCCATACTGGTAAACACAAGAGGCAACAATCAAATACAAATAGAGAACACATGTCATTGACTGAACACAAACACTCAAAATGGATTTAACCTGTTTCAAATGATGCAACACAACCAATATAAGGCAGTTCAGAGAGCAAACAGGTTGTTGAAGGTGGGAAGGAGAAAGTCTGAGAATGGATAGAAGAAACAATGTGAGAGGACGAGGACGAGTGCGTATGCGAGGTGGGCGACGAGGAGGATGAGGAGGAGGAGGAGGGCAAGAAAGAGGAAGAGGAGGAAGAAGAGGAAGAGGAAGACAAAGAGTGGAAATATCTGATGAAATTCGAGCAACAGTCATAGACCATGTTCTTGTCCATGGACTGCCAATGAGGGAAGCAGGACTTAGAGTGCAACCCAATTTGAGCCGATTTTCTGTGTCCACCATAGTAAGGACATTCAGAGAAGAGAACAGGTACAGTATACTACTGTATTTTTGTAATTGCAAATTTACTGTACTACACTATATGCAGCTGTTTCAATAGACATTTGTAAAGTGAATCACTGTATGTATTGTACTGCATGAATATGTTTTGTAACTGCACAACTACTTTTTGTAGAATTGCAAGGCTGCCACATGCAGGTGGAAGGACAGCTATATTCACTGGGGAGCAAGAGGCCGTTATAGTTGGCATGGTCCTTCAAGATAATGCAATACGACTCAGAGAAATCCAGGAACGAGTGATACAAGACAACACACACTTCCAGGGAATCGAACAGTGTGAGCATTTCCACAATTGACCGTGTCCTCCGTCGTAACAGGATGCGAATGAAACAAGTACACAGAGTACCTTTTGAGCGCAACTCACCAAGGGTGAAAGAACTGCGAGCTCAGTATGTGCAAGTAAGTGTACATTCAGAAACATTTACTGTAATCCAGATTGTCTACAGGACTAACACATACTATGTGAATGACATTACTCTTCAGTACATCCAATGTATGTGAATCAGAAGTGCATACAGTAGGCCTAATTGTACTCTACAGTAGAGCACTGTCTCTGGACCACTTACAAAATCCTACATACAGTATATTGTATTTCCACACAGACAATATTTGACTTGGAATCCTTGGACAGACCCCATGAGTTCATCTTTGTCGATGAATCAAGGCTTCAATCTAACAAAGAGGAGAAGGGAGAGGCCCGAAACATGATTGGACAGCGGGCCGTTGTTGAAGTCCCTGGTCAACGAGGTGGCGATGTCACAATCTGTGTTGCTATCGGCAACCATGGCGTTCTACATCACCATGTTACACTCGGGCCATATAACACCCAGCACCTTCTAAGATTTATTGCCAATCTAAGAGATATTTTATTTGAGCAGCAGGTTCAAGAGCAGCAGGGTCAAGAGCCAAATGAGAATCCCATTCCCACCTATGTGATAGTGTGGGACAATGTCAGTTTCCACCGAGCTGCTCAGGTAAGGGAATGGTTTAACATCAACGGGCAGTTTATGAACTTGTACCTCCCTCCATACTCGCCTTTCCTGAATCCGATTGAGGAGTTTTTCTCCTCTTGGAGATGGAAAGTGTATGATAGACAACCCTACACCAGAGTAAATCTGCTGCAAGCCATGGATTTAGCCTGTGGTGATACAGGTGAGGAATCATGTCAGGGCTGGATACGGCACACAAGAGGCTTCTTCCCCCGTTGCCTCAGGAGGGACAATATTGCTTGTGATGTGGACGAAGTGCTCTGGCCTGACCCAGCCCAAAGACAAGAAGAAGCACATTGATCACATGTTTACTCCTTTGATGTTTGTCCCTTTTAGTATTGTATACTGTAGTACAGTGCATTGTAGGCTGTATACTGGACAATGAACAAATTGTATGGCCCTGAACATTGGGCTTTCCATTTGTTAACAGTACTGACTGCTCAATAGATTTGGACTGGTTGCAGGTTCATATCAACAAAGAACAAGAATTACAGTATCACAGAGACAAAGGACAAGTTTGTGAGATGCAGGGTACAGTACTGTAAAAATAGGGGTACAAGGAGGAGGAAGAACAAAAACAAAAAATTGCAAAGAGCAAAGCAGAGTAGTAATTTCTGATCCATTTTGAGCTACTATGATAGAACATGTTTTCGTTCATCAAAAGACAATGACGGAAAAATATGAAATTTGTTTTGAGATTAAAAATGTACTTCTCCCTGAGAACTGTATGTTTTGAACAATGTGTTTTCTATTTTTCAGTGTATTGTTTACTGACTGCTTGAGAGTGTTTCTCATTTTGATCACTTTGTTTATGATTTGAGAGCAGTGTTTGATTTTGAACACAGGTAAAAACTGTTTTGAGGGCGAATGCTTCATTTTGCGAGAGGAGTCAGAGGTTTTGTAAATAGTGCTTGAAGATTATGTTTTGTGTTTAATGTTTTCAGGAAATGGAGCAAGGTTTCAGAAATTGTGTTTTAGCAATTGAGAACAACTGTAATGCCAAACACCACAGACTACAATTAAAATGTACTTTCCATAAATATGACCATTTACGTCACATTCAATTAATCTATTTTTCATATATCACTTCTAAACTGACAAATAAACATCAAATATACCTTTTACAAATGCATCAGCATGTTTAATACATTTGTATCAAGCAATAGATCATATGCTTTGAATACTGGTCTGTAGGGCAAATATGCAGTTTTGGGCAAATTCTCATATCACTTTGCTCAATTTGTCACATCCAAGGCTTTTGTATGGCTGTTGAAATGTGCAGAACAGTAATCAGCTATGCCTGCCCCATATGTACGGCCCTCTTTGAGTTGTTGCTGGTGCTGCTTTACTTTCTTGACTGTGTCATGTGACCTGCGCCTCCCCTTGTCACACTCCATTGAAGCAGCATCAGCTCTCACAACTCCTCTCTGATTGCTTCCAGTGTCACCAAAGTGCTGCCAGTACACAATTAGTCCATCCCATCTGATATAGCAGTGGCTCCCTCATTGAACGTGGCTACTGTCATACTGGCAATGAGGCTTTTGCCCACGAAGACAGTTTTGGGGCATCGCGACCATATTAGAGTTCAGACGTTCATTTGCATTCTGGTTTTCTCCGTGCTACATTCTTTTGAGGACGTTATCATTTGACATCCTGTGATATACAGGTACCATTTTCTGTGCATCCTCTCAATTAAAGAATGTATGGCCTCCATGTTTTTTGTGACTGGGTGGATCTTCACCATTTTCTAGGGCTGGCTGGTACCAGCACCAATGTACACACCTATCCCGTAGTTGGAAGTGAATCCTCTCTTGTGCCAAGAGCCATCAAAGGATCCATGAATGTCTATGATGGCATCCTCATCCTCCTTCAGCAACTCTGCTATGTCTGGGTCTATATCTGCATATTCTAATTAGCTTTGCAGCACTCCCCATTGGCTGTTGCCCTCTCTGAATCTCTGCTACTAAAGTGAGGGGGGAAAAGTACTTATTATGATGTCTGTCGACATTACAGTCATAACTGCAGGACTAAATATCAGCATGTTACCCTATGTACATATTAGCATATCAGCATGTTACCCTATGTACATATTAGCATATCAGCATGTTACGCTATGTACATATTAGCATATCAGCATGTTACGCTATGTACATATTAGCATATCAGCATGTTACCCTATGTACATATTAGCATATCAGCATGTTACCCTATGTACATATTAGCATATCAGCATGTTACTTTTTTATTGACCTGTCACTCTCCTGTCATGTCTCTGAAATTCAGGGAAGGAATCCCTAGGACTTTGTTTATTTTCTTTAGAGCTGCATAACCAAGTCCAAGTTTGTGTGCTAGAAGAACCATCCTCACATTTATATAAAATGCCACATCTCCCCTGGAGCCCTCCTGCAGCCTGGAGGAAGTGGAAACACTCCTCCTAAATGCATCACGATCACCTTCTCAGGGTGCACATTCTATCATGACAGAATTACAGAATCCCTGGTTGGTGGGGGTCTATGGTGATTTTCAGTCCAGTGTTTAGACACTTAGGGCAAATCAAATCATGTACAAGTTGGTTTCTTTGTGACGTGGACTAAAAGCCACTGTTGGCTGTCTGTCTGTCTGCTGTCTGGTTGATCGCTGCTAGCTGTCATCTTCATCTCAACTAATGTGCGTCTCGACGCGCTGCTGCCGGCCTCCTCCTTTTCCTCCTCTACCTGTACTGCCACTGCCTGGATCGGCTGATCAGGCTCATGTTTTCTTTCATTCACTGCTTTCCTCGCATTGGCTAACAGAGATCGCCTATTTTTATTCACATACTGTAGGTATATTCTTCGAGATTTTCTCATTTTGTCTCTCTTTACGTGGATTCCTCGCGGGAGATATTTTCAAACGAAGATGCGCTGAGCGGCATGTGAGGCCTTTTAACCAATCAGGTTGCCGGAAAGTGCCAATAAATGCCAGTAACCAATCAGGTTGCCGGAAAGTGCCATGAAAATGTCAGTAACCAATCGGATGTCAGTAAACACCTCCTCTTTCAGCACCACGTCACAAAGGATATAGCCATGTATGGACTATTAACGATCTGCTCCGGAAAACAAGCTGTTGAATTATATATGATTCAACATGGAGAGTTTGAAAAATAGCGGTTGAATTATATATGATTCAACATGGAGAGTTTGAAAAATAGCGGTTGAATTATATATGATTCAACATGGAGAGTTTGAAAAATAGCGGTTGAATTATGTATGATTCAACATGGAGAGTTTGAAAAATAGCGGTTGAATTATATATGATTCAACATGGAGAGTTTGAAAAATAGCGGTTGAAGTTCTACATGAAACATGCTAACAAAAACTACATTTATGCTAGGTGTAGTTGACGGAGTTGGGATAAAATGATACAAATAATGTATTTATATACATTATTGCCGATGTAATTGTACATTTTATGAAAGTATGGAAGTTATAGTTTCAAAATATCCCAGAATCGGAACATTGACAGATGGAAGCAAAATCAAAATGTTTGCCTGTGGTGCCTGGCCTTAATATTTTACAATTGGTTTCAATTTATAATGTCCGATTATCAAATGGGCATGAACAGGGTCAGGGGAACAGCTCGACTAGTGAATGGATGCTGCTTTCCTGCCTGTTCGTTTTTAGTTTTTCAATCATATGCTGTGTATACTCTGGTTATTTCACTCCAAAACCCCACCACTGTTTGAGGAGCATGCAGCCTCTTGCTGCGGGACAGGTGATATTCCGCCCAAACTCTGTATGCCATGGGCTCTCCAACCCTGTTCCTGCAGCTACCCAGTGCTTCATTTGGGAAACCAGGTGGAATCTGTTTTGGATCATCAATAGTAACATGTTTTCACAAGGAAACGTATTTCACTAAACTGTTGACAGCCCTTCTCTCTGCGCGCTCGAAAAATGAATGAAGGATAGAGGGGAGGAGATGGAAACGCAAGGTGGTGAGATATTCTGTAGCTAACGGTAATGTCTGCCTAATAATTATGAACATATTTGTTTTCTTCCTATTACTAGACTATATTAAAATCTAATTCTGTAAACCGGAAGGCTAACTCTGTAAGCTGCCCTGCACAATCAATGAACCAACAGCATGGCCTGGGCCTATACGTTCTCTCCCAGACTCATGGATAGGAAGTGTGGAGTGTAACATAAGGTAACCAGTCCATCCAGTATGTATAATAATACAGTCATCACTCAAAGGACATTACTAGAATTTGTTTAATTGTGGAGTCAAGGCTAGACCAATTATGTACCGAAGACATCTTCAATCCTTTTTCTGTTTTTAATGTTTTTCTGCCGTGCGTAATATGCAGTAGGCTATGTATTGTATAATGGTTCAAACATTATTTTATCATTAGTTTTTTTTCGGGTTTGGGCTCATATATAGCCTATGTGTATACATAATATACAACATCCACAACAACCATGTTTTTCACTCAAGTTTCAACCTGTTGAACTTCTTTCTTCAGATGGATCAATCACAGTGATGTGAGTTTTAAAAGCACGATGCTGTTTTGATAATAGGGATTTGATGTGATTTTTAAAAAATGTTTGTGTGTGAAAGAGAGAGAGAGAGAGAGAGAGAGAGAGAGAGAGAGAGAGAGAGAGAGAGAGAGAGAGAGAGAGAGAGAGAGAGAGAGAGAGAGAGAGAGAGAGAGAGAGAGAGAGAGAGAGAGAGAGAGAGAGAGAGAGAGAGAGAGAGAGAGAGAGAGAGAGAGAGAGAGAGAACAGGTAGAACCTGATATGCAAATGTATGATATGCAAATGTGTTCAGCAGTAACTTTCCACCACCGAATGATCATTCTAGACTCTGTTTCTGTTGAGAGAAATAAAAGGTAAGATGATGATTGTTATGTGTATTAATATAGTTGATGATATTGTTATGTGTATTCATATAGTTGATGATATTGTTATGATATTAATACAGTTGATGATATTGTTATGTGTATTCATATAGTTGATGATATTGTTATGATATTAATATAGTTGATGATATTGTTATGTGTATTAATATAGTTGATGATATTGTTATGTGTATTCATATAGTTGATGATATTGTTATGTGTATTCATATAGTTAATATTTTTGGTAGACAGAGTGTTATAATTGGCCTACTCTCCTTAAAATGTATTTGAAGTAAATTCGATGCGGAGGGGGGGTGAATTCGTTCAGTGCCCACCTGTGTTCCCCAGGGTGTTCTCCTACTGTATCATAGACCTATAGACTGTGTTCCCCAGGGTGATCTCCTACTGTATCATAGACCTATAGACTGTGTTCCCCAGGGTGATCTCCTACTGTATCATAGACCTATAGACTGTGTTCCCCAGGGTGATCTCCTACTGTATCATAGACCTATAGACTGTGTTCCCCAGGGTGTTCTCCTACTGTATCATAGACCTATAGACTGTGTTCCCCAGGGTGATCTCCTACTGTATCATAGACCTATAGACTGTGTTCCCCAGGGTGATCTCCTACTGTATCATAGACCTATAGACTGTGTTCCCTAGGGTGATCTCCTACTGTATCATAGACCTATAGACTGTGTTCCCCAGGGTGATCTCCTACTGTATCATAGGTCTATCACTTGTCTTCTCAAAACAGGCTTAAAACACAACAAGCAACAACATTTTCTCTTTCTAATCTACTGTTAACTCTTTTCACTCAGGAAGGTATGTTGTGTGAAAGAGAGACAAATGAATATTGTGGAAAGACTAACAACAACTTACACTTCCTCAAAACAGGTTGTGTTTATTCATTAGTGCCCACCGTAGCAAAACATTTGGCAACAGAAACTGTTTAGGTCACCTTGTACAGCGTTTGGAGCAAACCGTTTATGCATTGTTGCAAAACTGTTGGCTGTGGTGTAAACTAATGAACACGACAACTCGGCTATTGATGTCTGCCTGATACTGTAACCTGAACTTAGCCTGAGGGGTGGACTATGATGCTAGCTAGATATACTGGTTTTCTAAAGCTAGCTTCAGTTAGCTTCACATTCCAGCTCAGGCCTCATCCATTAGAATATACAGAGCGCTAGTCATCAGGAAGGTGCTCTCTCAGCAGAACGGAAAATATATAATGACTTAACAGTTTAATCATACAAAATGGCGCTAACTGGACGTGGGCAAGTCAAATTCAATCTAGTGGAGGTTGCTGAGGGGAGGACGGCTCATATTAATGATACCATTCTACCTATTCCGCTCCAGCCATTACCACAAGCCCGTCCTCCCCAATTAAGGTGCCACCAACCTCCTGTGAATTCAATACATCAATATTCATTCGTCATAGTTCTACATTTCCCATTTCCTTTGATAAATGTAATTGTATCATAGTTCTACTATAGTGTAGCGATCTGTGCAACTTCCGGCGTGAGTTTACTGTGAACACTGAGGCTGTACCCACTTTAAGTTACAGTTTTAACAGAGACCAAGTAGGCTATTTGATCATAATGTAAAAAAGGCCTCCAATAACATTTAACATGGAAATAGCTGTTCTACCATTCAGCCTACAGTAGCAGCCAATGTGTGGTGTTCAATGTAAGCCTACATTGCATGAGACATTCCAAAAAACATGCAGAGCTTGACATTAACCTGTTTATTTACTTGTCCTTCACACAAGGAGGAGGTGACTGAAAAGGTGAATGGACATTTTTGTAGCGGTTGATACATTTTTAGTAAGGGAAACTGAAGTCTGCCATTTCTAAATGGAAATTACAAACTTCAGAAGCCTTTTAAAACCTCAAATACACTACAAGTTTTACATTTACTGCATTGAGGGAAAGTTATTCTGCTGTGGGGGGTAATCAAATTAAGATCCTACATCTGTACACATAATTCTACATGGTGATTTTTTACATTTTAGTCATTTAGCAGACGCTCTTATCCAGAGCGACTTACATACATTGCGAGTGCATACATTTTTATTTTTTATACTGGAATCGAACCCACAACCCTGGCGTTGCAAATGCCATGCTCTACCGACTGAGCTACATCCCTGCCGGCCATTCCCATAATAATTAAAATGTCCTGTTGCTGCAGGATTATTTTCCTGCTGTAGCAAACTGGCTAAAATTAAGATCCTACATCTGTAGCAATACACCTCTCTTTGATGTACATGGCTATATCAGGATTGACTTTTG
The DNA here is from genome assembly GCF_964263955.1 of Coregonus lavaretus. NCBI lineage: Eukaryota > Metazoa > Chordata > Actinopteri > Salmoniformes > Salmonidae > Coregonus > Coregonus lavaretus. The sequence goes on from NC_139989.1 coordinate 76,541,874, forward strand.
ACCATTTGACATCTTTTATTTACTGTTGTTTAGGCTGTTTGAATGAGTCGCCTATAAAAGCTACTTCATCTGCAAGAGAACAGGCGGCTGCACCAGCGACTGTCAGAAGTTATGTGATTTCCTCATATGAACGTGAAAGTAAGTGTGTAGCCTGCGCAGTTACACAATGGCTGTTGAAACTGTGGCACGTATTTCTCGGTAACATTAGAAGTCGGATGAATGTGTTGATATGTAGGAAAGACGGGCAGACTCTCGTAGGTGTAGGCTAAACTACAAACTATTATAAGGTCGACGTCAGACATTCAATAGTCAGAGTAGGTTTGAGCTATGATCACTTATCACGTTGTGGTCCTCTGTAGCTCAGCTGGTAGAGCACGGCGCTTGTAATGCCAAGGTAGTGGGTTCGATCCCCGGGACCACCCATACACAAAAAAAAAATGTATGCACGCATGACTGTAAATCGCTTTGGATAAAAGCATCTGCTAAATGGCATATTTTATGTTGACAAACCTGATGGTCTCCGTTTGAAATGGTGTGTAAAATACCATGCCTAGGCTACAAGCTCTGTCCTGCTACTGTTAGGTCTAAAACGTTATGGGAACTGATCTGAACAGGTTGCATGCCAGCAAAGCCACTCCACAACACAACACTAAACAATACATTCATTGCACTCAAACGGTGCCCACAAACTGTCAGGGCCTACATAAAGCAGAGTCCCAACAGCTGTCCTATCATTTCTCTTCATTATTTCTCTTCATATGACAAGGATTAAAAAGGATTTGCCTGTAGATTGTCGACCTGATTCGTGATGATGACTGCTGGCTAAGATTTTGAAAGTATGATGTTGACATGATCAGTCCAATCAAAGCTACTGTAGATATAATGTGATTTGACGTCATTTTATCTGTGGCCAATGAACTTCTTGGATGGGCACTTCTTTTTAATGTAACTCTGTGGCAGCACCGAAGACGTAGTGTTCCCATGAGTGGCAGAACACTGAGCCAATCACGGCGCAGCGCTCCGTATTTTCTGCTGGCTGCCCCACCACCACAGAAAGCACTGAGCTAGGCTGAAACACCTGCATGTTGGAGCTGCCTTACTCAAGAAAACAAAAAAGAGACCATGTTTTTTTGCCGCTTTATTAACTCAATGATATATATATATTTAAAAATTTTTGCAAACTGATATGTGACACGTATTAATGCCAAAATAACATGCAAAACAGGAAAGGCCACCTGCCCTGAATGACGGGTCGCTGGTTGAGATAATGCCAAGAGTGTGCAAAGCTGTCATCAAGGCAAAGGGTGGCTATTTGAAGAATCTCAAATATAAAATATATTTTGATTTCTTTAACACTTTTTTGGTTACTAAATTATTCTATATGTGTTATTTCATAGTGTTGATGTCTTCACTATTATTCTACAATGTAGAAAATAGTACAAATAAAGACAAACCCTTGAATGAGTATGTGTTCTAAAACTTTTGACCGGTAGTGTATATTTTTTTTTACATTGTTAGCAAACTGATATGTGACATGTATTAATGCCACAATAACATGCAAAACAGGAAAGGCCACCTGCCCTGAATGACGGGTCGCCACTTGCTGAGGTATAGACCTTGATCTGCTTTACACAAAAAAAAACTGTTATACATTATAACCTAGCCTACTTTAAATAATATAACATCTCTTAATTGTTGCAAAAAACCTTTCTGTATAGATCACTGATCCCCCCCAGATCAATCAAGCCTGTTTTAGCCCTTCTGTCTACATTCTCAGATACGATTAAAAAAGAACAGACTCAAAAATAATAAATGGCAACTTTTAATGAATACAAATAAGTGTGTGACATGGCCATGGTGAAGAGATGTCACAACTACATATTCATGTGATTGCATTAAATCACCTGACTGTTTCGATATGTCTGTTAGTAAATGTTTTGTAAGAGATAATAAATGATAACAATTCACATTCAAGAATTACTGTGTTAACTACAACCAACTCTGTTTAGGGGTCAGTGGTCTAAAATGAGTCTCTCTGGGGAGAGAGAGGAGGGGGGCCCTGCCTCTAAAATGAGTCTCTCTGGGGAACATGACACCAAAGCTAAGAGGTGAGATGACAATTTTGTTTAAGAATTATTAAAAGTTTATTTCCTAAATGCTATTTCCACAATTTTTCGCATGTGTTTTTTAATCAGAAATGGTTGCTTATGGGTACCTTCAATATTACTGTTCTCAGATGTTTAATTAATAGATTTTAGATGTATATAATTATTATTATTTTTATTGCAAAACGCTATATATCCATTGTTCAGCTGAAATTGAATGTTCGTATCCTGTATATTTGACTGTATTATCTGGTTGTCTCACCTAGCTATCTTAAGATGAATGCACTTACTGTAAATCGCTCTGGGTAAGAGCATCTGCTAAACAGGTGGGGCTCTGCCCTGAATGACAGGTCACCACTGCTCCAAAGCAACTACATGTTGCACAGGACCCACTGACTCGCTGCATGTTTCTATTATCAAGACACCTGCTGGTAACTCTTAACTGGTTAGTACAGCTCATGAGGTGTCCTAAATATCTGCCAACTAGGTGGGACGCTTATGAATAAAGAGGCTTCATGCATAGCTTTAATTTATACCCATAAGAGTAGGACTAAAATGGCTTTATTCTCAGCACATATACGGCACATTTTCTACTCTGAGACGCTTTTTGGATACTTGCCCAGATCTCAAAACATTGTTTGAAAAAACGAATAATTTTTGTTTGACATAATAAAACATGAATATTACTAATATACCCGACTTTAAAGACTGGGTTTAGTTTATTGTGTGGCTCTGCTCATGTCCGCGTCCCGGTACAGAACTGTCCGCGTCCATGTACGGTTTGGCGCCAAGCATATTGTCCAGTTACGCGCAGAGGTGAGGTGATCTTGGGGAACAACGACGGAGTTTGCTATAGTGTTGAGACACCGACGTTTATTGTTCAATTTGCGTTTTTGCGTAATGGTCAGTGACAGTATGAGTGTAGCCAGATCCTTTTCACTCGCTATCCTTGTTTAATTGTGTGGTTCACCGGATTCGGCATCATCCTCGAGGGACAGATGAACGTCTACAATCGATGTGTTGTGATAATTGCGTTGTTTGCTCTATAACCTGTTAGTTCATATGCACTAAACAACTATTGATTTAGAACCACGGAGAGTTAACGCAAGTCACAAAGAAAACAGGTGCTGCCTCCACTTTTGCAGCACCATTTCAACTTCAACATTTCAACATTATTAAGTCACCAATGCTTAGTCTAATACAGTGACAACTGAAAGATACCAAAAACAATTTAGTCCAATCAACATAAGCTAAATATGATGTGGCTGTCCATGGGTCTGATTTCTGTGTGTGTGTGTGTGTGTGTGTGTGTTGGTGCCAGTAGAGAAAACATGTTGACTCACTCTACTAGTAGAGAAACACCAATGACATCCTCCTCTCTCAGTCCCAGCAGTTGTCCTATAGACGGCTAAACAAAAACCTACAGAACATGGATCATGTTCCTGCTGTTATCCTGCAAGATCAGTTTCCCAAGAAACTGAGCAATGTCTCCTATCTTAACTTCCAGAACATATTCTGGGCCTTCTGCCAGAGGGTCACAGTCACCTGCATGAATCAAAACAGAGTGAGAGAAGAATTCCAGCACAACAAAACGGTCTTATCACTGTCATACAGTACAGGTTTTTAGTTGTTGTTGTCCTAGGCTACCTGGCTAAAATGCTTGCTCTCTAGCCTAACTTCCATTCATGGGCAACGTTAGCTAGTTAACATTAGCCTTCTACATCTAGCTACATATTGATCTTCCATCCTCTCAGGCCAGGGGCACAACAATGTATGAATTAATGGTTAGTTCAGAATCAGCGTTATAATCATTAGCCATCCCTATCTCCATCCATGGCAAATTTAGGAAAAGGTCGATTTTAGCTATCTGGCTAGCTAGCCTTTGCTTTCCTAACTGCTTGTGTATATTGGTTCCTAATTTCCCTGAAAAGTTGCATATCACGGGGGCTAATCGATGCTAATGCAGTACACCACAGGATGTTTTTGTGCTGGTCAAGGGCAGTCAAGTCTGAGGAGAACCAGGGGCTATATCTGTTCTTGTTCTGAATTTTTTGAATGGGGCATGCTTATTTAAGATTGAGAGGATAGCACTTTTAAAGAACGTTCATGGGCAACGTTAGCTAGTTAACATTAGCCGTCTACATCTAGCTACATATTGAACTTCCATCCTCTCAGGCCAGGGGCACAACAATGTATGAATGAATGGTTGGATCAGAATCAGCGTTATAATTATTAGCCAGCATGGAGAATTAAGTAAATCCACAAATCCAAATCCCTATCTCCATCCATGGCTAATTTAGGAAAAGGTCAATTTTAGATTACACCGGAGGACAACAACACAACGAGATGCAACCATTTAAGTTATTTTTTTCCATGACGTATGCTCTCAATGCTATTTGATAGGAGTGAAGCCAAATCCAAACTGGCTTCCCTTGATACTTTTTTGGGGACCATTCACAGTCGAGCTCACTCAGTTTAGCGCAATGCTGATTGGCTATAATTGTACTTTTTTTTATCAAGGGAGGCCAAATGCTCGCTGGCTTCACTTGCATTCAATGCTACAGGCGGCAACAATGTCATACTCATTTGGACCAGACAGCATCAGATAGATGGCCTACACATACAGAGACAGAGGGGCGCTGTTTCACTCGCTCGGATGCATTCTCCGGTGAGATACATCCAGCCTCTTGCGAACTGAAGGAAAATGATGAAACACAGAAAGACGGAAAATAAATAGTTTTAGATTAAGGCTGTAACACAGCAACATGTGGAATAAGTCAAGGGGTATGAATACTTTCTGAAGGCTCTGGTACCTGTTTCCAACTAGCTTCAGCTTTCTAGGGTTCTAGGTTGGGAAAGTATTGTTAGCTACAGCAGGTTTTCCCCCGGTTTCACCTGTCTACAGGGTTTGCTCCATATCTGATATATGATTGTACAATTGGAATACTGTGGATTTTTTATATACAGTGCATTCGGAAAGTATTTAGACCCCTTGACTTTTCCACATGTTGTTACGTTACAGCCTTATTCTAAAATGGATGGAAAAATAAATAATCCTCATCACAGTACCCCGTAATGACAAAAAAAAAATAACATTTACATAAGTATTCAGACCCTTTACTCAGTACTTTGTTGAAGCACCTTTGGCAGTGATTACAGCCTCAAGTCTTCTTGGGTATGACGCTACAAGCTTGGCACACCTGTATTTGGGGAGTTTCTACCATTCTTCTCTGCAGATCCTCTCAAGCTCTGTCAGGTTTGATGAGGAGCGTCGCTGCACAGCTATTTTCAGGTGTCTCCAAAGATGTTCGATTGGGTTCAAGTCCGGGCTCTGGCTGGGCCACTCAAGGTCATTCAGAGACTTGTCCCGAAGCCACTTCTGCGTTGTCTTGGCTGTGTGCTTACTGTCGTTGTCCTATTGGAAGGTGAACGTTCACCCCAGTCTGAGGTCCTGAGTGCTCTGGAGCAGGTTTTCATCAAGGATCTCTATGTACTTTGCTTTGCTCTGTTCATCTTTCCCTCGATCCTGACTAGTCTCCCAGTCCCTGCCGATGAAAAACATCCCCACAGCATGATGCTGCCACCACCATGCTTCACCATAGGGATGGTGCCAGGTTACCTCCAGACAAGACGATTGGCATTCAGGCCAAAGAGTTCAATCTTGGTTTTATCAGATCAGAGAATCTTGTCTGAGAGTCTTTAGGTGCCTTTTGGCAAACTCCAAGCGGGCTGTCATGTGCCTTTTACTGAGGAGTGGCTTCTGTCTGGCCACTCTACCATAAAGGCCTGATTGGTGGAGTGCTGCAGAGATGGTTGTCCTTCCGGAAGGTTCTACCATCTCCACAGAGGAACTCTGGAGCTCTGTCAGAGTGACCATCGGGTTCTTGGTCACCTCCCTGACCAAGGCCCTTCTCCCCTGATTGCTCATATACAGTGGGGAGAACAAGTATTTGATACACTGCCGATTTTGCAGGTTTTCCTACTTACAAAGCATGTAGAGGTCTGTAATATTTATCATAGGTACACTTCAACTGTGACAGACAGAATCTAAAACAAAAATCCAGAAAATCACATTGTATGATTTTGAAGTAATTAATTTGCATTTTATTGCATGACATAAGTATTTGATCACCTACCAACCAGTAAGAATTCTGGCTCTCACAGACCTGTTCGTTTTTCTTTAAGAAGCCCTCCTGTTCTCCACTCATTACCTGTATTAACTGCACCTGTTTGAACTCGTTACCTGTATAAAAGACACCTGTCCACACACTCAATCAAACAGACTCCAACCTCTCCACAATGGCCAAGACCAGAGAGCTGTGTAAGGACATCAGGGATAAAATTGTAGACCTGCATAAGGCTGGGATGGGCTACAGGACAATAGGCAAGCAGCTTGGTGAGAAGGCAACAACTGTTGGCGTAATTATTAGAAAATGGAAGAAGTTCAAGATGACGGTCAATCTCCCTCGGTCTGGGGCTCCATGCAAGATCTCACCTCGTGGAGCATCAATGATCATGAGGAAGGTGAGGGATCAGCCCAGAAGTACACGGCAGGACCTGGTCAATGACCTGAAGAGAGCTGGGACCACAGTCTCAAAGAAAAGCATTAGTAACACACTACGCCGTCATGTATTAAAATCCTGCAGCGCACGCAAGATCCCCCTGCTCAAGCCAGCGCATGTCCAGGCCCGTCTGAAGTTTGCCAATGACCATCTGGATGATCCAGAGGAGGAATGGGAGAAGGTCATGTGGTCTGATGAGACAAAAATAGAGCTTTTTGGTCTAAACTCCACTCGCCGTGTTTGGAGGAAGAAGAAGGATGAGTACAAACCCAAGAACACCATCCCAACCGTGAAGCATGGAGGTGGAAACATCATTCTTTGGGGATGCTTTTTCTGCAAAGGGGACAGGACGACTGCACCGTATTGAGGGGAGGATGGATGGGGCCATGTATCGCGAGATCTTGGCCAACAACCTCCTTCCTTCAGTAAGAGCATTGAAGATGGGTCGTGGCTGGGTCTTCCAGCATGACAACGACCCGAAACACACAGCCAGGGCAACTAAGGAGTGGCTCCGTAAGAAGCATCTCAAGGTCCTGGAGTGGCCTAGCCAGTCTCCAGACCTGAACCCAATAGAAAATCTTTGGAGGGAGCTGAAAGTCCGTATTGCCCAGCGACAGCCCCGAAACCTGAAGGATCTGGAGAAGGTCTGTTTGGAGGAGTGGGCCAAAATCCCTGCTTCAGTGTGTGCAAACCTGGTCAAGACCTACAGGAAACGTATGATCTCTGTAATTGCAAACAAAGGTTTCTGTACCAAATATTATGTTCCACTTTTCTGATGTATCAAATACTTATGTCATGCAATAAAATGCAAATGAATTCATTAAAAATCATATAATGTGATTTTCTGGATTTTTGTTTTAGATTCCGTCTCTCACAGTTGAAGTGTACCTATGATAAAAAATTACAGACCTCTACATGCTTTGTAAGTAGGAAAACCTGCAAAATTGGCAGTGTATCAAATACTTGTTCTCCCCACTGTATATATATATATATATATATATATATATATATATATATATATATATATATATATATATATATATATATATATATATATATAGACCACCTGATAGAACCCAGGTCTTATCTCTCTATCACTACTAGCCACTACTACTGCCACTATATATATATAGACCACCTGATAGAACCCAGGTCTTATCTCTCTATCACTACTAGCCACTACTACTGCCACTATATATATATAGACCACCTGATAGAACCCAGGTCTTATCTCTCTATCAGTACTAACCACTACTACTGCCACTATATATATATAGACCACCTGATAGAACCCAGGTCTTATCTCTCTATCAGTACTAGCCACTACTACTGCCACTATATATATATAGACCACCTGATAGAACCCAGGTCTTATCTCTCTATCAGTACTAACCACTACTACTGCCACTATATATATAGACCACCTGATAGAACCCAGGTCTTATCTCTATATCAGTACTAGCCACTACTACTGCCACTATATATATAGACCACCTGATAGAACCCAGGTCTTATCTCTCTATCAGTACTAACCACTACTACTGCCACTATATATATAGACCACCTGATAGAACCCAGGTCTTATCTCTATATCAGTACTAGCCACTACTACTGCCACTATATACACTGCTAAAAAAAATTAAGGGAACACTTAAACAACACAATGTAACTCCAAGTCAATCACACTTCTGTGAAATCAAACTGTCCACTTAGGAAGCAACACTGATTGACAATACATTTCACATGCTGTTGTGCAAATGGAATAGACAACAGGTGGAAATTATAGGCAATTAGCAAGACACCCCCAATAAAGAAGTGGTTCTGCAGGTAGTGACCACAGACCACTTCTCAGTTCCTATGCTTCCTGGCTGATGTTTTGGTCACTTTTGAATGCTGGCGGTGCTTTCACTCTAGTGGTAGCATGAGATGGAGTCTACCACCCACACAAGTGGCTCAGGTAGTGCAGCTCATCCAGGATGGCACATCAATGCGAGCTGTGGCAAGAAGGTTTGCTGTGTCTGTTAGCGTAGTGTCCAGAGCATGGAGGCGCTACCATGAGACAGGCCAGTACATCAGGAGACGTGGAGGAGGCCGTAGGAGGGCAACAACCCAGCAGCAGGACTGCTACCTCCGCCTTTGTGCAAGGAGGAGCAGGAGGAGCACTGCCAGAGCCCTGCAAAATGACCTCCAGCAGGCCACAAATGTGTCTGCTCAAACGGTCAGAAACAGACTCCATGAGGGTGGTATGAGGGCCCGACGTCCACACGTGGGGGTTTTGCTTACAGCCCAACACCGTGCAGGACGTTTGGCATTTGCCAGAGAACACCAAGATTGGCAAATTCGCCACTGGCGCCCTGTGCTCTTCACAGATGAAAGCAGGTTCACACTGAGCACATGTTACAGATGTGACAGAGTCTGGAGACGCCGTGAAGAACGTTCTGCTGCCTGCAACATCCTCCAGCATGACCGGTTTGGCGGTGGGTCAGTCATGGTGTGGGGTGGCATTTCTTTGGGGGGCCGCACAGCCCTCCATGTGCTCGCCAGAGGTAGCCTGACTGCCATTAGGTACCGAGACGAGATCCTCAGACCCCTTGTGGGACCATATGCTGATGCGGTTGGCCCTGGGTTCCTCCTAATGCAAGACAATGCTAGTCCTCATGTGGCTGGAGTGTGTCAGCAGTTCCTGCAAGAGGAAGGCATTGATGCTATGGACTGGCCCGCCCATTCCCCAGACCTGAATCCAATTTAGCACATCTGGGACATCATGTCTCGCTCCATCCACCAACGCCACGTTGCACCACAGACTGTCCAGGAGTTGGCGGATGCTTTAGTCCAGGTCTTGGAGGAGATCCCTCAGGAGACCATCCGCCACCTCATCAGGAGCATGCCCAGGCGTTGTAGGGAGGTCATACAGGCACGTGGAGGCCACACACACTACTGAGCCTCATTTTGACTTGTTTTAAGGACATTACATCAAAGTTGGATCAGCCTGTAGTGTGGTTTTCCACTTTAATTTTGAGGGTGACTCCAAATCCAGACCTCCATGGGTTGATCAATTTGATTTCCATTGATAATTTTTGTGTGATTTTGTTGTCAGCACATTCAACTATGTAAAGAAAAAAGTATTTAATAAGATTATTTTATTCATTCAGATCTAGGATGTGTTGTTTAAGTGTTCCCTTTATTTTTTTGAGCAGTGTATATAGACCACCTGATAGAACCCAGGTCTTATCTCTCTATCAGTACTAACCACTACTACTGCCACTATATATATAGACCACCTGATAGAACCCAGGTCTTATCTCTCTATCAGTACTAACCACTACTACTGCCACTATATATATAGACCACCTGATAGAACCCAGGTCTTATCTCTCTATCAGTACTAGCCACTACTACTGCCACTATATATATAGACCACCTGATAGAACCCAGGTCTTATCTCTCTATCAGTACTAGCCACTACTACTGCCACTATATATATAGACCACCTGATAGAACCAAGGTCTTATCTCTCTATCAGTACTAACCACTACTACTGCCACTATATATATAGACCACCTGATAGAACCCAGGTCTTATCTCTCTATCAGAACTAACCACTACTACTGCCACTATATATATAGACCACCTGATAGAACCCAGGTCTTATCTCTCTATCAGTACTAGTCTAGTTAAAGTCAGAACAAAGCTGGCTGAAGATAGAGGGAACACTTAAAGTTAAGTGGTCGTCAGACATTCAATAGTCAGAGTAGGTTTGAGCTATGATCACTTATCAGTCCTAGGCTACATGCTCTGTTCTGATACTGGTAGGCCTACAATGTTATTTGAACTGATCTGGGCCCGGTTTCCCAACAGCATATTAAGGCTAAGTTAACCTTCGTAGGAGCATTGTTAAATCTCTGAACTGTTTCCCAAAACCATCGTTATTAACGTTGCACTTGAAAACACTCCTAATCTAACTCCTGTGTCAGACCACTCATAGAACAGTTAAGTGCGTCGTTGGATACTTTTTTGCCCTCCCGCGTCAATTTATACACAGATTATCTCTGCTAAACATAGAATCAAATTGTTTATCCATTGATAATTTAAGAACAAAGTTGCCTACAAATACAAAGTTGCCAATGTCTTTGCAATTGATACAAACAAGAGAGGGACATATAAAATGATGCTTCAAATGAAAACCGAGATGACTGCATTAAAATATAAACATTAGGCTATAGGCCTATTTCAATCATATTGAAATACATGTCATGTTCAATATATTTAGTTCTATTTTGCTACTTGTAGACTACGGTCTGTAATTTGTCTCAATATATATCATGATGTGTAGCCTAACATGTGAACAATGATGTGCCGAATCTGTGATTTAGGGCATTTTTATTGTGTAAGCATTAGAATAAGCTGCCTCAATATTTGCAGCCATAGGTGCTAATATCTCTAAGAGCGAAAGGTTTTACATCAATGATATCTACTTTGCAGTTGAAAAATGATTGCCCCATCTCCTAAATGGTTTTAGTGGTTCCATTACTGTAGTTGACCACTAGATAGAGACATTGACCACAGTACCGCTCACCCTGAGGACCAACCTGTGTAGTCCACCACACCCACTCTCATTAGCACCACCAGATGAAGAGAGTTTTCTCCCTAATAGTCTTTCCCATGCCCTACATGAACTTGTCCATTCCCTTTGTGTGATTATTCTGATGACGGCCGAAACTTTCATCTTTTAACCTTGCTTAAATAAAACAAATCATTTGTAATGGTGAGCGAGCGTTGGCGTTTTCCTTTTCAATGATGATTTAATTTTGGGTTTGGACCTCGACTCACGTTGGTTGAGCACCCTCCCCTTCTTTACAGCCTACACATCATGAAATATATTGAGACAAATTACAGACAGTAGTCTACAAGTAGCAAAATAGAACTCAATTGATTGAACATTAAACGTATTTCAATATGATTTAAATAGGACTTTAGCATACAGTTTATTTTGTAATGCATTAACGCAGTCATCTTAGTTTTAATTTGATATTCATGTTTTAATAACGATCGTTTTGGAAAACACCTCTGTTACGTATTCCCTGCCGGTGACTGTTATCAGTATCTCAACCCCACACTGCACTCCCAATCCCCCATAACCAGAGCCTGAGAGTCTAGGGGGAACCATAAACCTGCCTCTCAAACCCTCCCTGACCTGTGTGACCTGTGCCCTGATAGGTTGCTAGGGAAGTTACTAGGGGGCCGGACATCTTTCCATCCTTTTGACTCTGCAGGTCACACAATACTGTCTATCTCAAGTAGTTACAGAGAGTAACATCTCTGTCTCTACAAAATTGTCAGTCTCCCTCAAGCAGTTACAGAGAGTAACATCTCTGTCTCTACAATACTGTCAGTGTCCCTCAAGCAGTTAGAGAGTAACATCTCTGGCTCTACAATACTGTCAATCTCCCTCAAGCAGTTACAGAGATTAACATCTCTGTCTCTACAATACTGTCTCTCTCAAGCAGTTACAGAGAGCAACATCTCTGTCTCTACAATACTGTCAGTCTCCCTCAAGCAGTTACAGAGAACAATATCTCTGTCTCCATAATACTGTCAGTCTCCCTCAAGCAGTTACAGAGAGTAACATCTCTGTCTCTGCAATACTGTCAGTCTCCCTCAAGCAGTTACAGAGAACAATATCTCTGTCTCCATAATACTGTCAGACTCCCTCAAGCAGTTACAGAGAGTAACATCTCTGTCTCTGCAATACTGTCAGTCTCCCTCAAGCAGTTACAGAGAACAATATCTCTGTCTCCATAATACTGTCAGTCTCCCTCAAGCAGTTACAGAGAGTAACATCTCTGTCTCTACAATACTATCAGTCTCCCTCAAGCAGTTACAGAGAGTAACATCTCTGTCTCTACAATACTATCAGTCTCCCTCAAGCAGTTACAGACAGTAACATCTCTGTCTCTACAATACTATCAGTCTCCCTCAAGCAGTGGCAGAGAGCAATATCTCTGTCTCTACAACACTGTCAGTCTCCATCAAGCAGTGACAGAGAGCAACATCTTTTTAATTATTATTATTTTTTATTTTTTTGTTGATTGATTTTGATTTAATGATATATGGCAGATATATGTTAATACTGTGTAAAACCTAGCAGTACTACTTATTTCTCTGAGAGTGAGGCAGATATATATTATTACTGTGTAAAACCTAGCAGTACTAATTATTTCTCTGAGAGTGAGGCAGATATATATTATTACTGTGTAAAACCTAGCAGTAGTACTACTTATTTCTCTGAGAGTGAGGCAGATATATTATTACTGTGTAAAACCGAGCAGTACTACTTATTTATCTAGAGTGAGGCATTTATATATTATTACTGTGTAAAACCTAGCAGTACTACTTATTTCTCTGAGAGTGAGGCAGAAATATATTATTACTGTGTAAAACCTATCAGTACTACTTATTTCTCTGAGAGTGAGGCAGATATATTATATTACTGTGTAAAACCTAGTAGTACTACTTATTTCTCTGAGAGTGAGGCAGATATTATTACTGTGTAAAACCTAGCAGTACTACTTATTTCTTTGAGAGTGAGGTAGATATATATTATTACTGTGTAAAACCTAGTAGTGCTACTTATTTCTCTGAGAGTGAGGCAGATATATTATTACTGTGTAAAACCTAGCAACACTACTTATTTATCTGAGAGTGAGGCAGATATATTATTACTGTGTAAAACCTAGCAGTACTACTTATTTCTCTGAGAGTGAGGCAGATATATGATTAGATGGTGAAAAAACACACCAATGTCTTTCCTAATTTCTTTAAACAATCAAATCTAATTGACCAACATTTCTTAAAATGAATATATAGCGTTTTGGAATGAAACTCTTGTTTCCCCATCTGAACTCAGAGTAGATGAGAGATGTAATGTTTGTCTCTGTTGTGTTGAAGCCCAATCAAGCAGGAGAGACCAGCCTCCCCTGTACCCAGCTGTGTGTCCTTGAAGAGTGACAATTCTATGGATCTACCTATGACGTTTAGAGAGGGAGACTTTTCTACTGAACAAAGGTAAGAAGAACTCATGGGTCATGGTCAGTGAGTTAAACAACACTGTCTCTAGTCATTTCTCCTCTCCCATTTTACCATTTATTTTTGTTGTTTTCATAATCCATAGGCCAATCCTTTTTTCCATTTTCATAGTCCTGAAACAATATTAAACTAACACAACCTTCCCTCCCTGTGTGTGTGTGTGTGTGTGTGTCTGTGAGTGTGTGTGTGTGTGTGTGTGTGTGTGTGTGTGTGTGTTTCCACTCCCTGGATGAGATGTCATCTCTATCCTGATTGCCTAGTCACTTTTACCCCTACCTACATGTACATATTACCTCAACTACCTGGTACCCCTGGACATTGACTCAGTACTGGTACTCCTTGTATATAGTCTAGTTATTACCTCAACTACCTGGTACCCCTGCACATTGACTCAGTACTGGTACTCCTTGTATATAGTCTAGTTATTACCTCAACTACCTGGTACCCCTGCACATTGACTCAGTACTGGTACTCCTTGTATATAGTCTAGTTATTACCTCAACTACCTGGTACCTCTGCACATTGACTCAGTACTGGTACTCCTTGTATATAGTCTAGTTATTACCTCAACTACCTGGTACCCCTGCACATTGACTCAGTACTGGTACTCCTTGTATATAGTCTAGTTATTACCTCAACTACCTGGTACCCCTGCACATTGACTCAGTACTGGTACTCATTGTATATAGTCTAGTTATTACCTCAACTACCTGGTACCCCTGCACATTGACTCAGTACTGGTACTCCTTGTATATTGTCTAGTTATTACCTCAACTACCTGGTACCCCTGCACATTGACTCAGTACTGGTACTCCTTGTATATAGTCTAGTTATTACCTCAACTACCTGGTACCCCTGCACATTGACTCAGTACTGGTACTCCTTGTATATAGTCTAGTTATTACCTCAACTACCTGGTACCCTGCACATTGACTCAGTACTGGTACTCCTTGTATATTGTCTAGTTATTACCTCAACTACCTGGTACCCCTGCACATTGACTCAGTACTGGTACTCCTGGTATATAGTCTCTTTTTAACTGCATGGTTGGGAAAGGGCTCGTAAGGAAGCATTTCATGGTAAAGTGAACACGTCATTGGCTCTAACGGTCGTCTGGTTCCGAACAGCGCATGTTCGGATGTTGAAGCACGGTGGCTAGGATAAACTCCCTAGAAAGGCAGGAACCTAGGAAGAAACCTAGAGAGGAATACAAAATACATCTGGTTTCAGATCTAGAAGATTCTCCTCTTCAATAGTAATATCATCAATTCTGACCAGTAACTTACCTAGGGTCAAAGGTCCCTGATTTATCACTAAAATGTATAGGATGATCCATAGAGATGTCACTCTTCATGGACAGATGACTGGGCACTGGAGAGACTGATCGCAGAGTTTGGTTGGAGATTCTGAAAAACATAATAAATCACCATGAAACAAAATTTTTAAATATATCACAATTATATTTCAATAGATAAAATACATTACATAAAGCATTAAAATATATGCCATTACATAAAGCAACAAAAATACACTGAGTGTACAAAACATTAAGAACACCCTCCTAATATTGAGTTGCCCCCCTCCACCCCCTTTTGACCTCAGAACAGCATCAACTCGTCAAGGCATTGACTCTTCAAGGTGTCGAAAGCGTTCCACAGGGATTCTGGCCCATGTTGACTCCTATGATTCCCACAGTTGTGTCACGCTGGCTGGATGTCCTTTGGGTGGTGGACCATTCTTGACTCCAACACGTCTCTGCCCCTGCATCTACACTGACTGAAGTGGATTTAACAAGTGTAACTTACTTGTAACATCATCACATTGTAACATCGTCACATTGGCCTACTGATTCACTTCCTCATCTCAGTTTCACTTTAATCCTTAAGACTCTATTCATACACATACTTTATAATATGTCCATATATAGTTATAATCTGTTCTAGGAACATCTACCCAAAATTTTACACCTTCTTTATTACTTCACCAAACATACACTACATGATCAAAAGTATGTGGACACCTGCTGGTCCAAAATCTCATTACACCTGCTGGTGCAACATCTCATTACACCTACTGGTCCAAAATCTCATTACACCTGCTGGTGCAACATCTCATTACACCTTCTAGTCGAACATCTCATTCCAAAATCATGGGCATTAATATGGAGTTGGTCACCCCTTTGATGCTATAACAGCCTCCGCTCCTCTGGGAAGGCTTTCCAGTAGATGTTGGAACATTGCTGCAGGGACTTGCTTCCATTCAGCCACAAGAGCATTAGTGAGGTCGGGCACTGGCTCGCAGTCGGCGTTCCAATTCATCCCAAAGGTGTTCGATGGGGTTGAGGTCAGGGCTCTGTGCAGGCCAGTCAAGTTCTTCCACACCGATCTCGACAAGCCATTTCTGTATGGACCTCGCTTTGTGCAGGGGGGCATTGTCATGCTGAAACAGGAAAGGGCCTTCCCCAAACTGTTGCCACAAAGTCGGAAGCACAGAATCGTCTAGAATGTCATTTTATGCTGTAGCGTTAAGATTTCCCTTCACTGGAACTATGGGGCCTAGCCCGAACCATGAAAAACAGCCCCAGACCATTATTCCTTCTCCACCAAACTTTACAGTTGGCACTATGCATTCGGGCAGGTAGTGTTTTCCTGTCATTCTCCAAACCCAGATTCGTCCGTCGGACTGCCAGATGATGAAGCGTGATTCAGAACTCCAAAGAACCCATTTCCACTGCTCCAGAGTCCAATGGCGGCGAGCTTTACACCACTCCAGCCGATGCTTGGCATTGCGCATGGTGATCTTGTGTGCAGCTGCTCGGCCATGGAAACCCATTTCATGTAGCTCCTGACGAACAGTTATTTTGCTGACGTTGTTTGGAACTCTGTAGTGAGTGTTGCAACCAAGGACAGACGATTTTTATGTGCTTCTGCACTTGGCGGGCCCGTTCTGTGAGCTTGTGTGGCCTACCACTTCACGGTTGAGCCGTTATTGCTCCTAGATGTTTCCACTTCACAATAACAGCACTTAGAGTTGACCGGGGCAGCTCTAGCAGGGCAGGAATTTGACGAACTGACTTGTTGGAAAGGTGGCATCCTATGACGGTGCCACGTTGAAAGTCACTGAGCTCTTCAGTACGGTGTCATTCTACTGCCAATGTTTGTCTGTGGAGATTGCATGGCTGTATGCTCGATTTTATATACCTGTCAGCAACGGGTGTGGCTGAAATAGCCGAATCCACTCATTTGAAGGGGTGTCCACATACTTTTATAAATATAGTGTACATGCTCTGTCCTGCTACTGGTAGGCCTGTGACGTTATGGGAACTGATCTGAACAGGTTTAGGCTGGTCATCTAGGATATGTAGGCTATAGCTGAGGTATAGACCTCCATCTGCATATCACTAACAAACCTCTGTTATATATTATAACCTAGCCTACTTTACATAATATAAATCTCCTACTTGTTGCAAAAAAACTTTCTGAATGTATCAATGATTTCCCCTCAGATCAATCATGCCCGTTTTAGCCCTTCTGTCTACATTCTCAGATTGAAAGACGGAAAGACAAAGAAACAACAAATGGCCGACTTTTAATGAATACAAATACGTGTGAGACATGGCCTTGTGTTGCTGCACTGTCTATAACTACCTTAACAAACAGTGACTTATTATTATTATTGACAGTTAACATGGAGAAGAGATGTCACAACCAGATGTTCATGTGATTGCATTAAATAGCCTGACTGTTTCGATATGTCTATTGGTAAATGTTTTATTTCCAAGAGATCATGAAAGAACTGCTCAGAGCTAGAAAAGCAGAGAGTAAGGAAGAAGTGAGGAAGAATAAGGAGAGGGTGAAAGCCCACCTGGACGAGGTGGCAAGGAACTATAACGAAAAGAAACAGAGGGAGAAAGAAAGAGAAAAGCTGTTGAAAAAGGCATATGGCAAAGAAAATCACATGGTGTACATCCCAGACCTCATACTGAAGAAGATGTAAGAACACAACGCATATGGAAGAGTAAATATTATCAGCTAGCATTGGTCAAAAGTTAATTTCTATCTTCTTTCATTTAGTGGAATACTTCATCAATAAAATAATATGAGCATTTATTTGTCAGCATTCATTCCCATATGGAAGAAAGAACACACAAAATATGAGAAAAGTATAAGATGTGGATTAAAGGTTGATGTGGTTACTGGATAATGCAATGTGAAGGGCTAGATTCTATCAAATCGGAGGTGGAACTGCGTTAGAGATGGCAAATCCACAAGCAGCTCCTTGCATTAGCTTATCGCGTACACTGCCATTGGATGCAACGAGAGAGAGAGAGAGGCATCAACAGAATACCCTTAGGTGCATGAATGCCTATTGTGTTTATGTATACGTGTGTGTCAGAGGAGGCTGGTGGGAGGATGTATAGGAGGAAAGGCTCATTGTAATGGCTGGAATGGAATAAATGGAAGAGTTTCCATATGTTTGATGTGTTTGATACCGTTCCATTTATTCCATTCCAGCCATTCCAATATGCCCATCCTCCTATAGCTCCTCCTACCAGCCTCCTCTGGTGTGTGTGTGTATGTGTCAGTGGTACACGCCTCCGATGAGCAACACTGCTCTTACCCCCTCATCCCCCATCAGTGGCTGTCTCCTGCCCCCTCTCCTCCATCCGTCTCTGGCCACCTCTCCTGCTCCCACTCCTCCATCCCTCTCTGGCACACTCTCCTGCCCCCTCTCCTCCATCCCTCTCTGGCCCACTCTCCTGGCCCCTCTCCTCCATCCCTCTCTGGCCACCTCTCCTGCTCCCACTCCTCCATCCCTCTCCTCCATCCCTCTCTGGCCTATTCTCCTGCCCCCTCTCCTCCATCCCTCTCTGGCCCACTCTCCTGCCCCCTCTCATCCATCCCTCTCTGGACACCTCTCTGGCCACCTCTCCTGCTCCCACTCCTCCATCCCTCTCCTCCATCCCTCTCTGGCCCACTCTCCTGCCCCCTCTCATCCATCCCTCTCTGGACACCTCTCTGGCCACCTCTCCTGCTCCCACTCCTCCATCTCTCTCCTCCATCCCTCTCTGGCCTATTCTCCTGCCCCCTCTCCTCCATCCCTCTCTGGCCCACTCTCCTGCCCCCTCTCATCCATCCCTCTCTGGACACCTCTCTGGCCACCTCTCCTGCTCCCACTCCTCCATCAATTATTACACTGAGTCTGGCCTTGACCTGGGCCTCCCGGTACCTCTCTGTCATCTCACCAGTTTGTAGTGGCAAATACAAAAAGTTATTGATGCCACTTACTAGTGACCTGGGGATAATTCCATTGCACACAATCCAATAAAAGAGAGAAATCCAATAATTTTAGTCCATTTATTTTCGTTATTTTCTTAAATCATTGTCACTAACAGAAAGAGTACGATATGAAACGGTTGAAAATTGTCTGTGCTCTCAGGCACACTAGTTCCCACCCACACAATTTTAATGTATTTTTTATTTTACCCTTATTTTACCAGGTAAGTTGACTGAGAACACATTCTAATTTACAGCAACGACTTGGGGAATAGTTACAGGGGAGAGGAGGCGGGATGAATGAGCCAATTGGAAGCAGGGGATGTGGTCCTCTGTAGCTCAGCTGGTAGAGCACGGCGCTTGTAACGCCAAGGTAGTGGGTTCGATCCCCGGGACCACCCATACACAAAAAAATGTATGCACGCATGACTGTAAGTCGCTTTGGATAAAAGCGTCTGCTAAATGGCATATTATTATTATTAATATTAATTAGGTGTCCATGATTGTATGAGGGTCCAGATTGGGAATTTAGCCAGGACACCGGGGTTAACACCCCTACTCTTACAATAAGTGCCATGGGATCTTTAGTGACCACAGAGAGTCAGGACACCCATTTAACATCCCATCCGAAAGACGCCACCCTACACAGGGCAATGTCCCCAATCACTGCCCTGGGGCATTGCGATATTTTATTTTAGACCAGAGGAAAAAATGCCGGCACTTGCAGTCTAGGTAGGGCTTCATGTGCGAGATCTCTAATAGCGTCATTCTAGTGGAATCCAGAAAGAACAAAACCCTGTCCTCAAACATTTACATTTTATGTATTTAGTCTTCATAATCATCGTCCTTCATCAATTGTGTCTTTTTATTTTTATTTTTGCAAATTTAAAAGACCTAGCTAGCTAAAAGACAAAGTCAACCGGTTCCTTTAAAAATTGCAGCTAATTTTCTCATTCACCTGGCAGCCTTTTATATATTCAATGGGGGGGAAATGTAAATCAGCGGGGCAGTCAGGTGCTAAACAGGTAAATATAGGGATTAAATCAATAGAACACAAACATGATGAATAGCTCCTACAACCCCCTATTCTCTATATAATGCACTGGTCAAAAGTAGTTCAATGTGAATAGGGTGCCACGTGCTCCGTCATCTCGCTGAGTCTGGCCTTGGACTCCCGGTACCTCTGTCATCTTACCTGTTTGAAGAAGCCATTCGTAGTAATTACCGTCTGACCATTTTCAACAGTGCAGCTTTGCTAAGGACTGATCTGAAGTCATGGTCCATATGGAAGTAGATTCTCCCAGGGCTTGCCAGGAATTGTGGCCAGGTATTTCCTCACTCCTCGGCACATTGCACCGAATAAAGAAGAAAGTTGTCCACTGAAAATGTATCTTCTAAAACTCGCTTTACGCCACAAGCTTGAGTGATGGGGTTCACTTCCAAAAAGGCATTTCCTATATAGCCATACTATAATTTAAAGGCAGACATCAGCGGGCAAACAATTATTTAAGATGAATTCAAATTGAAGGATGATTTAAGCGACGAGGGATAGAAGTTGGAAAACCTCATGATGTCATCACGTCAGACATCACTCTTAAACTTGCTGGAACTGTAATTGAGACTGAGAGTTGAGGTTCAGTTTTATAACTTGTACAGTGGGGAGAACAAGTATTTGATACACTGCCGATTTTGCAGGTTTTCCTACTTACAAAGCATGTAGAGGTCTGTAATTTTTATCATAGGTACACTTCAACTGTGAGAGACGGAATCTAAAACAAAAATCCAGAAAATCACATTGTATGATTTTTTAATAATTAATTTGCATTTTATTGCATGACATAAGTATTTGATCACCTACCAACCAGTAAGAATTCCGTCTCTCACAGACCTGTTAGTTTTTCTTTGAGAAGCCCTCCTATTATCCACTCATTACCTGTATTAACTGCATCTGTTTGAACTCGTTACCTGTATAAAAGACACCTGTCCACACATTCAATCAAACAGACTCCAACCTCTCCACAATGGCCAAGACCAGAGAGCTGTGTAAGGACATCAGGGATAAAATTGTAGACCTGCACACGGCTGGGATGGGCTACAGGACAATAGGCAAGCAGCTTGGTGAGAAGGCAACAACTGTTGGCGCAATTATTAGAGAATGGAAGGAGTTCAAAATGACGGTCAATCACCCTCGGTCTGGGGCTCAATGCAAGATCTCACCTCGTGGGGCATCAATGATCATGAGGAAGGTGAGGGATCAGCCCAGAACTACATGGCAGGACCTGGTCAATGACCTGAAGAGAGCTGGGACCACAGTCTCAAAGAAAACCATTAGTAACACACTACGCCGTCATGGATTAAAATCCTGCAGCGCACGCAATGTCCCCCTGCTCAAGCTAGCGCATGTCCAGGCCCATCTGAAGTTTGCCAATGACCATCTGGATGATCCAGAGGAGGAATGGGAGAAGGTCATGTGGTCTGATGAGACAAAAATAGAGCTTTTTGGTCTAAACTCCACTCACCGTGTTTGGAGGAAGAAGAAGGATGAGTACAACCCCAATAACACCATCCCAACCATGAAGCATGGCGGTGGAAACATCATTATTTGGGGATGCTTTTCTGCAAAGGGGACAGGACGACTGCACCGTATTGAGGGGAGGATGGATGGGGCCATGTATCGCGAGATCTTGGCCAACAACCCTCAGTAAGAGCATTGAAAATGGGTCGTGGCTGGGTCTTCCAGCATGACAACGACCCGAAACACACAGCCAGGGCAACTAAGGAGTGGCTCCGTAAGAAGCATCTCAAGGTCCTGGAGTGGCCTAGCCAGTCTCCAGACCTGAACGCAATAGAAAATCTTTGGAGGGAGCTGAAAGTCCGTATTGCCCAGCGACAGCCCCGAAACCTGAAGGATCTGGAGAAGGTATGGAGGAGTGGGCCAAAATCCCTGCTGCAGTGTGTGCAAACCTGATCAAGACCTACAGGAAACGTATGATCTCTGTAATTGCAAACAAAGGTTTCTGTACCAAATATTAAGTTCTGCTTTTCTGATGGATCAAATATTTATGTCATGCAATAAAATGCAAATTAATTACTTAAAAATCATACAATGTGATTTTCTGGATTTTTGTTTTAGATTCCGTCTCTCACAGTTGAAGTGTACCTATGATAAAAATTACAGACCTCTACATGCTTTGTAAGTAGGAAAACCTGCAAAATCGGCAGTGTATCAAATACTTGTTCTCCCCACTGTATATAGATAGATAGGATGGAAAACATTATTAACCCCCAAGGACAAATTGATTTAATTTGTTCGAGGACCAATGTGGGGGTCACAGGTCAGGATCAGACCACCTCCCCTAAAGCATGACAGGGGAAAGGTCAGGGGGGCAGATTCCCAGCCAGTAAAACACCCTGAGTGGAAATGTGTGTGTATGTGTCCTCATCTCCTCTACCACTCAGCGGGTTAATGTCTATCCATCCTCCCGCTGGCTGCAGAAACAGGAAGTGAGGTCATGCAGACAGTGTTTTATCAGGCCTTCAGGGAGCCAGTAAATCAGTTCTGTCTGTGTGTGTGTGCGTGCGTGCATATGTACATGTGCAGTCAGGGTATACGGTGCATGACTCCAAAGGGTAAATCACGCTCTATGTGTGTACTCTCTGTATGAGAGTGTGGGCCTCTCTTAGCAGCAGAGATCTGTCAGTTATGCGGGAGTATGTGGGAGTCCTCTACTGTTCTACAGTGAATTATCTTGGCACCTCAGCAAACTCATCATCGTCTCCCAAAGTACCAGCAGCTTCCCCTTCTCTTTCCTCTCTGTTTGTCTTTCCCTCCGTTGTCTTCTCTCTTCTTTCATTAAGAGCTAAATAAACCAGTGAAGAAGCCTAGCACCACTAGGACTGTGTTCCAGAGCTAGGCATGTCCAGTTGCTCTCTATCCCTCAGTGTTCTGTTGACACATCCTATCATTACTCACTGCTAGTTGTTCAGCAGGATCCATTCTGAGTTTTCAGTCTATGTATAGTCTTCCAGAGGCTAAACATGAACAAATCTGATGTTTTCCACTTAAAGGAAAATATAAAAGCATACTTGGAGGCTGCTCGGAGGCTTTCTTCCCCACCCCAAGGCCGGTATAGCTCTACCAGTGTTGCCAGATTCTATTGCCACTTTCTAGCACAATCAGAACCAAAATCCTGCCCAATCCACTAAAAAGTAGCCACATTTTAACAGATTTCTCTGTGAGCTGGGTGGGCGGGATTTGTATGTTTCTTGCATCGCATTTCTTTTAGGTGTGAAACTACCCAATCTGGCAACACTGAGCTCTACCTCCAGGACCACCAGTGGTAATGAGGGGATAGTAGAGAGGGGCCAGGGGAGGAAGCAGAGGGGGTTGTGGTTGTAGTTACTGGTGCTTCTTCATTTTAACAGAGGTGTGGTCTCCTTGATGGCTTTCTCACACTCCTCTCTCTGGACTGTTAACACTTATGTTTAGTTCAAACTCTGTTCTACCCAGGCTCTCCCGGGCTTGACCTGAAGACTAATTGTTGGACATGACAAGTCTATTTCTAGTTCACCTAAGTCTTCTGTCTAGCAACAAAGAATAAAAACCTCTATGTTCATGATTAACCCAGTTATATCTAATAGCCCACCAAAAAACCTCATCATCTGTAAATCACTACCAATGTCATATCCCTCGTTACTCTCTACCATTTGGATAACATCCCTGATGTATGTATGCCTCCTTAGAGTTCCAAATTACTTTACCATGGGCTGCCATTGTCTTCCCATAGATAAGATCACTTAATTTACCCGTATGCAGTACATAATGGAGTACCCAAGCTTTTACAGGAGTTTATCATTACCAAAAAGCTCATCATTTGTTTTTTGTTTTAACGGTTTAGGCGCTTCAAATATAGCAGTTTTCCTGGATGAGTTTAACATTCGCCCCTCCTGTGTTATAGTGTGTCCTAGGTAAATGACCTCGCTCTGCCAAAGTTGAAGTTTCTTTTTGCTCACTTTGTGTCCCTGTTCTGCCAGGAAGGTTAACAATTGGATTGTATCCTTCTTACATCCCTCCTGAGTGGGATTAGCCAATAGAATATCATCTACATAAACTAACATTTGCTTCCTTCCCTAGGTTCAAACTTTCCCAAATTCCTAGTTATAGCCTGGGCTAAGATTGTAAGACTTTCCGAGTAGCCTTGAGGCATCCTAACCTAAGTCCATTTCCTTCCCTGAAAAGTAAAGCCAAACCACCCCTGACTATCCGGATGAACTGGGATACTAAAGAAAGCATTAGCTAAATCTATCACTGTAAAATAGGAGTTCTCTGGTACACATGGAACTCTGGGAATGATATTTCTATTAACCCCCTGCAAGTCCATGACCATCCTCCAGTCGGCGCTAGGTGCCTCCTTTCTAACAGGAAATGCTGGAGAGTTTCATTGTACCTCATCTACAGGAATTATCACCCCTCCCTTAAGTAAATGCTCAAATGTAGGTGTTATCCCTGTAGCTCAGGTGGTCCTCTGTAGCTCAGCTGGCAGAGCACGGCACCTGCAATGCCAGGGCAGTGGGCTCGATCCCCGGGACCACCCATACACAAAAATGCATGCACACATGACTGCAAGTCGCCTTGGATAAAAGCGTCCGCTAAATGGCACATCACTATTATTATTATTATACCTTTTATTGCTTCTGGTTTCATAGTATATTGCTTTTGGTATGGCCTATTATCGAATCGAGGAATCACTTGTACTGGAGCTACCCCCTTAATTAGTCCTACATCTGCAGTCCTTGTGACCATAATTTGAACGGAATTGCTGCTAACTCAGCCTCCTGTTCCTGAGTTAAGAAAATCTCTTCCTGTCATCCGTTAAAACTTATCTCCAGGTGGACTCTGGGCTGGGTTTTTGCTCTCCAATTCAACTTTCTTCTATATCTCCCAGTGGAGTGGCCATACTGATCCCCATTTGGTGTATTCTACCAGTCAGTAATGTTTTTTTCTCTTCCCTGTTTTATCCATTTACCTAGTGATAACCATTCCTCTGAATGTTCTTTCACTAGGGCAACATGGGGGCTCGTCCTTTCTCTGTACAGCCTATGGCTCTGTGAACCCATTTTAACCCAATTTGAAAAAACAACAATCACAAATAGCCAGGCCTCACTCAATTTGATAGCTCATTTTTATGACCTAAATACTGCCTAACTGAGATGAGCTAATCTCTTTCTCCTGGTTATAATCTAGAGATGGTGATACACACAAAACATGAAATCCCCAGTCTTATCCCATCAATAATTGTTTGTATCATTCTAATTCCTCATATCTAATTCATTAAACCACTCATAATTCCTCGAGTATACAATGATTATTTAATTGATTACCCTAACTCTGCTACATGTGATCTCATCTCAAATGATCCATTATCAATTATTTACTCAATCCCCTAGGAAAATCTGTCTCCCCTTATATTGTTCCTGTCCTCACTGTACTACGTTAGCTCTTCCATGATAATTAGTTCAATTTAACCCTCTATTTGCTTTGTACTATATTATACATTACGTCTAAAACAACATTACTTATGGTCAGTTTATTCCGCCATCATATTATCCAACAACGCCACAATCTTAAACTCATATGGGGCGGCTGGCAGTTTAGTGACCAATAGCGCCGCTCCAACAACCGAGAGGTCGCCGGTTACAACCCCCGAGCCGACCAGGCGAAAAATCTGCCGATGTGCCCTCGAGCAAGGCACTCAACCCCAATTGCTCCCATAAATCGCTCTGGACAAGAGCGTCTGCCAAATTACCAAAAATGCAAATGTAAATATTCTCTACTTTCTCACCCATGACGCACGTCTGCGTTCGGTGAGCAAGTTTAGAACATTCTCTCGTCAGATACCCACATGCGTTCCCAGCCAACTGCCAGTCTTTTCTGGCTCCAAAAGCCACACTTTCGCTCTCTCCAGTTCTCTTCTCCTCTGTCTCCTCTGCTTATAGTAGACAAGCCTCCCCATTCTTCTTCTCTTCTCTCTTCATTGGTACTTTCTCTCTCTTCTTCACCTTTCTTCTTACCATCCTTTCCCCCATTAACTTCTAAGGTTGATTTTAAAATTTTCAATGTTGTTTCTGCCATTGTTATTAGTGTTTGTTATGCGTAATTAAATTCACGCCACTAGACTATGTAATCGTTCGTTTTGTCTGTAGGATATATGTTAATTTTTATATTACTATTTACTAGGATAATTTTATCTTGTTGTCATAATTTTAGTCACTTATCACAATTCTATACAGTAATAACATTCAACACATACAATACATGAACACAGTTATTATTCCTAATTATTTTGCACGCTTATTGGGTAGTCCCAATAGACAGCGTATTATACTGGCTACAACCACATATAATTTCCAATTCAGTTTATATAGGCTCCAACCATATGTAAACTAATTTTGATCGTCTATATAACCACAGGGCTCCAACCCTTGTGAGTTAAACTTAATCACATACATAAACAGTTATTTCTCTCGTGTTGGCTCCAACCACACACGGTAACTTCTAAAAACTACAGGGCTTCAACCCTTTTTTCTCTCGTGCTGGCTACAACCATACACGGTAAAAAGCATTAATTATACAGGCTACAACCATATATAATTAGGCCATGGCTTTAACCCACATATTTATCAACCAATTTGCATTTGTCAATTAGTATAATAAACTTAGTTAATTTTAATGTATTAAATAGAATTGACTTACATCAAACAGGTGTTTCACAAAATAATTTGGATAATGCCAATATGCAGATTTCAGTTGTATAACAATAGGTATCTGCTAACCTTTTATAGAAGACCGGTCTCTTTGTGAAACACACCGTCCGACGACAGCGATGTCCAATGGGCTGGACGAATCCCAGCGAAGTTCCGCTACCAGATCACAGTCGGGGTCACCAATTGTAATAGTGCATCAATTCAAGTCTGGTATTGGAATGAAAGACATCATTGAAGTTATTGCAAATCAAGCTAAGTTTATTAAATGCAAATGTATAAATGATAAGTATGAGGGTTCGTATACGGGCTCACTGATGCACCACGCAGGGAGATCAGAGAACTGGCGGCTGTCTCACATGTTCTTCCTTAAATACCCTTGACAGAGATAGTTCCTGTTTCTGAACAGGCCTGTCAGAGCAGAGGCTGGGCGTGGTTTAGACTTGCCGCCTGTTCATTGGCGCGCGGGTTGGTCCCAACCCCTAGGCGCTGAATTGCCAGGCGTAGTTCTGTCTCTGGTAGATGTCCTCAAATTGATGTCCTTAATCAGCCCTGTTTCATAGCAACTTTACTCCTTGTTCTGTTCTTTTTAGTAAAACCACAGAGATACGGCCTATCGTGACTTAACAGCTGATAACTCCACTGTCAGTTAGTCACACTCACCGCTTCCTTGAGTAGAATAGCTATACTCTGGGTATCTGATATTGAAACACCAACAGTTTCTGTCCAAAGGTTAAATTCTTGTATTTCAACAAACAAGTTATCTGATATTGAGAAACCAATTTCTATCCAAAGGTTAAACTCTTGTATTTCAACAAACAAATTAAATCCCAACAATATTATATATTATATTATTTAATTATTAAATAGGCTTTTGATGGATTCAAGACAAGATCGTTTTTATTTAGCTCAGATTTTCAGTTTGTCCATGTCAAGGTAGCCTGCCATTTTTTATCATTTGTGCGGTATAAAAATTTTTTCTGCCAAAGTCTCCTTCTACCCTCCTTTAACCCTACTCTCCATCTACCTTCCGTTAAAACTAGTCTCCTTCAACCCTCCTGTAACCCTGGTCTCCATCTGTCGTCCTTTAAGCCTATTCTATCCCTTCTAACATAGACCTTGTTTTTTCCCTAGTGGTCTTTAGAAACCTGCGTAGCAACCACTTCTCAGCAGTAATGTGTTCTGCTGGACAAAACCTTTTGTTACACTGTTTGTTTCAGTCTATCATCAACATTCCTAGTGGTCGAGGGAAAGTAATAATCATTGTATTCAGTTCTAACTATTAATTCCAATAGACAGTGATTTGATGTTCCAGGCTCTCAAACAAAGGGAAAGAGGACCCACTCAAGACTGACTTCACTATCGATCTGAAGCATGAGGTAAGCTTTGTATCCAACTGCTTTATAGCTATGAGTTCTGATGGTTCTGATGGAAATGTGTATTAAGAGTCATTTAAATGACTTGTTTTTAACGTTTTGAAATATCTGCTACAGTCATGACGGTATGGAGAAAAGCAGATGTTTTTATTGGATGGTAATTTGTGTCACTGACACGGCACTTTCTCCATCAGGTATTATCCTTCTCTGCTGTCCCCTGTCCTTTCCTGCTCTTGTTGACATGTGATGTAGATAATAAACAAAAGTGAAATAAACAATAAATATTAACAGTAAACATTACACTCAGAAGTTCCAAAAGAATAAAGACATTTCAAATGTCATATTATGTCTATATACAGTGTTGTAACAATGTGCAAATAGCTAAAGTACAAATGGGAAAATAAATCAACATAAATATGGGTTGTATTTACAATGGTGTTTGTTCTTCACTGGTTGCCCTTTTCTTGTGGCAACAGGTCACAAATCTTGCTGCTGTGATTGCACACTATGGTTTTTCACCCAGTAGATAAGGGAGTTTACTAAAATTGGGCTTGTTTTCGAATTCTTTGTGGATCTCTGTAATCTGAGGGAAATATGTGTCTCTAATATGGTCATACATTTGGCAGGAGGTTAGGAAGTGCAGCTCAGTTTCCACCTCATTTTGTGGGCAGTGTGCACATAGCCTGTCTTCTCTTGAGAGCCAGGTCTGCCTACGGCCGTAGGACAGTGTCCTGGTAAGAAAACAACAATGTTTAATTTCAAAAGCAGCAATTAGTAAACATCACACAATTTCATCACAAGCTTAGCTAACGTTGGTTAAATAAAGTGCAGCACAGCACAGTACAGTACAACTTTATTAGTCCATGTTACAGGGAACAAAGGGAATTTGTCTTTCTGAAGGGGTTGGTCACAGATCTGCCAGTTCAGATCCAATCCCATGTTTTGTTGCCTGGCTCAGGACTCAAACCAGTGACCTTTCAGTTACTGGAGTATTTCTCTAACTTCCACCAATTTCCTACTGGTAGATTTTGTACATGATCTGTCAATCCTGAGAGCAACGCTCTCTCTCCTCCTCTTCCCCCATCTCTCTTTGCTGGGGTGAAGTTTCCCCTAGATACAGATCTAGGATCAGCTTCCCCTCCCCCAAACCTAACAAGGATCATTAGTGGGGGGGAATTTAAACCTGATCTAAAGCCAGTGTCTATTTGGGAAACTTGTCCCCTCCCCCACAACTCTACATGTGGATGCGGCTTCCTCCATCTCACCATGTTCACAAAGAAAACGGCAGTGTATTTCAGCTGTAAGTATTTTGAAGTTACTAGCTATATTATTTGAATTGAATCGACCTAGCATCATTATTATTCAACAATAACTGGGCCAATGTAGCCGTAGCAGCAGTGGTGGTTCTAGAACATTCCCAGTGGGAGGGGCCAGGCTGGGGCCAGTTGTACTGTTAGAGGGGCCAGTTACATCACACATTATTGTTGTCATGTCGTTTTCTTCACTGCATTGCAGGCATTAATAGACAAATGACCACGTTTATAATCATTCAACTATTTATTATTTGCATTTACATTTTGTCATTTGCATTACATATTCACTATCAGTTACATCAACTGTATTCTACGGTTGTTGTGGTTTCTTGCAAAAAGATCCGCAAATTCATCTGGATTCAAGGCCTTTGCTCTCCTTGACTCAAACCTTAATACACCTAAATTGCTTAATCTCTCATCTGACATTGTGGACCTAAGATACGTTTTCACCAGCTTTAGTGCAGAAAAACTCTGTTCACAAGAAGCGGTACTAACAGGGATTGAAACAGATATTTTACACAGTTTAAAGAGCTGAAAGAAAACTTTATAAGGCTGAATGAATAATGCTATCTCTACTACACTGGAGGGTCTCTGCATGCCACTCTGGATTTTCCTTTGTCAAATTCTTCTGAACTGATGTAGTTCATGCCCCAAGTCCTCAATATTTGATTCATACATTCTAGCAAATGGAAACAGGGACTTCTCTTTGAGAAATGCATCACTTTTGGGGTTTAGAGTTTGGACGCCATTCATTATGTCACAGTTTCTGCTAGAGAATCGTCTGTTGAGCTCGTTGAGCATCTGATCTAAGACAGGGTAGAAAAAGGTTTCTAGGATTGCCATGAAGTTCCCTTTATTATCAGACTCTGCAGACTCATCGTGTCCTCTTTGTGCAATGTTTTGTGTGGCTGTAAGTAGTAGTACTTCTCCTATTGTTTTAATATAGTCCCCATTTTCTTGAACCTGTTTGTTGTGTTCCTTGTTTAGGGCATTTACCAGTGTTGCATTACTTTTTACAGCTTTCTGATAGACTCTCCATGTAATCGTTGCTTGTTTGTGCCGCTCAGACCTTGCATGAATTGCAAATCCCCCCTCTTTGTAAGTTGCCTTCTTCCAGTTGTTAAAACCCAATTTTGGAATCCAATCCAGTCTCTGAGACAGGCGTAACAAAACCCAGAGTCTGATTTGTTTGAATATTGAAGCCAGGGGTGGATGTGGTACCAGGCCGCCTTGAAGCTCCTCCTCCTGTCCCCCATCAGAGTTCTTGGGTCCATGTTCATCACTGGCTGCACCGGTGGCTCCTCCCGGGATTGGCTGACATCACTCTCAGTCTCTCCAATGGTCTTCCTGCTGTCTCTCTCTGCTCTCTCTTGCTCTCTCCACACCTGAACCCTCTGGCTCTGTCTGACTTTATGCCTTGTCTTTTCTTTGGAAGAAACATGAAGTCCTTTTTTCTCTTCATGTTGGTGACAACTATAGAGCAAAAGCAATGGGGACCAAGCTTATTCATTCATTTACTGAAAATAACTGACTCGCTAGGTAGCTAGCTTTCATGTCTAACCTTTTAACGTTACAATGCGTTTACTGAGTGTGGTTTAAGTAAAAGCACTCAGCAACATGCGTTTTTGATCAAATATTATATTCTTTTTCATATTGCCATACATTTTCAATGCCTGACTGTTAGAATTAGCTACAAAACTAAACCAAAAACAATGCAAACGAATACATAGGCCAGGATTCAAGCCAATTTGTTAATTAATTCACAAAGAAAGTAACAAACGGACAGGTTAACATTAGCTGATCTAACGTTACACTTCTGTAATGCATTTAATAGTTAACTATGTTACAAATACAACATATTCAACATGTTGCTCACCTCTCTTTATTTCCTTCTTCTTGCTTGAACGATATTATTCGCGCCAAATTTCTTTCAACTAATGAATAGAAAAAAACTTGCAGATCCATGTGGTACGATACTGTTGTGTTCCGCCTAAAGGAGTCCCACTAGAAAATGTGTTGGGTTACTTTAGTGTTCCGCTTTGCCACTGTCTAATAACGGATGTAAAAAAATAAAAAAAATATAAAGAACATGATCGCAAAAATGTATTCTGTGATAATATTTCAGACTCCGCATTTAGAGGGGCCACAAGGGGGTCCAAGCTTGTTGTCACAGGGACACTGCCCCCCATCCCAGAACCGCTAGTGTCTGACAGCCCTTCTTCGGCCTCGGCGGATGCTAGTGTCGTATCGGATGAATGGTGGCAATTATTGCTGATGAACAAAAGGAGTCTGCTCATACTGCACGTTGATCATAAGGTTTATTCAGATCACAAGCTTCAGCATGGGTGACAGACTCCCGAGGTCTGGAGAGCAGTGTCCTCCAATTCTAATTGCTGCTCTGGGGCTTATTGTCTAAAACCCTTCCTATATAGACAATGCCAAAATAAGGGTTACCCCCTCTTCTGGCCAATCACCAGTCTCCCCTCGGGCGTCACCCTCCAAGCGGCACATTTCAAATAACATCATAAAACATCCCCCCTCTGGCCTGAACAACCAACATTCTTTCAGTTCCATCTAAAAACCTTTAACACCATCATATTGTCAATACACTACACTAGCTCGGAAGAAGCACCAGCATGGTTCAGAATGGTGATGGACAAGGGTATAACTAACATCCAAGAGACACTTTCTGAACGCCTCAGCAAAATTGATGTGCTGGTCGATAAACTCCACGAAGACCAGAAAGTCACAAAGGGAACGAGTGACAAAGTTACAAAAAGACCATGCTGGCCAACAGGCTGCCATCCTGGACGTCCCAGAGGAAGTGGATCAAATGCACAAGAAGTTGGAAGATGCATCTCTAAACTCGAGGAGAAATTAGATTCTCACGAAATTGTCCAAAAGTGCTCGAATTTGAGATTTCAATGTTTCCCAGAGGCCGTGGAGGGAAGAGATGCCATCTCCTTTCTACAGGAATGGAGTCCCAAAATTCTGGATCTACCCCCTTCCGCGCACCCACTGGAAATGGAGAGGGCCCATCGCACCCTACGGAGGCGGCTGCCTGGTCAGGTTGCACCCAGGGCATTTGTCATTACATTTCTACGGTACCAGGACACTGTCCGCATCCTCTCTGCTGCCCGAGCAAAGGGAGAGCTCAAGTACGGAGATGCCAGAATCATGATCTTTCCGGATCTTTCTCCCATACTACACAAGAGGAGGATGGCTTTCTCCCCACTGAAGAGGCTTCTGCGGCAGGCTGGCTCGGCATACGGCCTGCTGCTACCCGACGACTTTGTGGACGGAAACCAAGAATGGTGAGCGCACATTTGACTCTGTGAAGACGGCTGAAACATACATGAGGAAAGAACTCCCTGACTTGTTCCCGTCTACTACATCAGGAGGAACTGTCTTTTGAACTTGGATACAGTGGATAGTGAACTGTTAGAACATGAGGATACAACCAAATGACTCATAGGATCGGCTGGCTGGCTGGCTAGATGGCTAGCGCCATAATGACAGGCCAGGTAAAGTTGGATCATAGCTAATGTTGACTGGCTGGCTGGCTAGATGGCTAGCGCCATAATGACAGGCCAGGTAAAGTTGTATCATAGCTAATGTTGACTGCGCTATTTAGCCAGCTCGCTAAGTTTACCAGGGTGTTACTATAGCTACAGCCACACTATGCCAGGTAGTTACATTTTCTTTCTGGATACTTTTATTTTACCCATAGAGGTCCAGTGGGGTTTGGTTAAATAGTGATGTGGCTTTTGACTGGGTTTCAAGCCTAACTATGGTGTTTATATTACTTCAGGGAATTTTTAGCTACTATTACGTTTGCTGGCTTGTTTATTGTTAGAGATGTATGCTAGCGTTAGTGATACCGAGGCAGGGAGAAGCTACTCACTGGCTGGACACCTAATTGCCAGCTAGCTGATAGCTGGACAGTTGTGTGTGTGTACACATGTGTATATAAATATATATAATGGGGGGTTGGGAGGGTGAACTCAGGAGGATGGTGATTGTGTAACTAATTGTCTCTATTTTATATTTCAGGGATGATAGTTATCGTCTGGTAAAGGTTTTCATTTATTCATCATAGCTTGATGTCTTTTTTCCTGTGCTGCTTGGGTGCGTTTGTTTCACAGCGCAGGTTTCAGGGCGCCTTGGTGCTTTATCTTGGCCAGGTCACAGTTGTAAATGAGAACTTGTTCTCAACTGGCTTCTTACCTGGTTAAATAAAGGTGAAATAAAAATAAATAAATAAATAAAAATGCCGATTGGTTGACGTTTGTGTGTGCGGGTAGGCGCTGTTGGTGACTATGAACACATCCTCTGTTGTTGTTGTTGTTGTTGTTGTTGAGGCATGCTCAAGTGGGGCTAAATAGTCCAGTCATTATTGTTGCCGATGTTTGTCTCTTTGATTCAAATTGTATTTTGTGACTCGACTAACAATATATTCATGTTACAGGGAACAGTCAATGCACTTCTAATGCCATATACATATAATTTAGAATGAACCTCTTTGGGGCGATGCTATGCATAGCAGGTACATCTAGCTTAAAGACTAGCGTCAAAGGGTATGGTTTATTAACTCCCTCAGTTGGGGAGGGGGTTGGTGGGTTTGTGGTAGGGTCAGAGTATTAGCTCACCAGATGGTTACTATTTTATACTTTCATCATTTCATTTAGTTTCTATCTTTTTCCCTCTTTCTTATTATATTTAAAGATGCTCCTAATAACTATACATTTATGACACTTAACATTAGGGTACTGTAATGAATACTCAGGGAGAAAAAGGTGTAGATTCACGCGCAGAGCGCAGCAGGTGTTTATTACGCCTTTACAGAAGACAGGAATCGTGGTCACAGACAGGCAATGGTCATACACAGGTAGGCAAACAGGCAGGTGCATCAAAACTAGGACTGAAGGCTATAACTGGTTCTCACAACCGAGCTAGGAAAATGCTTAGTAATTAGTGGTTCTGGTGAAAAATGTCCTTTAAGTATCTCCACAATATCCCCATACGTTTTATTACCTGTTCTGTCTGGCTGTAGCAGGCTGCCTAGTAAATTAAATGTCTTTGGCCCCATTACACTAAAACATGGAGGCACAATGTTGTCCTGATCCATGTCATTTACAAGAACAAAATATTCAAACCGTTCTTTATATGAGCTCCACTGCTCAATAATTTTATCAAACTGTCCAATGTTTCCAACAATTCCAATAATTGTTCATTTCTCAATTAGCTCCTGATTGTCACTCACTTCAATATTGTTCTCAACCACAGCAATATTTTCCTCAGTCACATGATCTTTATTCACTTCACTCACTGACGTTTCCTCCTAAGTTCGCTCATTTAGCAGATTTAAATAAAAGGTTTGTCTTCACAGTTGAATAATATTCCTCCCTTTTAATCAAGTTGTTTTCCCACTCCGACGTCCGTCTCCAGTCCTTTTCTGCCGTCCATGACGATGTTAACTCTCTTTCTTAGCTAGCTAGACTATGCACTTGCCTCTGCTATCAATACACTGTGCTAACATTAGCCTATTCTGGACCACAGAAAATAACAGTTTTAAACAGTTGTAAAAACCCACTTCTTCCAGACAGAATTGTTCCTGTAGATTCAGACTTACTCACCGCCAATCTTTTGTTATGTCCACATCTGTATAACAATTCAATAATGATGAGACAGGAGACAGGAATCAGTTCAACCATTTATCTGGAACGTGATCATCTCAACACATACAAACCCCCATGATGCTCTGCAGCACAACCCCAATATTCAACAAATACATAAATATGTAAATGGACACTAAACAAAACTCATAGAGGAATTTAAATGTTCAGTTGTAGAAAGCAGGGCCATGGGATAGGGTCAGAAAGGTCAGTATGTTTGATAACTGGTTACAGAGGTGACATAACAAGCATAATGTCCATTATAACACAGTGAAGTAGAGGTGGGAGCTAAAAGCAGACATGGACAGTGAGACGGTGTGAGGAGGTCAGGGGTGAAACACTAGATCAGGACAGGTAGAAATGGCAGGGCTGGAAATAGACACAGAGACACATTCTGATCATGGCTCAAACCTGACCTGAGACACCCAAACAGAAGATGCCATAGCAAAGTCCTGTCCAGTAGCCTACAGTGGGGAAAAAAGTATTTAGTCAGCCACCAATTGTGCAAATTCTCCCACTTAAAAAGGTGAGAGAGGCCTGCAATTTTCATCATAGGTACACGTCAACTATGACAGACAAAATGAGGAAAGAAAATCCAGAAAATCACATTGTAGGATTTTTAATGAATTTATTTGCAAATTATGGTGGAAAATAAGTATTTGGTCAGTAAAAAAAGTTTCTCAATATTTTGTTATATACCCTTTGTTGGCAATGACACAGGTCAAACGTTTTCTGTAAGTCTTCACAAGGTTTTCACACACTGTTGCTGGTATTTTGGTCCATTCCTCCATGCAGATCTCCTCTAGAGCAGTGATGTTTTGGGGCTGTCGCTGGGCAACACGGACTTTCAACTCCCTCCAAAGATTTTCTATGGGGTTGAGATCTGGAGACTGGCTAGGCCACTCCAGGACCTTGAAATGCTTCTTACGAAGCCACTCCTTCGTTGCCCGGGCGGTGTGTTTGGGATCATTGTCATGCTGAAAGACCCAGCCACGTTTCATCTTCAATGCCCTTGCTGATGGAAGGAGGTTTTCACTCAAAATCTCACAATACATGGCCCCATTCATTCTTTCCTTTACATGGATCAGTCGTCCTGGTCCCTTTGCAGAAAAACAGCCCCAAAGCATGATTTTTCCACCCCCATGCTTCACAGTAGGTATGGTGTTCTTTGGATAGGTATGGCATTCTTTGTCCTCCAAACACGATGAGTTGAGTTTTTACCAAAAAGTTATATTTTGGTTTCATCTGACCATATGACATTCTCCCAATCCTCTTCTGGATTATCCAAATGCACTCTAGCAAACTTCAGACGGGCCTGGACATGTACTGGCTTAACAGGGGGACACGTCTCGCACTGCAGGATTTGAGTCCCTGGCGGCGTAGTGTGTTACTGATGGTAGGCTTTGTTACTTTGGTCCCAGCTCTCTGCAGGTCATTCACTAGGTCCCCCCTGTGGTTCTGGGATTTTTGCTCACTGTTCTTGTGATCATTTTGACCCCACAGATCTTGCGTGGAGCCCCAGATCGAGGGAGATTATCAGTGGTCTTGTATGTCTTCAATTTCCTAATAATTGCTCCCACAGTTGATTTCTTCAAACCAAGCTGCTTACCTATTGCAGATTCAGTCTTCCCAGCCTGGTGCAGGTCTACAATTTTGTTTCTGGTGTCCTTTGACAGCTCTTTGGTTTTGGCCATAGTGGAGTTTGCAGTGTGACTGTTTGAGGTTGTGGACAGGTGTCTTTTATACTGATAACAAGTTCAAACAGGTGCCATTAATACAGGTAATGAGTGGAGGACAGAGGAGCCTCTTAAAGAAGAAGTTACAGGTCTGTGAGAGCCAGAAATCTTGCTTGTTTGTAGGTGACCAAATACTTATTTTCCACCATAATTTGCAAATAAATACATTAGAAATCCTACAATGGGATTTTCTGGATTTTTTTTCCTCAATTTGTCGGTTATAGTTGACGTGTACCTATGATGAAAATTACAGGCCTCTCTCATCTTTTTAAGTGGGCGAACATGCACAATTGGTGGCTGACTAAATGCTTTTTTCCCCCACTGTATATGGGATTTCCTTTCATCAAAATCCTACACATGGAAATGTGTCCAGTGTGTGTGTGTGTGTCCAGTGAGTGTGTGTGCATGTCCAGTGTGTGTGTGTCCAGCGTGTGTGTGTGTCCAGTGTGTGTGTTTGTCCAGTGTGTGTGTGTGTCCAGTGTGTGTGTGTGTGTGTCCAGTATGTGTATGTGTGTATCCAGTGTGTGTGTGTGTGTCCATTGTGTGTGTGTGTGTGTCCAGTGTGTGTTTGAGTCCAGTGTGTGTGTGTGTGTGTCCAGTGTGTGTGTGTCCAGTGTGTGTGTGTGTGTGTGTCCAGTGTGTGTGTGAATCCAGTGTTTGTGTGTGTGTGTGTGTGTGTGTGTGTGTGTGTCCAGTGTGTGTGTCCAGTGTGTGTGTGTGTGTGTGGATGTGTGTTTGTGTGTGTCCAGTGTGTTTGTGTGTTCAGTGTGTGTGTGTGTCTAGTGTATGTGTGTGTTCAGTGTGTGTGTGTGTTCAGTGTGTGTGTGTGTTCAGTGTGTGTGTGTGTGTGTTCAGTGTGTGTGTGTGTGTTCAGTGTGTGTGTGTGTTCAGTATGTTTGTGTGTGTCCAGTGTGTGTGTGTGTGTTCAGTGTGTGTGTGTGTTCAGTGTGTGTATGTGTTCAGTGTGTGTGTGTGTTCAGTGTGTGTGTGTTTCCAGTGTATGTATGTGTGTTCAGTGTGTTTGTGTGTGTCCAGTGTGTGTGTGTGTCCAATGTGTGTGTGTGCGCAGTGTGTCTGTCCACTGTCTGTGTGTGTGTGTCCAGTGTGTGTGTGTGTGTGTGTGTATCCAGTGTGTGTGTGTCCAGTGTGTGTGTGTGTCCATTATGTGTCTGTCCACTGTGTGTGTCCAGTGTGTGTCTGTCCACTGTGTGTGTGTGTGTGTCCAGTGTGTGTGTGTGTGTCCAGTGTGTGTGTGTGTCCAGTGTGTGTGTGTGTGTGTGTGTGTCCAGTGTGTGTGTTTGTGTCCAGTGTGTCCAGTGTGTGTGTGTGTGTCAGTGTTACCATGGTTATTATTTACAGGGACACTGAGGAGTCAACATTAACCCAAAACCCTGGATAGAGGGGCTCAGTGAATGTGGAGTGGAATGTGTTCAGGTGGGTCAGTGTGTCAGAGGAGACTCTGTAGAAGGACAGAGTGCCGGCTGGCCAGTCCAGATACACTCCTACTCTGTGGGAGCTGGAGGAGGGGACGTCTATGGTAGTGGACTTATCATTGTGACAGGCAGAGTAACTGTTGTCAGAGCATATCAGACTCCAGGACTTGTTATTGTATCCAATCACACAGTCATTACCCCTTCCTCTCCTGCTGATTCCTTTATATGTCACTCCTATATCAGCCCCTCTCCCATTCCACTCTACCTCCCAGTAACAGCGTCCAGTCAGACCCTCTCTACACAGCACCTGTTTCCAGTCCTCAAATCTCTCTGGGTGATCAGGATACGGCTGCTCCTCTCTCCTCCATGTCACCTTTCTGTTCTCCTCAGACAGAGAGAGGTGTCTGTTTACTGTGTTTGGGTCCAGTGTGAGATCACAGACATCTGATGGATGAAACCAGACACAATATTAGAAATCATCATCATTCATATTAGAATGTTAACTCACTTTTCACTAATTCATTTAATGTAGATGTTTCTAGGTATCAAAAGGAGAAGTTAAGGTAACTTGAGACTTGTTGAATGATCATATGTTATACTGTATGGTAATATAAAACACACTTATTCCCATTAATTACACACACACACACACACACACATCCTGAACACACACACACACACACACACACAGACACACACATTGTCAAAGCAACTCTTTGTAAACTTTGGTGTCCCTGATTTGTGCTTCTGTAGAACTACAGCTGATATTTAATGTGACCAAGTAAGTAATGATGGTGGTCATTGACTTTGACTTCACTTGAATTAAGACTTATTCTTAGTCATATTCTTCACAGCAGTCAACACTCACATTTTCTAAGTCCAGGTTTCATTGTGTTCTCTCCACCATGTTCCACACTGTAGCGGTAAGCAGAAGAACAGACAGTCATTGAGGGATACACCTTAACTCACACACACACACACACACAGTCAGCATATAACTTTGTCCAAGTGTGTTTGTGTGTCCAGTGTGTGTGTTTCCAGTGTGTGTGTGTGTGTGTTTCCTTTTTGTGTGTGTGTGTGGGGCCAGTGTGTGTGTGTCCAATGTGTGTGTTTGTCCAGTGTGTGTGTTTCCAGTGTGTGTTTCCTATTTGTGTGTGTGTGTGTGTGTTTGTGTGTGTGTGTGTGTGTGTGTGTGTGTGTGTGTGTGTGTGTGTGTGTGTGTGTGTGTGTGTGTGTGTCCGGTGTCTGTCCAGTGTGTGTGTGTATGTCAAGTGTGTGTGTTTGTGTGTCCAGTATGTGTGTGTCCTGTGTGTGTGTGTGTGTGTGTCCAGTGTGTGTGTGTGTGTGTGTTTGTCCAGTGTGTGTATGTGTGTCCAGTGTGTGTGTATGTCTAGTGTGTGTGTGTGTGTGTGTGTGTGTCTAGTGTATGTGTGTGTGTCCAGTGTGTTTTTGTGTGTATGTGTCCAGTGTGTGTGTTTCCAGTGTGTGTGTGTGTGTGTGTGTGTGTGTGTGTGTGTGTGTGTGTGTGTGTGTGTGTGTGTGTGTGTCCAGTGTGTGTGTGTGTGTCCAGTGTGTATGTGTGTCCAGTGTGTGTGTGTGTCCAGTATGTGTACTGATACACGCACACACACACACACTGGACACACACACACACACACACACACACACACACACACACACACACACACACACACACACACACACACACACACACACACACACACACACACACACACACACACACACAAACACACACTGGACAAACACACACACACTATACACACACACACACACACACACACTGGACACACACAGACACACACACACAGGACAAACACACACACACACCGGACACACACACACACACACACTGGACACACTGCACACACACTGCACACACACACACACACACACACACACACACACACACACACACACACACACACACACACACACTGGATACACAAACACACACACAGGACACACACTGGACACATACACACACACTGGACACACACACACAGTCTTTATATAACTTAGTCCAAATGGTGGTCAGAATGTTTGTCTTAACTAGCCTGATAACTCCAACATGTCTGATATGAACATTGACATAAACCCTCTACATACTTGAGTTTCTCCAGTCTGCAGTGTGGATCCTCCAGTCCAGCAGAGAGCAGTCTGACTCCTGAGTCTCCTGGGTGATTGTAGCTCAGGTCCAGCTCTCTCAGGTGTGAGGGGTTTGACTTCAGAGCTGAGACCAGAGAAGCACAGCCTTCTTCTGTGACTAGACAGCCTGACAGCCTGCAAAGAGTCAAATCATATTAAAACCACACTGCTATTCTTTGGTGGTGAAAATAGTGGCAGTATATTTTTTCTACATTTGCAGATACATCAGTGTCCTGAAACCTGCCGTATCTATTCATAAATTAATGAATCATTATTAGAAATTATCATAATATTGCTTGTAGAGAGAAACATGTATAGCACAAATATTTGAGTAGACTGACCAGAGCAGTTTTAAAAGCAGTATCAGTCAAAAGACAGACAATGAGGTATCAGATTTAGATTGTATTGAGTATACAGTCCACACCATATCTATTTTGACAGTGAAGCTAACATTTTAAATGTGGCTCTATACTCCAGCATTTTGGATTTGAGATCAAATGTTTCATATGAGGTGACAGTATATAATGTCACCTTTTATTTGAGGGTATTTTCATATATATCTGTTTCACCATTTAGAAATTAAAGCACTTTTTTTCTGTGAGTAGATAACACGTTTCTAAACACTACTAAATTAATCCTAATGATGCCTTGATTAAGAAAAATCATGAATGAATCATGAATAATAATGAGTGTGAAAGTTACAGAGGCTACAACAAAACATGCTAACCTCTCACCATTACCAATAACAGATGGGGTATGATCCTTGTTCCTCTGTAACTTTCTCATTCATCATCATTCACGATTCATTCATGATTATTCATAATCATGGAAGCATCCACATGAATGTAGAAGTGTTCAGAAACATCTTCTATTCTTACTGACAATACAAGTGAAGTGACTCCAAAATGACAGGACATTATCCACCATTCAGTTTCTATTGGGAAAAACATCATCCAAAACACAACCAAAACAAACTGCAAATGCATTCAACAAGTTTGTAGAATCACAAGCTTGATGTAATCACTGCAGGTAAGGAATATGGGACCAAATACTAAACTTATGACTACTTTAATACAATATAAGTGAATATGTCCAAATTATTAACTTTTTCAAATGGGAGAACTAGACACATAAAGTGATTTCATTTTTAAACAGTAA
Source organism: Coregonus lavaretus (assembly GCF_964263955.1). Taxonomy (NCBI): domain Eukaryota; kingdom Metazoa; phylum Chordata; class Actinopteri; order Salmoniformes; family Salmonidae; genus Coregonus; species Coregonus lavaretus. Next base: position 76,583,521 of record NC_139989.1, read on the forward strand.
CACAGATATGTATGAAAATATCCTCAACTAAAAGGTGACTTTCTGTACTGTTGCCTAATATGAAACATTATATCCCAAATCCAAAATGCTGGAGCATAGCACCAAATGTAAAACTGTAAGCTTCACTGTCCAAACAAATATGGTGTGGACTATGTGTGCCTGGTAAACACATGTGGATCTGGTGAACAGTTATCACTTGTTGACCAACTACAGGAATACTGACCTCAGAGTCTCCAGTTTACAATGGGGATTCCCCAGTCCAGCAGAGAGCAGCTTCACTCCTGAATCCTTCAGGTCATTGTTACTCAGGTCCAGCTCTCTCAGGTGTGAGTGGTTTGACTTCAGAGCTGAGACCAGAGAACCACAGCCTTCCTCGGTGACTCCACAGCCTGACAGCCTGCAAAGACATCATCATGATTTCACAAACACACTGTTAATTTAACACCAGTAGTGTAGAAGGACAATGGCAGATGCATTTGGTTTATTCTCTTAAACAACATATAGATTCATCTTCCGTCTCCTAGAATGGTATGGTCATAATGTTATACAAATGTGAACATCAATGCATTGATTCAATGTTTTTCAGTATATATTATATACATATTATAATACATATATTTCTCTGAACTGAATATTTCTTCCTGATGATTAGTACTTAAATGTAATTTTATGTACTCACAGAGCAGCTCTGGAGGCTTTGACCACTGGCAGCAGCCTCAGAAGACCTTCCTCTGATCTGGAGTATTTCTTCAGGTCAAACACATCCAGCTCCTTTTCTGAAGTCAGCAACACAAAGACCAGAGCTGACCACTGTGCAGGTGACAGTTTGGCTTCTGAGAGACTTCCTGAGCTCAGGTATCTTTGGATCTCCTCCACTAGAGAATGATCATTCAGTTCATTCAGACAGTGGAACAGATTGATGCACCTCTCTGGAGAGGGATTCTTCCTGATATTCTTCTTGATGTACTTGACTGTTTCTTCATGGCTCTGTGAGCAGCTTCTTGTCTTTGTCAGTAGACCTCGTAAGAGCTTCTGATTGGACTCCAGTGAGAGGCCCAGAAGGAAGCGGAGGAACAGGTCCAGGTTTCCCGTCTCACATTGTAAGGCTTTATCCACAGCACTCTTGTACAAAGTAACTTTACGCTTGTGTCTGATCCTCACAGAAAAGTTGCTGGACGTTGATTGAGGTTTGGCCATTAGATTCTCATTGTTGTTGATGAATGACAGGAACACATATACAGCAGCCAGAAACTCCTGAATGCTCAGATGCACGAAGCAGTACACCTTGTCCTGGTACAGCCCACATTCCTCTTTAAAGAGCTGTGTGCACAATCCTGAGTACACTGAGGCTTCATTGACATCAATGCCAGCCTCTTTCAGGTCTTTTTCATAGAAAATCAGATTGCCCTTCACAAGCTGTTGAAAAGCCAGTTTTCCCAGTGACAGAATGCTCTCTTTATTCCAGTGTGGACCTGTCTCTTCTTTCCCAAGATACTTTTCATTATTCTGTTTGGTATGAAACTCCACAAGGTGTGTGTACATCTCAGTGATAGTCTTTGGCATCTCTTCTTTCTTGTCTGTACTCAACATGTGTTCAAGGACTGTTGCAGAAATCCAACAGAAGACTGGAATGTGGCACATGATGTGGAGGCTCCTTGATGTCTTTATGTGTGAGATGATTCTGCTGGCCAGGTCCTCATCACTGAATCTCTTCTTGAAGTACTCCTCCTTCTGTGGGTCATTGAACCCTCGTACCTCTGTCACCTGGTCAACACACCCTGAAGGGATCTGATTGGCTGCTGCAGGTCGGGTAGTTATCCAGAGGAGAGCAGAGGGAAGCAGATTTCCCTTGATGAGATTTGTCAGCAGAACATCCACTGAGGTTGACTCAGTGACGTCAAAACAAATCTTGTTCTTCTGGAAGTCTAAGGGCAGTCGGCACTCATCCAGACCATCAAAGATGAACAGAACTTTGTACTTGTCGTAGTTGGAGATTCTTGATTCTTTGGTTTCCTTTGAGAAGTGATTGAGAAGTTCAATGAAAGTGTGTTTTTCAGCTTTCATCAAATTCAGCTCCCGAAAAGGGAATGAAAATACAAATTGGACATCCTGATTTGCTTTTCCTTCAGCCCAGTCCAGAATGAACTTCTGCACAGAGACTGTTTTTCCTATGCCAGCGACTCCCTTTGTCAGCACAGTTCTGATAAGTTTGTCTTGTCCAGTTAAGGGTTTGAAGATGTCGTTACATTTGATTGCAGTCTCTGGTCTTGCTTGTTTCCTGGTTGTTGTCTCAATCTGTCTCAGCTCATGTTCATTATTGACCTCTCCTGTTCCACCCTCTGTGATGTAGAGCTCTGTGTAGATCTTATTGAGAAGTGTTGGGTTTCCTTGTTTAGCGATCCCCTCAAATACACATTGAAACTTCTTCTTTAGATTAGATTTGAGTTCACGTTGGCAAATCACAGCAAGCTCATCTGAATCTAGAAATAACACAGAGGATATTAATATTACGTATGTTTTAATGCCTACAGCATTGTTGGACTGTGTTATAAAGTTGTACATTATAATAATTTATTCCCTTAACTGTCTGTATAAATCTGTAAATGTTTTCATAATGCATTACACACTGGTGTGACTGATTATATAATTATTGGTATTATTGATGGTTATTAATGTTCTCTCTCTCTCTCTCTCTCTCTCTCTCTCTCTCTCTCTCTCTCTCTCTCTCTCTTCAACACAACACAACACAACACATCCCTGCTGCTACTTGATGAGGTCACTAGGTGTTGTGTTAAGGCTGCTACAATATCACTGAGTTACACAGCTACTTTAGCTGTACTTTAGCTACAGCTTTTAAATGTTTTTTTCTAAAACAGCATTCAACATGAGGCAGACAGCTCTTACTTTAACTGAATACTGTGTACTCTTACTGTATAAATGTGTAAATGTTTTCATAATGCATTACAGACTAGTGTGACTGATTATATTATTATTGGTATTATCTCTCTCTCTCTCTCTCTCTCTCTCTCTCTCTCTCTCTCTCTCTCTCTCTCTCTCTCTCTCTCTCTCTCTCTCTCTCTCTCTCTCTCTCAATTAATCAACACAACACATCCTTGCTGCTACTTGATGAGGTCACTAGGGGTTGCGTTAAGGCTGCTACAATATCATTGAATTACACAGCTACTTTAGCTGTACTTTAGCTACAGCTTTTAAATGTTCTAAAACAGCATTCAACATGAGGCAGACAGCTCTTACTTTTCTCCAGTGTGTCAGCAAGCTCCTTCTGGTTCATTTTCCTCAGGACGTGCAGTGTGATCTTCAGAGCCCCCTCTCTGGCACTGCTCTCCTGCTTCTCATCTTCAGCATCCACCACTTCCTTATCCTGCTTCTGACTCTCAAAGCCTTCTGGGAGTTCTGGACTAAGAATCCTCTTGAACATCTTCAGCTCGTTCTTCACAAATGTCATAATATTCTCTTCAAGCAACTGAAATAAATCAAGTAAATAAGTTAAGCAAGAGACTAAATGCTTTCTCATTAACACATTAATGAATGATTGACAGATCAATTTTACTTAATGTAAACAAAAACAAATGTACATAACAGGACCACATACACTGAATATGGAGGCCAGGTCTGTTTGATGACTCTGGGAAGACTGACCACTGAGAATCTCTGACTCTGATCTCTCCTGTTGGTTTCTGTGGACAAAACATGAGATTACATTTCCTCTTTCAGGGACACACACACAAACACACACACACACACACACACACACACACACACACACACATACACACACACACACACACACACACACACACACACACACACACACACACACACACACACACACACACAGGAAGGGAATGTTTTGTTTGTTTAATATTGTTTCAGGACTATGAAAATGGAAAAAAGGTTTAGCCTATGGATTATGAAAACAACAAAAATAAATGGGAGAGGAGAAATGACTAGAGACATTTACATTTTTTAAAACATTTTTAGTCATTTAGCAGACGCTCTTATCCAGAGCAACTTACAGTTAGTGATTACATTTTTCTATAATTTTTTTCATACTGGCCCCCCGTGGGAATCGAACCCACAACCCTGGCGTTGCAAACGCCATGCTCTACCAACTGAAAAGTGTTGTTTAACTCACTGACCATGACCCATGAGTTCTTCTTACCTTTGTTCAGTAGAAAAGTCTCCCTCTCTAAACTTCATAGGAGGCTCCATAGACCGGTCACTCTTCATGGACACACAGCTGGGTACAGGGGAGGCTGGTCTCTCCTGCTTGATTGGGCTTCAACACAACAGAGACAAACATTACGTCTCTCATCTACTCTGAGCTCAGATGGGGAATCATGAGAAGAGTTTCATTCCAAAACGCTATATATCCATTTTCAGAAATGTTCGTAAAGTAGCTTTTGTTGTTTAAAGAAATTATGAAAGAGATTGGAGACATGTATTTGTTTAAAATCTATCACTTAACGGTTTCATTTCAGAGAGACAAATGTTTGCTAGATTTTACACATGCAAATGTAACAAATAACTACATTTTTAATAAAGAACTGTACAAATGATACACTTGTGACATCAATATTTAAATATTTAAAAATAATAATTCAACACAGTAATATGAGATCTGTATGTAAAACATTTACATTTTACATTTTAGTCATTTAGCAGATGTATTTATATAGGGTCCGGTTTCCCAAAAGCATTTTAAGGCCAAGTTCCTCATTAGCATCTTCGTAGGAGCATTGTTAAATCTCTGAGCTGTTTCAGAAAACTATTGTTATTAACACTTGAAAAGTAAAAACGCCTTCCTTAGTTGTTAGTTTATTTAGCAGAAAAAAGTTTCTTAGTTACTTATTTAAAAACTCTGCTTTGTTGGTTAAGGGCTCTTCAGTAAGCATTTCACGGTGAGGTCTACACATGTTGTATTCGGCGCATGTGACAAATCAAATTCGGTTAGATTGATTTGTTCATTTTCTAAATGTTCTGTCTTCAGTAGTTGAACACATTATTACTTCAACCTCGTGAAAGTGTGTTAGTCATAAACAACTTTATATCGAAGGAGTGCCTTTGATTTGACGGCCTGCACATGTGCAGTTCAGCACAAGACGACCATTAGACCCAATGACGTATTTCTGCGCATGAGCTTCAAATCAAATCAAATTGTATTTCTCACATGCGCCGAATACAACAGGGGTATACTTTACCGTGAAATGCTTACTTACGAGCCCTTTCCCAACAATGCAGAGTTAAAAAGTCACAAAAATTCACTAAATAAAAAAGGAAATAGTAACATAATAAAATAACAATAATGAGGCTATAAGGAGTACCAGTACTGAGTCAATGTGCAGGGGTACCAGGTCGTTGAGGTAATAACTAGACTATATACAAGGAGTACCAGTACTGAGTCAATGTGCAGGGTACCAGGTAGTTGAGGTAATAACTAGACTATATACAAGGAGTACCAGTACTGAGTCAATGTGCAGGGGTACCAGGTAGTTGACGTAATAACTTGACTATATACAAGGAGTACCAGTACTGAGTCAATGTGCAGGGGTACCAGGTAGTTGAGGTAATATGTACATGTAGGTAGGGGTAAAAGTGACTAGGCAATCAGGATAGAGATTACATCTCCTCATCCAGGGAGTGCACACACACACACACACACACACACACACACACACACACACACACACACACACACACACACACACACACACACACACACACACACACACACACACACACACACACACACACTCACTCACTCACTCACACACACACACACACACACACAGGGAGGGAATTTAGTGTTAGTTTAATATTGTTTCAGGACTATGAAAATGGAAAAAAGGTTTAGCCTATGGATTATGAAAACAACAAAAATAAATGGGAAAATGGGAGAGGAGAAATTACTAGAGACAGTGTTGTTAAACTCACTGACCATGACCCATGTGTTCTTCTTACCTTTGTTCAGTAGAAAAGTCTCCCTCTCTAAAGTTTATAGGTTGACTCATAGACCAGTCACTCTTCATGGACACACAGCTGGGTACAGGGGAGGCTGGTCTCTCCTGCTTGATTGGGCTTCAACACAACAGAGACAAACATTACATCTCTCATCTACTCTGAGCTCAGATGGGGAAACATAAGAAGAGTTTCATTCCAAAACGCTATATATCCATTTTCAGAAATGTTGGTAAATGAGCTTTTATTGTTTAAAGAAATTATGAAAGAGATTGGTGTGTTTTTTCACTATCTAATCATGGTATGGGGTTGTTCAATGACAGACATGTATTTGTTTAAAATCTATCACATGATGGTTTCATTTCAGAGAGAAAAATAATCATGTTTTTTGCTAAATACTACATATCTGCCTCACTCTCATAGAAATAAGTAGTACTACTAGGTTTTACACAGTAATAATATACCTGCCTCACTCTCAGAGAAATAAGTAGTACTGCTAGGTTTTACACTGTAATAATATATCTTCCTCACTCTCAGAGAAATAAGTAGTACTGCTAGGTTTTACACAGTAATAATATATATCTGCCTCACTCTCAGAGAAATAAGTAGTACTGCTAGGTTTTACACAGTAATAATAATCAAAAAGAACGCTTGATCGAGGTGTTACTTTGGCAGATAATGTCACCCATCTAAATACATCGTTTTTTATTTATTTTTTATAATTAAATAAATGTATGTTGTTTTTGGTTTATGTCAGTTTCATTGTGCTATGCTATAAATTGTTATTTTATTGTTGTAAGTGGTAAAATGAACTAGAAAATGTCATATTTTGTAATTCTGAGTAATTACTACTTTAGTAAGGATATACACTTTATTCAGTACTACTGCAGTTGCTAAATAATTCCAATAGATGGCAGCATAAGACCACAAATGACATTTCAGAAGGTTAGTTTAGTTTCTCCCTGGATACACCACCACTCCCCCTCACAGGAAAACTCCTGCACACGCTTTTTACTGTCCCTTTACACACTGCTAACGCAATAAGCATGAACATTAATTTAGTCACCTCTCGTCGAGAAAAACGTATTTTCCTAGTACATTCATTCATAGTCAGATTCATCAACCACCCGAGCCACTGCCTGTTCACCCCGCTATCATCCAATAGCGAGGTCAGTACAGGTGCATCAAAGCTGGGACTGAGAGAATGAAAAACATATTCTATCTCAAGGCCATCAGACTGTTAAATAGCCATCACTAGCACATTAGAGGCTGCTGCTGCCTATTGAAATCACTGTTCACTTTAATAATGTTTACATATATTGCACTACTCATCTCATGTGTATATACTGTATTCTATAATATTTTACTGTATCTTAGTCCATGCCGCTCTGTCATTGCTTGTCCATATATGTATATATTCTTAAATTCCATTCCTTACTAGTTTTGTGTGTATTGGGTATATGTTGTGAAATTGTTAGATATTACTTGTTAGATATTACTGCACTGTCGGAACTAGAAGCACAAGCATTTCGCTACACCCGCTATAACATCTGCTAAACACGTGTATGTGACAAATAACATTTGATATGATTTGATGTATTTTATTTGCGGGCTGGAAGATGCACTCGTCTTTTCTATTCCAAGGTTATTTACTCCCAATATCAGATATTAAGATTATTTTCTATAATGCATGTAAACTAGGGTTGAGGTTAGTGCATCTGACTAGTGATTATTTACCCGGGGTTCAACACCTGCTATAGGCACTATTTTGTTGCTCTTCCAAAAGTATCACAGGCCTAATACGAGATATATAGCTAACTAAAGTAATGAGTGACCATTTTAGAAAATCATGGGACATATAGTCTTGATGAGGCAGCAGAGAAATAAAGTGTATTTTTCTTGTTAATTCCTTAGATCAGTCTCAAACCTGACCCACCTGTCCCACGCCAATTTCTGGACTTTCACATAGAGGTTACTAGGTCACCCAGTTCAAACCACATTTGAAAAATAAAACTAATGTTTATCAAGTGTTCTGCCTTGCAATAATATATATAATAAAATAACAACAAAATAATCAAAACGCTATTTAATACTATAATTGTATTTACTAAGATAATATTATTATTAAAATACTTTCTAAAAGTGTTCTAGGCTCCCCTACCCTAGAATTAGGGGTTATGGCTAAAATAGGTTATAAGTAGGGTAAGAGTGTCTGTATAGCACTTTGTGACATCTGCTGATGTAAAAAGGGCTTTATAAATACATTTGATTAATTTTTAGGTTTAGGGTTTATATGGCAAAAAACAGTATGGGTTTATGGCACTCTTGCTCCTCCTTGTGGCCGTATGTGGGTACTACATAACTAATTCATTACATTTACATTTTTTTTTAGTCACTGGTCTCCCGGTCGCGGCCGGCTACAACAGTCTGTATTCGAACCAGGATCTCTAGTGGCCTTAGACCACTGCAAGAGACCTGACACTTCATGACACTTGCTAGGCTTAGGCTCATAATCTGAGGTAGCAACTGCGTCTGATCTACAAATCCATTAGCTAGACCACCCGATTAGACAACAATCACCCCATTATACCCATTTGGTTTGCAACTCAGTGAACCTGCGCAGCATTCGCTCAATTTGATGCCTATGAACGAAGATTTCGATGCATATCAAATTATCCAGCAGCCATTTAGAAACCACAAGTCGTCAAAAAAATGGTTATTTCTTAATTTAAAAATGTATTCTGGCTGTTTAAAATCGGCCACATCTTGAAAAAGAGGACAGGGACATGCGGTTTGTTTAGATTGTACAATTTAAAAAACAAACAAATACGGCTAACCATGACCAGAAAATGTTTAATGTTTGATGGCTATCCGCCAGCCATTGCCTCCTTAACTGTGTCTCACCTCGCTATTGGTGACCACAACATGCCCACAGTTGAATACTGTGCGCGCTCACAAAGTAGCCGTAGCCTTGTTAATAATAAGTTACCTGAGGTAAACCTACAGGGTTAACGCTCACCAAGTAGCCGTAACCTTGGTAATAATAAGTTACCTGAGGTAAACCCACAGGGTTAACGCTCACCAAGTAGCCGTAACCTTGTTAGTAATAAGGTACCTGAGGTAAACCTACAGGGTTAACGCTCACCAAGTAGCCGTAACCTTGTTAATAATAAGTTACCTGAGGTAAACCTACAGGGTTAACGCAGGCAGGTCTCATTGATAACAATAGTGAAGCTGGCATTGTGACGCAGAACAATGGGCTGGGAATAGAACGTTCTGAAGGCGAGTCGGTGTCACGGAGCTCAATAGAACTAATAGGAGCTGGTAGGGTGAAAAATGCCCAAACATAAGGCTCGTTTTTTCGCGATTACTTCATAACCAGGGACAGAAGGTAATATTATGAAACTGGTCTCCATGGCGGATGCAATGAACTAATTTTATCAGAAATAAACGTTGTAAAAAATGTCACTTGAGGTGCCCCGAAAATAATATTCAAAAGTTCAGTCCTTGGACACAGAGGGGTTAAACACAAAAGTTACCGTCCATCTAGTGAAGAGAGGAGAACCGGACAGAGGGACCGTAGGCCAGCATCTGTCAACGAGAGAGGGAGAAGCACTCCACGGTATTTAACAGGTGGAAGAAACAACCAGGGAGCTTCATCGGTCCACAAGAAATGCAGGCAGCCGGTGATGATGTAGTGGTAAAGAGGGTCACTAGGATGCTGCTGGTAGAGTAGCTAGCTTAGCTAGCTGTACCGACTAGCTTGGCTAGCTAGCAGGTCGTTCGTCTGTCCTTCGAGGATGATGACGAATCCGGTGAACCACACAATTAAACAAGAATAGCGAGTGAAAAGGATCTGGCTACACTCATACTGTCACTGACCATTACGCAAAAAAAGCAAATTGAACAATAAACTTCGGTGTCTCAACACTGTATCGAACTCCGTCGTTATTCCCCAAGATCACCTCAGACCACTCTGCGCGTAACTGGACAATATGCTTGGCGCCAAACCGTACGTGGACGCGGACAGTTCTGTACGGGGACGCGGACAGTTCCAGAACGCGGACATGAGCACTGCCACACAATAAACTAAAAGCAGTCTTTAAAGTCGGGTACATTAGTAATATTCTTTTTTTATTATGTCAAACAAAAGAAAATTGTTTTTTAAAACAAGATTTTGAGATCTGGGCACGTATCCAAAAAGCGTCTCAGACTAGAAAAATTGGTCCTCTCTCTCCCCAGACAGACTCATTTAATACTGGGTCGTTACAATATTTTGAGATCTGGGCCCATATCCAAAAAGCGTCTCAGAGTAGAAAATGTGTCGTATAAGTGCTGAGAATAAAGCCATTTTAGTCCTACTCTTATGGGTATAAATTAAAGCTATGCATGAAGCCTCTTTATTCATAAGTGTCCCACCTAGTTGGCAGATATTTAGGACACCTCATGAGCTGTCCTAACCAGTTAAGAAGTACCAGCAGGTGTCTTGATAATAGAAACATGCAGCGAGTCAGTGGTTCCTGTGCAACATGTAATTGCTTTGGAGCAGTGGCGACCTGTCATTCAGGGCAGAGCCCCACCTGTTTAGCAGATGCTCTTACCCAGAGCGATTTACAGTAAGTGCATTCATCTTAAGATAGCTAGGTGAGACAACCAGATAATACAGTCAAATATACAGGATACGAACATTCAATTTCAGCTAAACAATGGATATATAGCGTTTTGCAATAATAATAATAATAATGATATACATCTAAAATCTATTAATTAAACATCTGAGAACAGTAATATTGAAGGTACCCATAAGCAACCATTTCTGATTAAAAAACACGTGAAAAATTGTGGAAATAGCATTTAGGAAATAAACTCTTAATAATTCTTAAACAAAATTGTCATCTCACCTCTTAGCTTTGGTGTCAAGTTCCCCAGAGAGACTCATTTTAGAGGCAGGGCCCCCCTCCTCTCTCTCCCCAGAGAGACTCATTTTAGACCACTGACCCCTAAACAGAGATCCAACATGTTGGTTGTAGTTAACACAGTAATTCTTGAATGTGAATTGTTATCATTTATTAATTATCTCTTACAAAACATTTACTAACAGACATATCGAAACAGTCAGGTGATTTAATGCAATCACATGAATATGTAGTTGTGACATCTCTTCACCATGGCCATGTCACACACTTATTTGTATTCATTAAAAGTCGGCCATTTATTATTTTTGAATCTGTTCTTTTCTAAACGTATCTGAGAATGTAGACAGAAGGGCTAAAACAGGCTTGATTGATCTGGGGGGGATCAGTGATCTATACAGAAAGGTTTTTTGCAACAATGAAGAGATGTTATATTATTTAAAGTAGGCTAGGTTATAATGTATAACAGTTTTTTTGTTGTTGTGTAAAGCAGATCAAGGTCTATACCTCAGCCAGCGGCGACCCGTCATTCAGGGCAGGTGGCCTTGCTGTTTTGCATGTTATTCTGGCATTAATACATGTCACATATCAGTTTGCTAACAATGTAAAAAATATATACACTACCGGTCAAAAGTTTTAGAACACCTACTCATTCAAGGGTTTTTCTTTATTTTTACTATTTTCTACATTGTAGAATAATAGTGAAGACATCAAAACTATGAAATAACACATATGGAATCATTTAGTAACCAAAAAAGTGTTAAACAAATCAAAATATATTTTATATTTGAGATTCTTCAAATAGCCACCCTTTGCCTTGATGACAGCTTTGCACACTCTTGGCATTCTCTCAACCAGAGACCCGTCATTAAGGGCAGGTGGCCTTTCCTGTTTTGCATGTTATTTTGGCATTAATACGTGTCACATATCAGTTTGCAAAAAATTCAAAACATATATATATAATTGAGTTATTATAGCCGCATACAAACATGGTCTCTTTTTTGTTTTCTTGAGTAAGGCAGCTCCAAAATGCAGGTGTTTCAGCCTAGCTCAGTGCTTTCTGTGGTGGTGGGGCAAGCCAGAAGAAAATACAGAGCGTTGCTTTGTGATTGGCTCAGTGTTCTGTCACTCATGGGGACACTACGTCACCGCCAAGTCTAAGGGTAGAGCTAGAAAATTCAAGCCCCTTGGGTGCTGCCATAGAGTTACATTAGAAGTGCCCATCCAAGAAGTTCATTGGCCACAGATAAAATGACATCAAATCACATTATATCTACAGTAGCTTTGATTGGACTGATCATGTCAACATCATACTTTTCAAAATCTTAGCCAGCAGTCATCATCATGAATCAAGTCGACAATCTACAGGCAAATCCTTTTTAATCCTTGTCATATGAAGAGAAATAATGAAGAGAAATGATAGGACAGCTGTTGGGACTCTGCTGTTGGGACTCTGCTGTTGGGACTCTGCTGTTGGGACTCTGCTGTCGGGACTCTGCTGTCGGGACTCTGCTGTCGGGACTCTGCTGTTGGGACTCTGCTGTTGGGACTCTGCTGTTGGGACTCTGCTGTTGGGCACTCTGCTGTTGGGACTCTGCTTTATGTAGGCCCTAACAGTTTGTGGTCACCGTTTGTCACCGTTATAGTGCAATGAATGTATTGTTTAGTGTTGTGTTGTGGAGTGGGTTTGCTGGCATGTATCCCCCTTTATTTATGATTTGCCCCACCAAGATTGACATGCTAAAATCACCACTGACCTCAGCTATAGCCTAGATGACCAGCCTATACCTGTTCAGATCAGTTCCCATAACGTTATAACAGTAACAGTAGCAGGAGCCTAGTCCTGATACAGATGGAGGTCTATACCTCAGCTATAGCCTACATATCCTAGATGACCAACCTAAACCTGTTCAGATCAGTTCCCATAACGTTATAGACCTAACAGTAGCAGGACAGAGCTTGTAGCCTAGGCATGGTATTTTACACACCATTTCAAACGGAGACTATCAGGTTTGTCAGCATGTACATAAAAGAGAGGTGTATTGCTACAGATGTAGGATCTTAATTTTAGCCAGTTTGCTACAGCAGGAAAATAATCCTGCAGCAACAGGACATTTGAATTATTATATGGATGATAATGAATGATTAATTTTATAATAGAAAAGTGAAATTGATCATCTTCAGAAACCTTTTTAAAGTTTTTTAAAGTTTTAGTTATGCTGCAACAGGGTGATCAAATTAAGATCCTACATCTGTAGAGAGATTACGTTTTTATCTAAATAAGGCAGTTTGAGTTATTAGCAATAACGTTGCAACTGTCAGCTGCTGTAAACCTATGTGATTGGATGTTATAGACCCCCATCTGAACAGTTTCTTTCCCCATGCTGTGTTCCTGACCAACCGACCATCTGGCCCATAGAGACTAAAGGACTATACACTCTATGCTGCACACCACATCAAGCCATCTCTGAACTGTACACTACCATCTGGTCCATAGAGACTAAAGGACTATACACTCTATGCTGCACACCACATCAAGCCATCGCTGAACTGTACACTACCATCTGATCCATAGAGACTAAAGGACTATACACTCTATGCTGCACACCACATCAAGCCATCTGTGACACTCTGGCTCCATGGACTTTATTATTGAGCCAGGGTTGTTCATTTTCATTGTTTGGGTGTATTTCTATGTTGGGGATTTCTGGTTGTGCATTTCTATGTTTGGGTTAATTGTTCTTTATTAGTCATATGACTCCCAATCGGAGGTAACGAGTGTCAGCTGTCGGCTCGTTATCTCTGATTGGGAGCCATATTTATACTGTGTGGTTTCACCTGGGTTTTGTGGGTTTTTGTTTCCTTGATCCTGTTTAGTCAGTGTCAGATTTGGACTTCACTTTCGTCATTTTGGTTTGTTGTTTTTATCGTGGTTTCTTTAATTAAATAAAGTCTACGATGTTCGCTCAACACGCTGCGCTTTGGTCTCCTCCTTTCGACGATCGTGACAGAAAAACCCACCATAAAAGGACCAAGCAGCGCGTCCAGGAGCAAAGGGTCTGGACATGGAAGGAACTGTTGGACGGTAAAGGGTCCTGGACTTGGGAGGAGATCCTGGAGGGTATGGATCGCCGTCCATGGAGCGAGACGGTGGAGAGGCGACGGCGAGAGGAGCAACGGCGTCGGCAGAGCCAACGCCGGAAGGACGAGAGGCAACCCCAAGAAATTTTTTGGGGGGGGCACATGGCTTGGGCGACTGAGCAGCAGGAGGCTGCCACAAGGCAGATGCAGAAGGCTACCAGGTTAAGGGGGCTGACGGAGGCAGAGAAGGGACGGATTCAGGAGGCTACCAGGTTAAGGGGGCTACTGGGTAAAGCAGGGAAGGAAGGTGTAGAGGCTCGGCGAGAGGTACTGGGGTGTGTAACCAGTCCGGTCCGGCCCGTTCCTAATCCCGAGGTACAGCCAGTAGTGTGTGTTCCCCGTACGGTACGGCCTGTTCCGGCCCCTCGCACTAAGTGTACGGTGCGCGTCGCCAGCCCAGCCCGGCCTGTTCCTGAGCCTCATACGAAGCCTACGGTGCGCGTCGCCAGCCCAGCCCGGCCTGTTCCTACTCCACGCACCAGGGATACGGTGCGCTTCGTCAGCCCAGCCCGGCCTGTTCCGGCCACTCGCACCAGGGATACGGTGCGCGTCGCCAGCCCAGCCCGGCCTGTTCCTACTCCACGCACCAGGGATACGGTGCGCTTCGCCAGCCCGGCCCGGCCTGTTCCGGCCTCTCGCACCAGAGATACGGTGCGCGTCGCCAGCCCAGCCCGGCCTGTTCCTGCTCTCCGCACTAGGCCTCATGTGCGTCCCCAGGGTCCAGCATGCCCTGTTGCTGCTCTCCGCACTAGGCCTTATGTGCGTCCCCAGGGCCAAGCAGGCCCTGTTGCTGCTTCCCGCACTAGCCCTGAGATTCGTGTCCTCAGCCCGGTACCTCCAGTTCCGGCACCACGCATCAGGCCTACGGTGCGTCCCCAGGGCCAAGCATGCCCTGTTGCTTCTCCCCGCACTAGCCCTGAGATGCGTGTCCTCAGCCCGGTACCTCCTGTTCCGGCACCACGCACCAGGCCTACGATGCGCCTCAGACGGCCAGAGTCTGCCGTCTGCCCAACGGGGCCTGAACTGTCCGTCTGCCCAACGCCGTCTGAACTGCCCGTCTGCCCAACGGCGCCTGAACTGCCCGTCTGCCCAACGCCGTCTGAACTGTCCGTCTGCCAAGCGCCGCAGGAGCTGCCCGTCGGTACTGAGCCTGCAAAGCCGCCCGTCTGCCATGAGCCTTCAGAGCCGTCCGCCAGACCGGAGCCGCTAGAGCTCTCCGCCAGACAGGAGCAGCCAGAGCCTTCCGCCAGACAGGATCAGCCAGAGCCTTCCGCCAGACAGGAGCAGCCAGAGCCTTCCGCCAGACAGGATCAGCCAGAGCCTTCCGCCAGACAGGATCAGCCAGAGCCTTCCGCCAGACAGGATCAGCCAGATCCTTCTGCCAGACAGGATCAGCCAGAGCCTTCTGCCAGACAGGATCAGCCAGAGCCTTCTGCCAGCCAGGATCCGCCAGAGCCGTCCAGCCAGGATCCGCCAGAGCCAGCCAGCCAGGATCCGCCATTCAGTCCGGTGCTGCCCCTCAGTCAGGTACTGTCCCTTAGCCCGGTGCTGCTCCTTAGTCCGGTGCTGCCCCTTAGTCTGGTGCTGCCCCTTAGTCCGGTGCTGCCCCTTAGTCCGGTGCTGCCCCTTAGTCCGGTGCTGCCCCTTAGTCCTGTGCCGCCCCTTAATCCAGTGGGGTTTAGTGGGGGGGTGGTCATGTGGAAGGGGCTACGGAAGCGGAAAGTGACTAAGGTGGGGTGGGGACCACGACCTGGACCAGAACCGCCACCATGGACAGACGCCCACCCAGACCCTCCCCTAGACTGTATGCTGGTGCGCCCGGAGTGCGCACCTTTAGGGGGGGGTACTGTGACACTCTGGCTCTACTATTGGCTATACTATGCTCACTCTTCCTAGTTGTGTATAATGTTGTACAGACATTTGTGTAAACTCTTCTGTCTGTATTCTGTCTCTAAATGTTGTCTGTCACTATCACCATGTAGAATTATGTGTACAGTTGTAGGATCTTAATTTGATCACCCTCCACTGCAGAATAACTTTCCCGCAATGCAGGAAATGTAAAACTTGTAGTGTATTTGAGGTTTTAAAAGGCTTCTGAAGTTTGTAATTTCCACTTAGAAATGCCAGACTTGAGTTTCGCTTAATAAAAATGTATCAACCGCTACAAAAATGTCCATTCATTATAATTCACATAATAATTCACATTTCCTGTTGCTGCAGGAATATTTTCCTGCTGTAGCAAACTGGCTCAAATTAAGATCCTACATATGTATGTGCAAATGTACTTAGCGAATAAAGGTGATTCTGCAAAGGTTGAGTCTTGAATATTGATATATTGAATTTGACTTGCCCACATTCAGTTAGCGCCATTTTGTATGATTAGACTGACACAAACCTGTCTCAGTAGAAGTAGACTGTTAGGTCTGAGTGTTTTACTTCCATTCACTGTACTAAAATTACACCATACATTTAATTTCTCTACACACTTTACAATCATTCCTGGCATGATTATCACCTTGTAGCCTGAATTCACAACCAGAACATGTCAAGTCATTGAGATATCTACTGTTCTGCTGAGAGAGCACCTTCGTGATGACTAGCACTCTGTATATTCTTATGGGTGAGGCCTGAGCTGGAATGTGAAGCTAACTGAAGCTAACTTTAGAAAACCAGTATATCTAGCTTGCATCATAGTCCACCCCTCAGGCTAAGTTCAGGTTACAGCATCAGGCAGACATCAACAGCCGAGTTGTAGGCTACTACATGGGTTGTATTCATTAGTTTACTCCGCAGCCAACAGTTTTAAAATGTTGCATAAACAGTTTACTCCAAACGCTGTACAACGTGACCTAAACGGTTTCTGTTGCCAAACGTTTTGCTACGGTGGGCACTAATGAACACACACAACCAGTTTCGAGGAAGTGTAAGTTGTTGTTAGTCTTTCCACAGTATTTATTTGTCTCTCTTTCACACAACATACCTTCCTGAGTGAAAAGCGTTAACAGTAGATTAGAAAGAGAAACTGTTGTTGCTTGTTGTGTTTTAAGCCTGTTTTGAGAAGACAAGTCTATAGACCTATGATACAGTACACTCTTAGAAAAAAGAGTTCCAAAAGGGTCCTTTGGCTGTCCCCACAGGAGAACGCTTTTGGGTTCCAGGTAGAACCCTTCTGGCTTCCATGTAGAACCCTCGGTGGAAAGGATTCTTCATGGAACCCAAAAGGGTTCTACCTAGGACCAAAAAGGGTTCTACAAAGGGTTCTCCTATGGGGACAGCCAAAGAACTCTTTTAGATTCAAGATAGTGTAGTTGCGATCACCCTGGGGCACACAGATGGAAACAGAACGAATTCACCCCACGCATCGAATTTATATCCAAAACATTTTAAGGAGAGTAGGCCTATTATAACACTGTCTACAAAACATATCATCAACTATATTAATACACATAACAATATCATCAACTATATTAATACACATAACAATATCATCAACTATATTATTACACATAACAATATCATCAACTATATTAATACACATAACAATATCATCAACTATATTAATACACATAACAATATCATCAACTATATTAATACACATAACAATATCATCAACTATATTAATATCATAACAATATCATCAACTATATTAATACACATAACAATATCATCAACTATATTAATACACATAACAATATCATAAACTATATTAATACACATAACAATATCATCAACTATATTAATACACATAACAATATCATCAACTATGTTAATACACATAACAATATCATCAACAATTTGAATACACATAACAATATCATCAACTATATTAATACACATAACAATATCATCAACTATATTAATATCATAACAATCGTCGTCTTACCTTTTATATGTCTCTCAATAGAAGTAGAGTCTGGAATGATCATTCGGTGGTGGAAAGTTCCTTTAGTTTGTTCTGCTCATTTCCATATCAGGTTCTACCTGTTCTCTCTCCCACTCCCTGTCTCTTTATAGCTCTTACAATGTGCCTTGGAATACATTCTACAAGTGTCTGGAACTCCAAATGTAGTTCTGATTTAGTGTTCCAAATGAAAACAATTTGATTAAACTGGTTAATATGGTTAAAATACATTAAGACTGAGTAATGCTGTGATTGTTTTTATTATTTTGTATTGAAATGTTTGACTTTATTTTCCCTATGTCCTTTCAATATAGGAACAATTTGTGAAATGACAGCCTTCTGTAAATATGGACAAAAGTCTATGGATTAATTTGATGGTATGTGTCTTGCAACATTATGTAAAATGACAGGTTGAGAAACACTGCATCTTCCTAGGTGCATATATGAGAAGGAACGCAAACTGTCTCCCTATGTGTGTGCCATCCCTAAACATCAAGTGTTTGTGGTTCATTAAAATGTTTATTGTCAAGGTAAAAAAAAATATATATATATATATATATAAAAAAGTGGCTTGAACTCCATTGGAGGGATGTGACATCATTTTTCCACAAGAAATTCCATAATTTAGTGTTTTGTTGATGGTTGCCTTCAATTGGGTTGAGACCTGGTGACTGAGACGGCCATGGCATATTGTGAAACATCAGCAAGTTCAGCAGTCTTCATCACTGAAGCTCCTGCCAAACGTGCCCCAACAATCACCAATCGTTAAGCTCTTCCTGAGCAGGGTTGCAGTCTCTCTTCGTAACAGCTCCTCTCTCCCCAGGGGTAGCAGCTCCTCTCTCCCCAGGGGTAACAGCTCCTCTCTCCCCAGGGGTAACAGCTCCTCTCTCCCCAGGGGTAACAGCTCCTCTCTCCCCAGGGGTAACAGCTCCTCTCTCCCCAGGGGTATCAGCTCCTCTCTCCCCAGGGGTAGCAGCTCCTCTCTCCCCAGGGGTAACAGCTCCTCTCTCCCCAGGGGTAACAGCTCCTCTCTCCCCAGGGGTAACAGCTCCTCTCTCCCCAGGGGTAACAGCTCCTCTCTACCCTAGGATGTGAAGACATCGGTGGCTTAGCCCACAGCCAGTAGGAGGGTCTGGGAAGGAATTTCAACAGCTAAATCCATGAATACAACACTAGTGTATTGCCAAAAACCACTCAAGAACTTCAAATATAGACTCTGACCTGTCCAATGAGCCAAACTGATTAAATAATCCCACAGTACCTAAACACTCTCTCTCTCTCTCTCTCTCTCTCTCTCTCTCTCTCTCTCTCTCTCTCTGCAGTAATTAGAATCCCTATATCAGCTTTTAGTGATAGACTACTGTGTGTTCTCCCCTCCTCTGTCTCTTTCCATCACTTTCTCTGCGTCGTCTAGTGATGTCTTTCATCTTGTCTGGTGTCTCTCTCCATCGACTCCCGAGTGGTGCAGTGGTTTAAAGCACTGCATCGCAGTTCTAGCTGTGCCATTAGACATCCTGGTTCGTGACCGGGAGACCCATGGGCGGCGCACAATTGGTCCAGCGTCGTCCAAGGTAGGGGAGGGTTTGGCCGGCAGGGATGTGGGTTCGTTTCCCACGGGGGGCCAGTATGAAAAATAAAAAAATAAAAAATAAAAACATGTATGCTGTAGTATGCATTTACTAACGGTAAGTCGCTCTGGATAAGAGCGTCTGCTAAATGACTAAAATGTAAACAGAACCAGTTACATCATATTATCCTGTTGCTGTCTCTGTGTCTTGTCTGGTGTCTCTCTCCATCATATCCTATTCTTCTGTTGCTGTCTCTGTGTCTTGTCTGGTGTCTCTCTCCATCATATCCTATTCTTCTGTTGCTGTCTCTGTGTCTTGTCTGGTGTCTCTCTCCATCATATCCTATTCTTCTGTTGCTGTCTCTGTGTCTTGTCTGGTGTCTCTCTCCATCATATCCTATTCTTCTGTTGCTGTCTCTGTGTCTTGTCTGGTGTCTCTCTCCATCATATCCTATTCTTCTGTTGCTGTCTCTGTGTCTTGTCTGGTTTCTCTCTCCATCATATCATATTCTTCTGTTGCTGTCTCTGTGTCTTGTCTGGTGTCTCTCTCCATCATATCCTATTCTTCTGTTGCTGTCTCTGTGTCTTGTCTGGTGTCTCTCTTCATCATATCCTATTCTTCTGTTGCTGTCTCTGTGTCTTGTCTGGTTTCTCTCTCCATCATATCATATTCTTCTGTTGCTGTCTCTGTGTCTTGTCTGGTGTCTCTCTCCATCATATCCTATTCTTCTGTTGCTGTCTCTGTGTCTTGTCTGGTGTCTCTCTCCATCATATCATATTCTTCTGTTGCTGTCTCTATGTCTTGTCTGATGTCTCTCTTTAGTTTTGCAATCCAAATTTGGAGCTATTGGAATTGTAACATGTTGTCCCATGTACATGGTGTAATTTACTGATGGTCCCTAATTAACCCCATAGGGATATCCAAATTCAACCCAAATTTACCACAGGCATTACGATTGGGTCGGGTGCAGTTGCATTCTGAATTGATTATTACTTGGTGTGGGCATGTGGGCAACCTTCATTTACGTTGTGATGCAGTCACAACCACAAGTCTCACTAAACTCAGTTTTGGACAAGACTGACTTTATGACCAAAATTATCCAACATTTTTCAGCGGAATTGTGCCATGTTTATTCTGGTGATAACTGGATCACTGGCTGTCTCATGGAGTGTGTGAGGGTGAGTGTCATGGTCGGGATGGCCTGAACTCAGAGCCTGATAGAATACCAAGGAAAACCATAGTAACTGCAGTAGAACATGGTGGAACAAAGCCAGATGGCAGTAACCTCACTTACTGCTGTTTCCTTGGTTTTTACTGGGATTTTGTAGTTACATCAAATTTGACCCTCCATTTTCTCTGAAACAGAAGATAATTGAACCAGGACACTTTGTCACAAGATATAACAGATACTATGAAGCCTGATTTAGGTCTGAACTCATCTTTGACCAAATGTGTAGCAGCAGTTTGCAATTGTACGGCAGAATAGCTGTGTACATAATCCTAATACCTCTTCACGGACTACATTTGAACACTTGAACAGTGTCTTCTGTTAGGGTGTGAACTGGTATGGTAAGATTACCTAGTGGGGACAGTAACTGAAAGGTTGCTGGTTCGAATACCTGAGCCGTCAAGGTAAATATCTGTCTGTGCCCTTAAGCAAGGCACTTACACCTGATTTGCTCCAGGGGGCGCCGTACTACTATGACCCTGTAAAACAACACATTTCACTGCATCTATCCGGTGTCTGTGACAATACATTTACAAATATTTTATTTATTTATTACAACAGTTAATTTAACAATGCTGGTTATAAATATTGTTGACATTCATCCAAGGACACCTTGACTTGCATTACACTCTCACTCCAGAAAAATATTCTCATAAAATCATATGACCTATAATTAGAGAAAAGGATTCCTGTAAACGTGGCCTGCTACAAGCAGGAAACAAGTTATGGATGCGTGATCTGTCTTGGCATCTTTTTGGGGTAACCACATTGGAACATTCCAACATTAATCTTTAAGGACATGAACTGGCAGAACAGGTTTCAGCAAAGTATGGAGTCATTGTTTTCAGGAAGGTGTCTCCATGGCGATAGGAGGGGCAGGAGGCAGACTAAGGGCAAGGGAAGCCACCTGAACTACTGCCCTACAAAGGCAAAGAGCAGTCTACGCAAACAGTGGATCTGAGAAAAATGGCTTTAAAGTTGGGTTTTTTGTCCAATCATATCAACCATGACCACTGATCTGACCTATGACCCCTTAAATGATGATACTGCACTCTGCCTTTGTATGACCTTAAACAGCTGTATGGATCATGCAAATGCAAAGTGCAGTATCTAAAAAATCTAAATGTGTTTATCAGCTTTCTTGTTGTTTTTCTGTTTGATGGAAACAGTTTGAGTGTTGTAACTATATTCCAACTGTATTTAATGGTGTTATGTAGTCGTGTTTCCATGTTTTCAATGTTGTATTGGAGTAGGCCTAACCCTCACCAATATTTCTGGTGATGGAGAGAGACACCAGACAAGATGAGAGACATCAATAGACGACACAGAGAAAGTGATGGAGAAAGACACCTGACAAGACACAGAGACAGCAACAGAAGAATATGATATGATGGAGAGAGACACCAGACAAGACACAGAGACAGCAACAGAAGAATAGGATATGATGGAGAGAGACACCAGACAAGATGAGAGACATCAATAGACGACACAGAGAAAGTGATGGAGAGAGACAGAGGAGGGGAGAACACACAGTAGACTATCACTAAAAGCTGATATACTGTAGGGATTAATGCACTGTGTGTGTGAGAGAGAGAGAGAGAGAGAGCGAGAGAGAGAGAGAGAGAGAGAGAGAGAGAGAGAGAGAGAGAGAGAGAGAGAGAGAGAGAGAGAGAGAGAGAGAGAGAGAGTGTTTTTAGGTACTGTGGGATTCTTTAATCAGTTTGGCTCATTGGGCAGGTCAGAGTCTATGTTTTAGAGTTC
Organism: Coregonus lavaretus; assembly: GCF_964263955.1. Classification (NCBI taxonomy): domain Eukaryota; kingdom Metazoa; phylum Chordata; class Actinopteri; order Salmoniformes; family Salmonidae; genus Coregonus; species Coregonus lavaretus. The sequence continues at coordinate 76,606,012 of NC_139989.1, forward strand.
ATGAGTGGTTTTTGGCAATACACTGGTGATGTATTCATGGATTTACCTGTTGAAATTCCTTCCCGGACCCTCCTACTGGCTGTGGGCTAAGCCACCGATGTCTTCACATTCTAGGGTAGAGAGGAGCTTCTACCCCTGGGGAGAGAGGAGATGCTACCCCTGGGGAGAGAGGAGCTGTTACCCCTGGGGAGAGAGGAGCTGTTACCCCTGGTGAGAGAGGAGCTGTTACCCCAGGGGAGAGAGGAGCTGCTACCCCTGGGGAGAGAGGAGCTGCTACCCCTGGGGAGAGAGGAGCTGCTACCCCTGGGGAGAGAGGAGCTGATATCCCTGGGGAGAGAGGAGCTGTTACCCCTCGGGAAAGAGGAGCTGTTACCCCTGGGGAGAGAGGAGCTGATACCCCTGGGGAGAGAATAACTTTTACCCCTGGGGAGAGAGGAGCTGCTACTCCTGGGGAGAGAGGAGCTGTTACCCCTGGGGAGAGAGGCGCTGCTACCCCTGGGGAGAGAGGAGCTGTTACCCCTGGGGAGAGAGGAGCTGATACCCCTGGGGAGAGAGGAGCTGTTACCCCTGGGGAGAGAGGAGCTGCTACCCTTGGGGAGAGAGGGGCTGATACCCCTGGGGAGAGAGGAGTTGCCACCCCTGGGGAGAGAGGAGCTGCTACCCCTGGGGAGAGAGGAGCTGATACCCCTGGGGAGAGAGGAGCTGTTACCCCTGGGGAGAGAGGAGCTGCAACGAAGAGAGACTGCAACCCTGCTCGGGAAGAGCTTAACGATTGGTGATTGTTGGGGCACGTTTGGCAGGAGCTTCAGTGATGAAGACTGCTGAACTTGCTGATGTTTCACAATATGCCATGTCCGTTTCAGTCACCAGGTCTCAACCCAATTGAAGACAACCATCAACAAAACACTAAATTATGGAATTTCTTGTGGAAGAATGATGTCACATCCCTCAAATAGAGTTCCAGACACTTTTCTTTTTTCTTTTCTTTTTTTTCAACCTTGACAATAAACATTTTAATGAACCACAAACACTTGATGTTTAGGGATGGCACACACATAGGGAGACAGTTTGCGTTCCTTCTCACATATGCACCTAGGAAGATGCAGTGTTTCTCAACCTGTCATTTTACATAATGTTGCAAGACACATACCATCAAATGAATCCATAGACTTTTGTCCATATTTACAGAAGGCTGTCATTTCACAAATTGTTCCTATATTGAAAGGACATAGGGAAAATAAAGTCAAACATTTCAATACAAAATAATAAAAACAATCACAGCATTACTCAGTCTTAATGTATTTTAACCATATTAACCAGTTTAATCATTGTTTTCATTTGGAACACTAAATCAGAACTACATTTGGAGTTCCAGACACTTGTAGAATGTATGCCAAGGCACATTGTAAGAGCTATAAAGAGACAGGGAGTGGGAGAGAGAACAGGTAGAACCTGATATGGAAATGAGCAGAACAAACTAAAGGAACTTTCCACCACCGAATGATCATTCCAGACTCTACTTCTATTGAGAGACATATAAAAGGTAAGACGACGATTGTTATGTATATTCAAATTGTTGATGATATTGTTATGTGTATTAATATAGTTGATGATATGTTTTGTAGACAGTGTTATAATAGGCCTACTCTCCTTAAAATGTTTTGGATATAAATTAGATGCGTGGGATGAATTCGTTCTGTTTCCATCTGTGTGCCCCAGGGTGATCGCTCCTACACTATCTTGAATCTAAAAGGGTTCTTTGGCTGTCCCCATAGGAGAACCCTTTGTAGAACCCTTTTTGGTCCTAGGTAGAACCCTTTTGGGTTCCATGAAGAATCCTTTCCACAGAGGGTTCTACATGGAAGCCAGAAGGGTTTTACCTGGAACCCAAAAGCGTTCTCCTGTGGGGACAGCCAGAGGACCCTTTTGGAACTCTTTTTTCTAAGAGTGTACTGTATCATAGGTCTATAGACTTGTCTTCTCAAAACAGGCTTAAAACACAACAAGCAACAACATTTTCTCTTTCTAATCTACTGTTAACTCTTTTCACTCAGGAAGGTATGTTGTGTAAAAGAGAGACAAATAAATACTGTGGAAAGACTAACAACAACTTATATTTCCTCAAAACAGATTGTGTGTGTTCATTAGTGCCCACCGTAGCAAAACGTTTGGCAACAGAAACCGTTTAGGTCACGTTGTACAGCGTTTGGAGTAAACTGTTTATGCAACATTTTAAAAGTGTTTGCTGCGGTGTAAACTGATGAATACGACCCAGGTTGTAGCCTACAACTCGGCTGTTGATGTCTGCCTGATGCTGTAACCTGAACTTAGCCTGAGGGGTGTACTATGATGCAAGCTAGATATACTGGTTTTCTAAAGTTAGCTTCAGTTAGCTTCACATTCCAGCTCAGGCCTCATCCATTAGAATATACAGAGCGCTAGTCATCAGGAAGGTGCTCTCTCAGCAGAACAGTAGATATCTCAATGACTTGACATGTTCTGGTTGTGAATTCAGGCTACAAGGTGAGAATCATGCCAGGAATGATTGTAAAGTGTGTAGAGAAATTAAATGTATGGTGTAATTTTTGTACAGTGAATGGAAGTAAAACACTCAGACCTAACAGTCTACTTCTACTGAGACAGGTTTGTGTCAGTCTAATCATACAAAATGGTGATAACTGAACACGGGCAAGTCAAATTCAATATATCAATATTCAAGACTCAACCTTTGCAGAATCAGAATCACCTTTATTCGCCAAGTACATTTACATGTACATATGTAGGATCTTAATTTGAGCCAGTTTGCTACAGCAGGAAAATATTCCTGCAGCAACAGGAAATGTGAATTATTATGTGAATTATAATTAATGGACATTTTTGTAGCGGTTGATACATTTTCATTAAGCGAAACTCAAGCCTGACATTTCTAAGTGGAAATTACAAACTTCAGAAGCCTTTTAAAACCTCAAATACACTACAAGTTTTACATTTCCTGCATTGCGGGAAAGTTATTCTGCAGTGGAGGGTGATCAAATTAAGATCTGTACACATAATTCTACATGGTGATAGTGACAGACAACATTTAGAGACAGAATACAGACAGAAGAGTTTACACAAATGTCTGTACAACATTATACACAACTAGGAAGAGTGAGCATAGAGCTATAAGATAATGAACAGTGGATATACAGATATACAGTACAGTGGGTATACAGTTGGTATACAGATATACAGTACAGTGGGAATACAGTTGATATACAGATATACAGTACAGTGGGTATACAGTTGGTATACAGATATACAGTACAGTGGGAATACAGTTGATATACAGATATACAGTACAGTGGGTATACAGTTGGTATACAGATATACAGTACAGTGGGAATACAGTTGATATACAGATATACAGTACAGTGGGAATACAGGTGGTATACAGATATACAGTACAGTGGGAATGCAGTTGGTATACAGATATACAGTACAGTGGGAATACAGTTGATATACAGATATACAGTACAGTGGATATACAGTTGGTATACAGATATACAGTACAGTGGGAATACAGTTGATATACAGATATACAGTACAGTGGGAATACAGTTGGTATACAGATATACAGTACAGTGGGAATACAGTTGATATACAGATATACAGTACATTGGGAATACAGTTGGTATACAGATATACAGTACAGTGGATATACAGTTGATATACAGATATACAGTACAGTGGGAATACAGTTGATGTACAGATATACAGTACAGTGGGAATAAAGTTGGTATACAGATATACAGTACAGTGGGAATACAGTTGGTATACAGATATACAGTACAGTGGGAATACAGTTGGTATACAGATATACAGTACAGTGGGAATACAGTTGATATACAGATATACAGTACAGTGGGAATACAGTTGGTATACAGATATACAGTACAGTGGGAATACAGTTGATATACAGATATACAGTACATTGGGAATACAGTTGGTATACAGATATACAGTACAGTGGATATACAGTTGATATACAGATATACAGTACAGTGGGAATACAGTTGATGTACAGATATACAGTACAGTGGGAATACAGTTGGTATACAGATATACAGTACAGTGGGTATACATATACAGTACCAGTATAAATATATCTAAGAGAGATGAACAGAGTGCTAATGCAGTATAGTTCAGTTATTTAGTGTACAGTTCAGAGACGGCTTGATGTGGTGTGCAGCATAGAGTGCATAGTCCTTTAGTCTCTATGGGCCAGATGGTAGTGTACAGTTCAGAGATGGCTTGATGTGGTGTGCAGCATAGAGTGCATAGTCCTTTAGTCTCTATGGGCCAGATGGTAGTGTACAGTTCAGAGATGGCTTGATGTGGTGTGCAGCATAGAGTGTATAGTCCTTTAGTCTCAATGGACCAGATGGTAGTGTACAGTTCAGAGATGGCTTGATGTGGTGAGCAGCATAGAGTGTATAGTCCTTTAGTCTCTATGGGCCAGATGGTAGTGTACAGTTCAGAGATGGCTTGATGTGGTGTGCAGCATAGAGTGTATAGTCCTTTAGTCTCTATGGGCCAGATGGTAGTGTACAGTTCAGAGATGGCTTGATGTGGTGTGCAGCATAGAGTGTATAGTCCTTTAGTCTCTATGGACCAGATGGTAGTGTACAGTTCAGAGATGGCTTGGTGTGGTGAGCAGCATAGAGTGTATAGTCCTTTAGTCTCTATGGGCCAGATGGCCAGTTGGTGAGGGCTACAGCATGGGGAAAGAAACTGTTCAGATGGGTCTATAACATCCAATCACATAGGTTTACAGCAGCTAACAGTTGCAACGTTATTGCTAATAACTCAAATTGCCTTATTTAGATAAAAACATAATCTCTGTACAGATGTAGGATCTTAATGTGATCACCCAGTTGCAGGAGAACTAAAACGTGTAGTGTATTTGAGTGTATTTAAGCTTTAGAAAAGGTTTCTGAAGATGATCAATTCCACTTTTGTATTAAAATAATTGTTCATTAATTATAATCCACATAATAATTCAAATGTCCTGTTGCTGCAGGATTATTTTCCTGCTGTAGCAAACTGGCTAAAATTAAGATCCTACATCTGTAGCAATACACCTCTCTTTGATGTACATGGCTATATCAGGATTGACTTTTGACCATTTGACATCTTTTATTTACTGTTGTTTAGGCTGGTTGAATGAGTCGCCTATAAAAGCTACTTCATCTGCAAGAGAACAGGCGGCTGCACCAGCGACTGTAAGAAGTTATGTGATTTCCTCATATGAACGTGAAAGTAAGTGTGTAGCCTACGCAGTTACACAATGGCTGTTGAAACTGTGGCACATATTTCTCTGTAACATTAGAGGTCGGATAAATGTGTTGATATGTAGGAAAGACGGGCAGACTCTCGTAGGTCTAGGCTAAACTACAAACTATTATAAGGTTAGGTCGACGTCAGACATTCAATAGTCAGAGTAGGTTTGAGCTATGATCACTTATCATGCTGACAAACCTGATGGTCTCCATTGGAAATAGTGTGTAAAATACCATGTGTGTGACATGTCCATGGAGAAGAGATGTCACAACTACATATTCATGTGATTGCATTAAATCACCTGACTGTTTCGATATGTCTGTTAGTAAATGTTTTATAAGAGATAATTAATAAATGATAACAATTTACATTCAAGAATTACTGTGTTAACTACAACCAACATGTTGGATCTCTGTTTAGGGGTCAGTTCTCTAAAATGAGTCTCTCTGGGGAGAGAGAGGAGGGGGGCCCTGCCTCTAAAATGAGTCTCTCTGGGGAACATGACACCAAAGCTAAGAGGTGAGATGACAATTTTGTTTAAGGATTATTAAGAGTTTATTTCCTAAATGCTATTTCCACAATTTTTCACGTGTTTTTTAATCAGAAATGGTTGCTTATGGGTACCTTCAATATTACTGTTCTCAGATGTTTAATTAATAGATTTTAGATGTGTATTATTTTTTATTGCAAAACACTATATATCCATTGTTTAGCTGAAATGGATTATTCGTATCCTGTATATTTGACTGTATTATCTGGTTGTCTCACCTAGCTATCTTAAGATGAATGCACTTACTGTAAATCTCTCTGGGTAGGAGCATCTGCTAAACAGGTGGGGCTCTGCCCTGAATGACAGGTCACCACTGCTCCAAAACAATTACATGTTGCACAGGAACCACTGACTCGCTGCATGTTTCTATTATCAAGACACCTGCTGGTACCTCTTAACTGGTTAGTACAGCTCATGAGGTGTCCTAAATATCTGCCAACTCGGTGGGACACTTATGAATAAAGAGGCTTCATGCATAGCTTTAATTTATACCCATAAGAGTAGGCCTAAAACTGCTTTATTCTCAGCACTTATACGACACATTTTCTACTCTGAGACGCTTTTTGGATATGGGCCCAGATCTCAAAATATTGTAACGACCCAGTATTAAATGAGTCTATCTGGGGAGAGAGAGTACCAATTTTACTACTCTGAGACGCTTTTTGGATACGTGCCCAGATCTCAATATATTGTTTTAAAAAACGATTTTATTTTGTTTGACATAATAAAAAAAGAATATTACTAATGTACCCGACTTTAAAGACTGCTTTTAGTTTATTATGTGGCACTGCTCATGTCCGCGTTCTGAAACTGTCCGCGTCCACGTACAGAACTGTCCGCGTCCACGTACAGAACTGTCCGCGTCCGGGTACGTTTTGGCGCCAAGCATATTGTCCTGTTACGCGCAGAGTGGTCTGAGGTGATGTTGGGAAATGACGACGGAGTTCGTTACAGTGTTGAGACGCCGAAGTTTATTGTTCAATTTGCTTTTTTTGCGTAATGGTCAGTGACAGTATGAGTGTAGCCAGATCCTTTTCACTCGCTATCCTTGTTTAATTGTGTGGTTCAACGGGTTCGTCATCATCCTCGAGGGACAGACGAACGACCTGCTAGCTAGCCAAGCTAGTCGGTACAGCTAGCTAAGCTAGCTACTCTACCAGCAGCATCCTAGTTATCCTAGCTACCACTACATCATCACCGGCTGCCTGCATTTCTTGTGGACCGATGGAGCTCCCGGGTTGTTTCTTCCACCTGTTAAATACCGTGGAGGGCTTCTCCCTCTCTCGTTGACGGATGCTGGCTACCTACCATCCCTCTGTCCGGTTCTCCTCTCTTCACTAGATGGACGGTAACTTTAGTGTTTAATCCCTCTGTGTCCAAGGACTGAACTTTTGAATATTATTTTCGGGGCGCCTCAAGTGACATTTTTTACAACGTTTATTTCTGATAAAATTAGTTCATTGCATCCGCCATGGAGCCCAGTTTCATAATATTACCTTCTGTCCCTGGTTATGAAGTAATCGCGAAACAACAGGCCTTATTTTAGGGTATTTTTCACCCTACCAGCTCCTATTAGTTCTATTGAGCTCCGTGACACCGACTCGCCTTCAGAACGTTCTATTCCCAGCCCATTGTTCTGCGTCACAATGCCAGCTTCACTATTGTTATCAATGAGACCTGCCTGCATTAACCCTGTAGGTTTACCTCAGGTAACTTATTATTAACAAGGTTACGGCTACTTGGTGAACGTTAACCCTGTAGGTTTACCTCAGGTAACTTATTATTAACAATGTTACAGCTACTTGGTGAGCGTTAACCCTGTAGGTTTACCTCAGGTAACTTATTATTACCAAGGTTACGGCTACTTGGTGAGCATTAACCCTGTAGGTTTACCTCAGGTAACTTATTATTAACAAGGTTACGGCTACTTGGTGAGCGTTAACCCTGTAGGTTTACCTCAGGTAACTTATTATTAACAAGGTTACGGCTACTTGGTGAGCATTAACCCTGTAGGTTTACCTCAGGTAACTTATTATTAACAAGGTTACGGAGACTTGGTGAGCGTTAACCCTGTAGGTTTACCTCAGGTAACTTATTATTACCAAGGTTACGGCTACTCGGTGAGCGTTAACCCTGTAGGTTTACCTCAGGTAACTTATTATTAACAAGGTTATGGCTACTTGGTGAGCGTTAACCCTGTAGGTTTACCTCAGGTAACTTATTATTAACAAGGTTACGGCTACTTGGTGAGCGTTAACCCTGTAGGTTTACCTCAGGTAACTTATTATTAACAAGGTTACAGCTACTTGGTGAGCGTTAACCCTGTAGGTTTACCTCAGGTAACTTATTATTAACAAGGTTAAGGCTACTTGGTGAGCGTTAATCCTGTAGATTTACCTCAGGTAACTTATTATTAACAAGGTTACGGCTACTTGGTGAGCGTGAACCCTGTAGGTTTACCTCAGGTAACGTATTATTAACAAGGTTACGAATGCTGCGCAGGTTCACTGAGTTGCAAACCAAATGGGTATAATGGGGTGATTGTTGTCTAATCGGGTGGTCTAGCTAATGGATTTGTAGATCTGACACAGTTGCTACCTCAGATTATGAGCCTAGCAAGTGTCATGAAGTGTCAGGTCTCCCGAGTGGTCCAGTGGTCTAGTGCCACTAGAGATCCTTGTTGTCGTAGCCGGCCGCGACCGGGAGACCCGTGGGTTCGCTTCCCACTGTAGGCCAGTTTGAAAAAATAAATAAATAATGTATGCACTCACTAACTGTAAATCGCTCTGGATAAGAGCGTCTGCTAAATGACGTAAATGTAATGAATGAGTTATGTAGTATCCACATACGGCCACAAGGAGGAGCAAGAGTGCCGTAAACCCATACTGTTTTTTGCCATATAAACCCTAAACCTAACAATCAATCAAATGTATTTATAAAGCCCTTTTTACACCAGCAGATGTCACAAAGTGCTATACAGAAACTCTTACCCTACTTATAACCTATTTTAGCGGTAACCCTAACCCCTAATTCTAGGGTAGGGTAGCCTAGAACACTTTTAGAAACTATTTTAGAAATAATATTATCTTAGTAAATACAATTATAGTATTAAATAGCGTTTTGATTATTTTGTTGTTATTTTATTATATGTATAATTGCAAAACAGAACACTTGATAAATAAGACACATTTGTTTTATTTTTCAAATGTGGTTTGAATTGAGTGACCTAGTAACCTCTGTGTGAAGGTCCAGCAATTGGCATGGGGCAGGTTTGAGACTGATCTAATACACTTTATTTCTCAGCTGCCTCACCAATGTCTGTATGTGAATTAATAACTTTTAATTGCTAAATATTTCCAATAGAAGGCAGCATAAGACCACGAAGCATCAGTTATAGGCTACAAGCAGCAATATGATTGACATAAAATAGCATATATAAATATATAATATAATTGGTTATTTAGCAGACGCTCTTATCCAGAGCGACTTACAGGAGCAATTAGGGTTAAGTGCCTTGCTCAAGGGCACATCGACAGATTTTTCACCTAGTCGGCTCGGGGATTAGAACCAGCAACCTTTCGGTTACTGGCACAACGCTCTTAACCACTAAGCTACCTGCCGCCCGCATGCAACCAAATACTATGTGTCCCATGATTTTCTGAAATGGTCACTCATTACTTTAGTTAGCTATATATCTCGTATTAGGCCTGTGATGCTTTTGGAAGAGCAATTAAATAGTGACTATAGCAGGTGTTGAACCCCTGGTAAATAATCACTAGTCAGATGCTCCAACCTCAACCCTAGTATACATGCATTATGAAATATCTAATATTGCGATTAAACAACCTCGGAATAGAAAAGACAAGAGTGCGTCTTCCAGCCCACCAATAAATTACATCATGCAACCCTTGCGGTTAGCAAATGTACCTCAACATGCCCCTCGCTTGTGCTAGAAGGCAGAGTGCTCGCTGCTAGTTGATGAATCTGACAATGAATGTACTAGGAAAATACATTTTTCTCGACCAGAGGTGACTAAATTAATGTTCAGGCTTATTGATAATCATTATAGTAATGAAGTATAATTTCAAAACATGAGTATAAAAACAGGTAATAATAAACATGAATCATCATTATATTATTTCACAGAAATCTGTTAAATGCTTTTTCAGTCGTTCCTCTTGCGTTAGCAGTGTGGAAAGGAACAGTAAAATGCATGTGCAGGAGTTTTCCTGTGAGGAGGAGTGGTGGTGTATCCAGGGAGAAAACTAAACTAACCTTCTGAAATGTCATTCGTGATCTTATGCCTCCATCTTTTGGAATTATTTAGTAACTGCAGTAGTACTGAATAAAGTATATCCTTACTAAAGTAGTAATTACTCAGAATTGCAAAATATGACATTTTCAAGTTCATTTTACCACTTACGACCATAACATAACAATTTATAGCAGAACAAACAATGAAACTGACATAAACCAAAAACACCATACATTTAGTTAACTATATGTATATACTATTTATTTAGATGGGTGACATTATCTGCCAAAGTAACACCACTGTAGATAAAGAAGAGCTCTCCAGTAGGTGAACCAAAACTTTCAAAGACCATTTTCTCAAAATTGAGGTTACAAGTTTATCATCTTTCAAAGCAGAATTACTTTCCCATTGTTCCTCAACTGTAGTGTATGATATACCTTTTTCTAGCTGAGTCTCTACTTTTATCCAATGTCAAAAACACAAATGTCAAATTTTGCTACATAAAATTGAGCTGATCGGTCACATTTGACTATGTAAAACTTAGCAGTACTACTGAGGCAGATATATATTATTACTGTGTAAAACCTAGCAATAATACTTATTTCTCTGAGAGTGAGACAGATATATATTATTACCTTGTAAAACCTAGCAGTACTACTTATTTCTCTGAGAGTGAGGCAGATATATATATATTATTACTGTGTAAAACCTAGCAGTACTACTTATTTCTCTGAGAGTGAGGCAGATATATTATTACTGTGTAAAACCTAGCAGTACTACTTATTTCTCTGAGAGTGAGGCAGATATATAGCATTGTGCAAAAAAACATGATTATTTGTCTCTCTGAAGTGAAACCATCAAGTGATAGATTTTAAACAAATACATGTCTGTCATCGAACAACCCCATGCCATGATTAGATAGTGAAAAAACAAACCAATCTCTTTAATAATTTCTTTAAACAATAAAAGCTAATTGACCAACATTTCTGAAAATGGATATATAGCGTTTTGGAATGAAACTCTTCTTATGTTTCCCCATCTGAGCTCAGAGTAGATGAGAGACGTAATGTTTGTCTCTGTTGTGTTGAAGCCCAATCAAGCAGGAGAGACCAGCCTCCCCTGTACCCAGCTGTGTGTCCATGAAGAGTGACCTGTCTATGCATCAACCTATACAGTTTAGAGAGGGAGACTTTTCTACTGAACAAAGGTAAGAAGAACTCATGGGTCATGGTCAGTGAGTTAAACAACACTGTCTCTAGTCATTTCTCCTCTCCCATTTTCCCATTTCTTTTTGTTGTTTTCATAATCCATATGCTAAATATTTTTTCCATTTTCATAGTCCTGAAACAATATTAAACAAACACAACATTCCCTGTGTGTGTGTGTGTCTGTCAGTGAGTGTGTGTGTGTGTGTGTGTGTGTGTGTGTGTGTGTGTGCACTCCCTGGATGAGGCGATGTAATCTCTATCCTGATTGCCTAGTCACTTTTACCCCTACCTACATGTACATATTTCCTAAATTACCTCAACTACCTGGTACCCCTGCACGTTGACTCAGTACTGGTACTCCTTGTATATAGTCTAGTTATTAACTCAACTTCCTGGTACCCCTGCACATTGACTCAGTACTGGTACTCCTTGTATATAGTCTAGTTATTACCTCAACTACCTGGTACCCCTGCACATTGACTCAGTACTGGTACTCCTTGTATATAGTCTAGTTATTACATCAACTACCTGGTACCCCTGCACATTGACTCAGTACTGGTACTCCTTGTATATAGTCTAGTTATTACCTCAACTACCTGGTACCCCTGCACGTTGACTCAGTACTGGTACTCCTTGTATATAGTCTAGTTATTACCTCAACTACCTGGTACCCCTGCACATTGACTCAGTACTGGTACTCCTCATATATAGTCTAGTTATTACATCAACTACCTGGTACCCCTGCACATTGACTCAGTACTGGTACTCCTTATATATAGTCTAGTTATTACCTCAACTACCTGGTACCCCTGCACATTGACTCAGTACTGGTACTCCTTGTATATAGTCTAGTTATTACCTCAACTACCTGGTACCCTGCACATTGACTCAGTACTGGTACTCCTTGTATATAGTCTAGTTATTACCTCAATTACCTGGTACCCTGCACATTGACTCAGTACTGGTACTCCTTGTATATAGTCTAGTTATTACCTCAACTACCTGGTACCCTGCACATTGACTCAGTACTGGTACTCCTTGTATATAGTCTAGTTATTACCTCAACTACCTGGTACCCTGCACATTGACTCAGTACTGGTACTCCTTGTATATAGTCTAGTTATTACCTCAACTACCTGGTACCCTGCACATTGACTCAGTACTGGTACTCCTGGTATATAGTCTAGTTATTACCTCAACTACCTGGTACCCTGCACATTGACTCAGTACTGGTACTCCTTGTATATAGTCTAGTTATTACCTCAACTACCTGGTACCCCTGCACATTGACTCAGTACTGGTACTCCTTGTATATAGTCTAGTTATTACCTCAACTTCCTGGTACCCCTGCACATTGACTCAGTACTGGTACTCCTTGTATATAGTCTAGTTATTACCTCAACTTCCTGGTACCCCTGCACATTGACTCAGTACTGGTACTCCTTGTATATAGTCTACTTATTACATCAACTACCTGGTACCCCTGCACATTGACTCAGTACTGGTACTCCTTGTATATAGTCTAGTTATTACCTCAACTACCTTGTACCCCTGCACATTGACTCAGTAATGGTACTCCTTGTATATAGTCTAGTTATTACCTCAACTACCTGGTACACCTGGACATTGACTCAGTACTGGTACTCCTTGTATATAGTCTAGTTATTACCTCAACTACCTGGTACCCCTGCACATTGACTGAGTACTGGTACTCCTTGTATATAGTCTAGTTATTACCTCAACTACCTGGTACCCTGCACATTGACTCAGTACTGGTACTCCTTGTATATAGTCTAGTTATTACATCAACTACCTGGTACCCCTGCACATTGACTCAGTACTGGTACTCCTTGTATATAGTCTAGTTATTACCTCAACTTCCTGGTACCCCTGCACATTGACTCAGTACTGGTACTCCTTGTATATAGTCTACTTATTACATCAACTACCTGGTACCCCTGCACATTGACTCAGTACTGGTACTCCTTGTATATAGTCTAGTTATTACCTCAACTACCTGGTACCCCTGCACATTGACTGAGTACTGGTACTCCTTGTATATAGTCTAGTTATTACCTCAACTACCTGGTACCCTGCACATTGACTCAGTACTGGTACTCCTTGTATATAGTCTAGTTATTACCTCAACTACCTGGTACCCTGCACATTGACTCAGTACTGGTACTCCTTATATATAGTCTAGTTATTACCTCAACTACCTGGTACCCTGCACATTGACTCAGTACTAGTACTCCTTGTATATAGTCTAGTTATTACATCAACTACCTGGTACCCCTGCACATTGACTCAGTACTGGTACTCCTTGTATATAGTCTAGTTATTACCTCAACTACCTGGTACCCCTGCACATTGACTCAGTACTGGTACTCCTTGTATATAGTCTAGTTATTACCTCAACTACCTGGTACCCCTGCACATTGACTCAGTACTGGTACTCCTTATAGGCTCATTACTACCTCAACTACCTGGTACCCTGGACATTGACTCAGTACTGGTACTCCTTGTATATAGTCTAGTTATTACATCAACTACCTGGTACCCCTGCACATTGACTCAGTACTGGTACTCCTTGTATATAGTCTAGTTATTACCTCAACTACCTGGTAACCTGCACATTGATTCAGTACTGGTACTCCTTGTATATATTCTAGTTATTACCTCAACTACCTGGTACCCTGCACATTGACTCAGTACTGGTACTCCTTGGATATAGTCTAGTTATTACCTCATCTTCCTGATACCCCTGCACATTGACTCAGTACTGGTACTCCTTGTATATAGTCTAGTTATTACCTCAACTACCTGGTACCCTGCACATTGACTCAGTACTGGTACTCCTGGTATATAGTCTAGTTATTACCTCAACTACCTGGTACCCTGCACATTGACTCAGTACTGGTACTCCTTGTATATAGTCTAGTTATTACCTCAACTACCTGGTACCCCTGCACATTGACTCAGTACTGGTACTCCTTGTATATAGTCTAGTTATTACCTCAACTACCTGGTACCCCTGCACGTTGACTCAGTACTGGTACTCCTTGTATATAGTCTAGTTATTACCTCAACTACCTGGTACCCCTGCACATTGACTCAGTACTGGTACTCCTTATATATAGTCTAGTTATTACATCAACTACCTGGTACCCCTGCACATTGACTCAGTACTGGTACTCCTTATATATAGTCTAGTTATTACCTCAACTACCTGGTACCCCTGCACATTGACTCAGTACTGGTACTCCTTGTATATAGTCTAGTTATTACCTCAACTACCTGGTACCCTGCACATTGACTCAGTACTGGTACTCCTTGTATATAGTCTAGTTATTACCTCAATTACCTGGTACCCTGCACATTGACTCAGTACTGGTACTCCTTGTATATAGTCTAGTTATTACCTCAACTACCTGGTACCCTGCACATTGACTCAGTACTGGTACTCCTTGTATATAGTCTAGTTATTACCTCAACTACCTGGTACCCTGCACATTGACTCAGTACTGGTACTCCTTGTATATAGTCTAGTTATTACATCAACTACCTGGTACCCCTGCACATTGACTCAGTACTGGTACTCCTTGTATGTAGTCTAGTTATTACATCAACTACCTGGTACCCCTGCACATTGACTCAGTACTGGTACTCCTTGTATATAGTCTAGTTATTACCTCAACTACCTGGTACCCCTGCACATTGACTCAGTACTGGTACTCCTTGTATATAGTCTAGTTATTACCTCAACTACCTGGTACCCCTGCACATTGACTCAGTACTGGTACTCCTTATAGGCTCATTACTACCTCAACTACCTGGTACCCTGCACGTTGACTCAGTACTGGTACTCCTTGTATATAGTCTAGTTATTACATCAACTACCTGGTACCCCTGCACATTGACTCAGTACTGGTACTCCTTGTATATAGTCTAGTTATTACCTCAACTACCTGGTACCCTGCACATTGACTCAGTACTGGTACTCCTTGTATATAGTCTAGTTATTACATCAACTACCTGGTACCCTGCACATTGACTCAGTACTGGTACTCCTTGTATATAGTCTAGTTATTACCTCAACTACCTGGTACACTGGACATTGACTCAGTACTGGTACTCCTTGTATATAGTCTAGTTATTACCTCAATTACCTGGTACCCCTGCACATTGACTGAGTACTGGTACTCCTTGTATATAGTCTAGTTATTACCTCAACTACCTGGTACCCCTGTACATTGACTCAGTACTGGTACTCCTTGTATATAGTCTAGTTATTACCTCAACTATCTGGTACCCCTGCACATTGACTCAGTACTGGTACTCCTTGTATATAGTCTAGTTATTACCTCAACTACCTGGTACCCTGCACATTGACTCAGTACTGGTACTCCTTGTATATAGTCTAGTTATTACATCAACTACCTGGTACCCCTGCACATTGACTCAGTACTGGTACTCCTTGTATATAGTCTAGTTATTACCTCAACTACCTGGTACCCCTGCACATTGACTCAGTACTGGTACTCCTTGTATATAGTCTAGTTATTACCTCAACTACCTGGTACCCCTGCACATTGACTCAGTACTGGTACTCCTTGTATATAGTCTAGTTATTACCTCAACTTCCTGGTACCCCTGCACATTGACTCAGTACTGGTACTCCTTGTATATAGTCTAGTTATTACCTCAACTACCTGGTACCCTGCACATTGACTCAGTACTGGTACTCCTTGTATATAGTCTAGTTATTACCTCAACTACCTGGTACCCTGCACATTGACTCAGTACTGGTACTCCTTATATATAGTCTAGTTATTACCTCAACTACCTGGTACCCTGCACATTGACTCAGTACTGGTACTCCTTTTATATAGTCTAGTTATTACATCAACTACCTGGTACCCCTGCACATTGACTCAGTACTGGTACTCCTTGTATATAGTCTAGTTATTACATCAACTACCTGGTACCCCTGCACATTGACTCAGTACTGGTACTCCTTGTATATAGTCTAGTTATTACCTCAACTACCTGGTACCCCTGCACATTGACTCAGTACTGGTACTCCTTGTATATAGTCTAGTTATTACCTCAACTACCTGGTACCCCTGCACATTGACTCAGTACTGGTACTCCTTGTATATAGTCTAGTTATTAAATCAAATCAAATCAAATCAAATTTTATTGGTCACATGCGCCGAATACAACAGGTGCAGACATTACAGTGAAATGCTTACTTACAGCCCTTAACCAACAGTGCATTTATTTTAAACAAAAAAGTAAGAATAAAACAACAACAAAAAAGTGTTGAGAAAAAAGAGCAGAAGTAAAAAATAAAGTGACAGTAGGGAGGCTATATATACAATAGAATAAAGTGACAGTAGGGAGGCTATATATACAGGGGGGTACCGTTGCATAGTCAATGTGCGGGGGCACCGGCTAGTTGAGGTAGTTGAGGTAATATGTACATGTGGGTAGAGTTAAAGTGACTATGCATAAATACTTAACAGAGTAGCAGCAGCGTAAAAAGGATGGGGTGGGGGGGCAGTGCAAATAGTCCGGGTAGCCATGATTAGCTGTTCAGGAGTCTTATGGCTTGGGGGTAGAAGCTGTTGAGAAGTCTTTTGGACCTAGACTTGGCACTCCGGTACCGCTTGCCGTGCGGTAGCAGAGAGAACAGTCTATGACTAGGGTGACTGGAGTCTTTGACAATTTTGAGGGCCTTCCTCTGACACCGCCTGGTATAGAGGTCCTGGATGGCAGGGAGCTTTGCCCCAGTGATGTACTGGGCCGTACGCACTACCCTCTGTAGTGCCTTGCGGTCAGAGGCCAGGCAGTTGCCATACCAGGCGGTGATGCAACCAGTCAGGATGCTCTCGATGGTGCAGCTGTAGAATTTTTTGAGGATCTGAGGACCCATGCCAAATCTTTTTAGTCTCCTGAGGGGGAATAGGCTTTGTCGTGCCCTCTTCACGACTGTCTTGGTGTGTTTGGACCATGATAGTTCGTTGGTGATGTGGACACCAAGGAACTTGAAGCTCTCAACCTATTACATCAACTACCTGGTACCCTGCACATTGACTCAGTACTGGTACTCCTTGGATATAGTCTAGTTATTACCTCAACTTCCTGGTACCCCTGCACATTGACTCAGTACTGGTACTCCTTGTATATAGTCTAGTTATTACCTCAACTACCTGGTACCCTGCACATTGACTCAGTACTGGTACTCCTGGTATATAGTCTAGTTATTACCTCAACTACCTGGTACCCTGCACATTGACTCAGTACTGGTACTCCTTGTATATAGTCTAGTTATTACCTCAACTACCTGGTACCCCTGCACATTGACTCAGTACTGGTACTCCTTGTATATAGTCTAGTTTTTACCTCAACTTCCTGGTACCCTTGCACATTGACTCAGTACTGGTACTCCTTGTATATAGTCTAGTTATTACCTCAACTACCTGGTACCCTGCACATTGACTCAATACTGGTACTCCTTGTATATAGTCTAGTTATTACATCAACTACCTGGTACCCCTGCACATTGACTCAGTACTGGTACTCCTTGTATATAGTCTAGTTATTACCTCAACTACCTGGTACCCCTGGACATTGATTCAGTACTGGTACTCCTTGTATATAGTCTAGTTATTACCTCAACTACCTGGTACCCCTGCACATTGACTCAGTACTGGTACTCCTTGTATATAGTCTAGTTATTACCTCAACTACCTGGTACCCCTGCACATTGACTCAGTACTGGTACTCCTTGTATATAGTCTAGTTATTACCTCAACTACCTGGTACCCCTGCACATTGACTCAGTACTGGTACTCCTTGTATATAGTCTAGTTATTACCTCAACTTCCTGGTACCCCTGCACATTGACTCAGTACTGGTACTCCTTGTATATAGTCTAGTTATTACCTCAACTACCTGGTACCCTGCACATTGACTCAGTACTGGTACTCCTTGTATATAGTCTAGTTATTACCTCAACTACCTGGTACCCTGCACATTGACTCAGTACTGGTACTCCTTATATATAGTCTAGTTATTACCTCAACTACCTGGTACCCTGCACATTGACTCAGTACTGGTACTCCTTGTATATAGTCTAGTTATTACATCAACTACCTGGTACCCCTGCACATTGACTCAGTACTGGTACTCCTTGTATATAGTCTAGTTATTACATCAACTACCTGGTACCCCTGCACATTGACTCAGTACTGGTACTCCTTGTATATAGTCTAGTTATTACCTCAACTACCTGGTACCCCTGCACATTGACTCAGTACTGGTACTCCTTGTATATAGTCTAGTTATTACCTCAACTACCTGGTACCCCTGCACATTGACTCAGTACTGGTACTCCTTGTATATAGTCTAGTTATTACATCAACTACCTGGTACCCTGCACATTGACTCAGTACTGGTACTCCTTGGATATAGTCTAGTTATTACCTCAACTTCCTGGTACCCCTGCACATTGACTCAGTACTGGTACTCCTTGTATATAGTCTAGTTATTACCTCAACTACCTGGTACCCTGCACATTGACTCAGTACTGGTACTCCTGGTATATAGTCTAGTTATTACCTCAACTACCTGGTACCCTGCACATTGACTCAGTACTGGTACTCCTTGTATATAGTCTAGTTATTACCTCAACTACCTGGTACCCCTGCACATTGACTCAGTACTGGTACTCCTTGTATATAGTCTAGTTTTTACCTCAACTTCCTGGTACCCTTGCACATTGACTCAGTACTGGTACTCCTTGTATATAGTATAGTTATTACCTCAACTACCTGGTACCCTGCACATTGACTCAATACTGGTACTCCTTGTATATAGTCTAGTTATTACATCAACTACCTGGTACCCCTGCACATTGACTCAGTACTGGTACTCCTTGTATATAGTCTAGTTATTACCTCAACTACCTGGTACCCCTGGACATTGATTCAGTACTGGTACTCCTTGTATATAGTCTAGTTATTACCTCAACTACCTGGTACCCTGCACATTGACTCAGTACTGGTACTCCTTGTATATAGTCTAGTTATTACATCAACTACCTGGTACCCCTGCACATTGACTCAGTACTGGTACTCCTTGTATATAGTCTAGTTATTACCTCAACTACCTGGTACCCCTGCACATTGACTCAGTACTGGTACTCTTTGTATATAGTCTAGTTATTACCTCAACTACCTGGTACCCCTGCACATTGACTCAGTACTGGTACTCCTTGTATATAGTCTAGTTATTACCTCAACTACCTGGTACCCTGCACATTGACTCAATACTGGTACTCCTTGTATATAGTCTAGTAATTACATCAACTACCTGGTACCCCTGCACATTGACTCAGTACTGGTACTCCTTGTATATAGTCTAGTTATTACCTCAACTACCTGGTACCCCTGGACATTGATTCAGTACTGGTACTCCTTGTATATAGTCTAGTTATTACCTCAACTACCTGGTACCCCTGCACATTGACTCAGTACTGGTACTCCTTGTATATAGTCTAGTTATTACCTCAACTACCTGGTACCCTGCACATTGACTCAGTACTGGTACTCCTTGTATATAGTCTAGTTATTACATCAACTACCTGGTACCCCTGCACATTGACTCAGTACTGGTACTCCTTGTATATAGTCTAGTTATTACCTCAACTACCTGGTACCCCTGCACATTGACTCAGTACTGGTACTCCTTGTATATAGTCTAGTTATTACCTCAACTACCTGGTACCCCTGCACATTGACTCAGTACGGGTACTCCTTGTATATAGTCTAGTTATTACCTCAACTTCCTGGTACCCCTGCACATTGACTCAGTACTGGTACTCCTTGTATATAGTCTAGTTATTACCTCAACTACCTGGTACCCTGCACATTGACTCAGTACTGGTACTCCTTGTATATAGTCTAGTTATTACCTCAACTACCTGGTACCCTGCACATTGACTCAGTACTGGTACTCCTTATATATAGTCTAGTTATTACCTCAACTACCTGGTACCCTGCACATTGACTCAGTACTGGTACTCCTTGTATATAGTCTAGTTATTACATCAACTACCTGGTACCCCTGCACATTGACTCAGTACTGGTACTCCTTGTATATAGTCTAGTTATTACATCAACTACCTGGTACCCCTGCACATTGACTCAGTACTGGTACTCCTTGTATATAGTCTAGTTATTACCTCAACTACCTGGTACACCTGCACATTGACTCAGTACTGGTACTCCTTGTATATAGTCTAGTTATTACCTCAACTACCTGGTACCCCTGCACATTGACTCAGTACTGGTACTCCTTGTATATAGTCTAGTTATTACATCAACTACCTGGTACCCTGCACATTGACTCAGTACTGGTACTCCTTGGATATAGTCTAGTTATTACCTCAACTTCCTGGTACCCCTGCACATTGACTCAGTACTGGTACTCCTTGTATATAGTCTAGTTATTACCTCAACTACCTGGTACCCTGCACATTGACTCAGTACTGGTACTCCTGGTATATAGTCTAGTTATTACCTCAACTACCTGGTACCCTGCACATTGACTCAGTACTGGTACTCCTTGTATATAGTCTAGTTATTACCTCAACTACCTGGTACCCCTGCACATTGACTCAGTACTGGTACTCCTTGTATATAGTCTAGTTTTTACCTCAACTTCCTGGTACCCTTGCACATTGACTCAGTACTGGTACTCCTTGTATATAGTCTAGTTATTACCTCAACTACCTGGTACCCTGCACATTGACTCAATACTGGTACTCCTTGTATATAGTCTAGTTATTACATCAACTACCTGGTACCCCTGCACATTGACTCAGTACTGGTACTCCTTGTATATAGTCTAGTTATTACCTCAACTACCTGGTACCCCTGGACATTGATTCAGTACTGGTACTCCTTGTATATAGTCTAGTTATTACCTCAACTACCTGGTACCCTGCACATTGACTCAGTACTGGTACTCCTTGTATATAGTCTAGTTATTACATCAACTACCTGGTACCCCTGCACATTGACTCAGTACTGGTACTCCTTGTATATAGTCTAGTTATTACCTCAACTACCTGGTACCCCTGCACATTGACTCAGTACTGGTACTCCTTGTATATAGTCTAGTTATTACCTCAACTACCTGGTACCCCTGCACATTGACTCAGTACTGGTACTCCTTGTATATAGTCTAGTTATTACCTCAACTACCTGGTACCCTGCACATTGACTCAATACTGGTACTCCTTGTATATAGTCTAGTTATTACATCAACTACCTGGTACCCCTGCACATTGACTCAGTACTGGTACTCCTTGTATATAGTCTAGTTATTACCTCAACTACCTGGTACCCCTGGACATTGATTCAGTACTGGTACTCCTTGTATATAGTCTAGTTATTACCTCAACTACCTGGTACCCCTGCACATTGACTCAGTACTGGTACTCCTTGTATATAGTCTAGTTATTACCTCAACTACCTGGTACCCTGCACATTGACTCAGTACTGGTACTCCTTGTATATAGTCTAGTTATTACATCAACTACCTGGTACCCCTGCACATTGACTCAGTACTGGTACTCCTTGTATATAGTCTAGTTATTACCTCAACTACCTGGTACCCCTGCACATTGACTCAGTACTGGTACTCCTTGTATATAGTCTAGTTATTACCTCAACTACCTGGTACCCCTGCACATTGACTCAGTACTGGTACTCCTTGTATATAGTCTAGTTATTACCTCAACTTCCTGGTACCCCTGCACATTGACTCAGTACTGGTACTCCTTGTATATAGTCTAGTTATTACCTCAACTACCTGGTACCCTGCACATTGACTCAGTACTGGTACTCCTTGTATATAGTCTAGTTATTACCTCAACTACCTGGTACCCTGCACATTGACTCAGTACTGGTACTCCTTATATATAGTCTAGTTATTACCTCAACTACCTGGTACCCCTGCACATTGACTCAGTACTGGTACTCCTTATAGCCTCATTATTGTTATTTTATTATGTTACTATTTCCTTTTTTTATTTAGCTAATGTTTGTGACTTTTTAACTCTGCATTGTTGGGAAAGGGCTCGTAAGTAAGCATTTCACGGTAAAGTGTACCACTGTTGTATTCGGCGCATGTGAGAAATACAATTTGATTTGATTTGAAGCTCATGCGCAGAAATACGTCATTGGGTCTAATGGTCGTCTTGTGCCGAACTGCACATGTGCTGGATGTCAAATCAAAGGCACTCCTTCCATATAAAGTTGTTTATGACTAACATGAAAATGTGTCCGTTTGTTTAACTACTTAAGACAGAACATTTTCAAAATTAACAACTAAGGAAGTGATTTTTACCTCTCATTGACTTCTCAAACCCCAAACCCTGGCCTGGTCTGCTTCATATGCGTTCCCAGAAGACATTTTGTACATCAGCAGTTGTCACAAAGTGCTTATATAGAAACCCAGTCTAAAACCCCAAAGAGCAAGCAATGCAGATGTAGAAGCACGGTGGCTAGGAAAAACTCCCTAGAAAGGCAGGAACCTAGGAAGAAACCTAGAGAGGAACCAGGCTCTGAGGGGTGGCCAGTCCTCTTCTGGCTGTGCTGGGGGGAGATTATAAGAGGATATGGCCATTAAGTTCAGATCGTTCTTCAAGATTTTCAAATGTTCATAGATGACCAGCAGGGTCAAATAATAATCACTGTGGTTATTGAGGGTGCAACACGTTAGCACCTCAGGAGTAAATGTCAGTTGGCTTTTCATAGCCGAGCATTCAGAGGTCGAGACAGCAGGAGTGGTAGAGAGAGAGAAGGACAGGGGGAGAGAGAGAGAGAGGGTCGAAACAGCAGGTTCGGGACAAGGTCACACGTCCGGTGAACAGGTCAGAGTTCCATATCCGCAGGCAGACCAGTAGAAACTGGATCAGCAGCATGACAAGGTATCACGTCCGGTGGAGCATGTGTCGATACTGATAGGATCGAAAGAAAGGGAGCGCTGCTCTCGGATCAGTTTTCTCCATTAAATCTTATCTTATAATTAGTTCACAATACTGATGACAGATTAGCTCCTAGAGAGATATTACCACCTACGGCTGCAAATATTGAGGCTGCTAATTCTAAATCACAGATTTGGCACATCATTGTTCACATGTTAGCCTACACATCATGAAATATATTGAGACAAATTACAGACCGTAGTCTACAAGTAGCAAAATAGAACTCAATTGATTGAACATTAAATGTATTTCAATTTGATTGAAATAGGCCTATAGCCTACTGTTTATATTTTAATGCAGTCATCTTGGTGTTCATTTGAAACAAATGTTATACGTCCCTTGTTTGAATCAATTGCAAAGACATTGGCAACTTTGTATTTGTACTCAACTTTGTTCTGAATTTATCTGCGGTCACAAAGAGACGGATAAACCATGTGATTCTATGTTTACTGGAGATCTTCTGTGTATAAAGTCATGCGGAAGGGCAAAAAAGCATCTATGATGCTAATAGGAAGATTCTAACAATGAACTTAGCCTTAAGATGCTTTTGGGAAACCAGTCCTGGATAAGAACATCTGCTAAATGACTAAAATGTAAAATGTAAATGTTTTACATGCAGATCTCATATTACTGTATTGAAGGTTGTACATGTGTACAGTACTTTATTACAAATGTGGTTATTTGTTACATTTATTACTGTGTAAAACCTAGCAATACTTCTGATTTCTCTGAGAGTGAGGCAGATATATAGCATTTTACAAAAGAAACACATTATTTGTCTCTGAAATGAAACCATCAAGTGATAGATTTTAAACAAATACATGTCTGTCATTGAACAACCCCATGCCATGATTAGATAGTGAAAAAACACACCAATCTCTTTCATAATTTCTTTAAAGAATATAAGCTAATTTACCAACATTTCTGAAAATTGCGTTTTAGAATGAAACTCTTCATATGTTTCCCCATCTGAGCTCAGAGTAGATGAGAGATGTAATGTTTGTCTCTGTTGTGTTGAAGTCCAATCAAGAAGGAGAGACCAGCCTCCCCTGTACCCAGCTGTGTGTCCATGAAGAGTGACCGGTCTATGAAACAACCTATAGAGTTTAGAGAGGGACACTTTTCTAGTGAACAAAGGTAAGAAGAACTCATGGGTCATGGTCAGTGAGTTAAACAACACTGTCTCTAGTCATTTCTCCTCTCCCATTTTCCCATTTCTTTTTGTTGTTTTCATAATCCATAGGCTAATCCTTTTTTCCATTTTCATAGTCCTGAAACAATATTAAACTAACACAACATTCCCTCCCTCCCTGTGTGTGTGTGTGTGTGTGTGTGTGTGTGTGTGTGTGTGTGTGTGTGTGTGTGTGTGTGTGTGTGTGTGTGTGTGTGTGTGTGTGTGTGTGTGCACTCCCTGGATGAGGAGATGTAATCTCATGTTTTGTCCACAGAAACCAACAGGAGAGATCAGAGTCAGAGATTCTCAGTGGTCAGTCTTCCCAGAGTCATCAAACAGACCTGGCCTCCATATTCAGTGTATGTGGTCCTGTTATGTACATTTGTTTTTGTTTACATCAAGTAAAGTTGATCTGTCAATCATTCATTCATGTGTTAATGAGAAAGCATTTAGTCTCTTGCTTAACTTATTTACTTGATTTATTTCAGTTGCTTGAAGAGAATATTATGACATTTGTGAAGAACGAGCTGAAGATGTTCAAGAGGATTCTTAGTGCAGAACTCCCAGAAGGCTTTGAGAGTCAGAAGCAGGATAAGGAAGTGGTGGATGCTGAAGATGAGAAGCAGGAGAGCAGTGCCAGAGAGGGGGCTCTGAAGATCACACTGCACGTCCTGAGGAAAATGAACCAGAAGGAGCTTGCTGACACACTGGAGAAAAGTAAGAGCTGTCTGCCTCATGTTGAATGCTGTTTTATAACAAACATTTAAAATATGTAGCTAAAGTACAGCTAAAGTAGCTGTGTAACTCAGTGATATTGTAGCAGCCTTAACACAACACCTAGTGACCTCATCAAGTAGCAGCAGGGATGTGTTGTGTTGAGAGAGAGAGAGAGAGAGAGAGAGAGAGAGAGAGAGAGAGAGAGAGAGAGAGAGAGAGAGAGAGAGAGAGAGAGAGAGAGAGAGAGAGAGAGAGAGAGAGAGAAGATCATAATAATATAATCAGTCACACCAGTCTGTAATGCATTATGAAAACATTTACACATTTATACAGTCAGTTAAGAGAATAAAGTATTATCATTTAAAATGTTATAACAGTCCTAGAATACTGTAGGCATTAAAACAGACGTAATATTAATATGTTCTGTGTTATTTCTAGATTCAGATGAGCGTGCTGTGATTCTTCAACGTGAACTCAAATCTAATCTAAAGAAGAAGTTTCAATGTGTATTTGAGGGGATCGCTAAACAAGGAAACCCAACACTTCTCAATAAGATCTACACAGAGCTCTACATCACAGAGGGTGGAACAGGAGAGGTCAATAATGAACATGAGCTGAGACAGATTGAGACAACAACCAGGAAACAAGCAAGACCAGAGACTGCAGTCAAATGTAACGACATCTTCAAACCCTTAACTGGACAAGACAAACTTATCAGAACTGTGCTGACAAAGGGAGTCGCTGGCATTGGAAAAACAGTCTCTGTGCAGAAGTTCATTCTGGACTGGGCTGAAGGAAAAGCAAATCAGGATGTCCAATTTGTATTTTCATTCCCTTTCCGGGAGCTGAATTTGATGAAAAAGGAAAAACACACTTTGATTGAACTTCTCAATCACTTCTCAATGGAAACCAAAGAATCAAGAATCTCCAACTACGACAAGTACAAAGTTCTGTTCATCTTTGATGGTCTGGATGAGTGCCGACTGCCCCTAGACTTCCAGAAGAACAAGATATGTTGTGACGTCACAAAGTCAACCTCAGTGGATGTTCTGCTGACAAATCTCATCAAGGGAAATCTGCTTCCCTCTGCTCTCCTCTGGATAACTACCCGACCTGCAGCAGCCAATAAGATCCCTTCAGGGTGTGTTCACCAGGTGACAGAGGTACGAGGGTTCAATGACCCACAGAAGGAGGAGTACTTCAGGAAGAGATTCAGTGATGAGGACCTGGCCAGCAGAATCATCTCACACATAAAGACATCAAGGAGCCTCCACATCATGTGCCACATTCCAGTCTTCTGTTGGATTTCTGCAACAGTCCTTGAACAAATGTTGAGTACAGACAAGACAGAAGAGATGCCCAAGACACTGACTGAGATGTACTCACACCTTGTGGTGTTTCATACCAAACAGAAGAATGAAAAGTATCTTGGGAAAGAAGAGACAGGTCCACACTGGAATAAAGAGAGCATTCTGTCACTGGGAAAACTGGCTTTTCAACAGCTTGTTGAGGGCAATCTGATTTTCTATAAAAAAGACCTGAAAAGGGCTGGCATTGATATTAATGACGCATCAGTGTACTCAGGATTGTGCACACAGATCTTTAAAGAGGAATGTGGGCTGTACCAGGACAAGGTCTACTGCTTCGTGCATCTGAGCATTCAGGAGTTTCTGGCTGCTGTATATGTGTTCCTCTCATTCATCAACAACAATGAGAATCTAATGGCCGAACCTCAATCAACCAGGAACTTTTTTGCACTGTTCAGAGACAAGCCTGAAGTTACTTTGTACAAGAGTGCTGTGGATAAAGCCTTACAAAGTGAGACAGGAAACCTGGACCTTTTCCTCCGCTTCCTTCTGGGCCTCTCACTGGAGTCCAATCAGAAGCACTTACGAGGTCTACTGACAAAGACAAGAAGCAGCTCACAGAGCCATGAAGAAATAGTCAATTACATCAAGGAGAAGATCAGGGAGAATCCCTCTCCAGAGAGGTGCATCAATCTGTTCCACTGTCTGAATGAACTGAATGACCATTCTCTAGTGGAGGAGATCCAAAGCTACCTGAGATCAGGAAGTCTCTCAGAAGAAGAACTGTCACCTGCACAGTGGTCAGCTCTGGTCTTTGTGTTGCTGACTTCAGAAAAGGAGCTGGATGTGTTTGACCTGAAGAAATACTCCAGATCAGAGGAAGGTCTTCTGAGGCTGCTGCCAGTGGTCAAAGCCTCCAGAGCTGCTCTGTGAGTACATAAAATGACATTTAAGTACTAATCATCAGGAAGAAATATTCAGTTTAGAGAAATATATGTATTATTGAAAAACATATTGAATCACTGCATTGATGTTCACATTAGTATAACAATATGACCATACAATTCTAGGAGACAGAAGATGAATCTATATGTTGTTTAAGAGAATAAACCAAATGCATCTGCCATTGTCCTTCTACACTACTGGTGTTAAATTAACAGTGTGTTTGTGAAATCATGATGATCTCTTTGTCAGGCTATCAGGCTGTGGAGTCACAGAGAAAGGCTGTGCTTTTCTGGTCTCAGCTCTGAAGTCAAACCCCTCACATCTGAGAGAGCTGGATCTGAGTAACAATGACCTGAAGGATTCAGGAGTGAAGCTACTCTCTGCTGGACTGAGGAATCCCCACTGTAAACTGGAGACTCTGAGGTCAGTATTCCTGTAGTTGGTCAACAAGTGATAACTGTTCACCAGATCCACATGTGTTTACCAGGCACACATAGTCCACAACATATGTGTTTGGACAGTGAAGCTTACAGTTTTACATTTGGTGCTATGCTCCAGCATTTTGGATTTGAAATTGTTTCATATTAGGCAACAGTACAGAATGTCACTTTTTATTATTATTCCTGTATCACTCAATGACCACACACACACTGGACACACTCTGGACACACACACACACACACACACTGGACACACACACACACACACACACACAAACACACTGGACACACACGCACACACACACACACAAACACACACCCACACACACACTGGACACACCCCCACTGGACACACACACTGGACACACACACACACATACTGGGCACACACACACAAGAACACAATGGACACACACACACACTGGACACACACACACACACACACACACACACACTGGACACACACACACACACACACACACACACACACACACTGGACACACACACACACACACACACACACACACACAAAAACACAATGGACACACACACACTGGACACACACACACACACACACACACACACAAAAACACAATGGACACACACACACTGGACACACACACACACACACACACACACACACTGGACACACACACCCACACACACACACACTGGACACACACACACACTGGACACACACACACACACACACACACACACACACACACACACACACACACACTGGACACACACACACACACCCACACACACACACACTGGACACACACACACTGGACACACACACACACACACACACACACACACACACACACACACACTAGACACACACACACACACCCACACACACACACACTGGACACACACACACTGGACACACAATGATTAATTTAGAAACATGTTATCTATTGTTAATAATGATACATTCATTCATTTATGTACAGTACCAGTCAAAATTTTGGACACACCTACTCATTCAAGGGCTTTTCTTTATTTTTACTATTTTCTACATTGTAAAATAATAGTGAAGACATTAAAACTATGAAATAACACATATGGAATCATGTAGTAACCAAAAAAGTGTTAAACAAATAAAATATAGAATTAGCCACCCTGTGCCTTGATGACAGCTTTGCACACTCTTGGCATTCTCTCAACCAGCTTCACCTGGAATGCTTTTCCAACAGTCTTGAAGGAGTTCCCACATATGCTGAGCACTTGTTGGCTGCTTTTTCTTCCCTCTGCCGTCCGACCCATCCCAAACCATCACAATTGGGTTGAGGTCGGGTGATTATGGAGGCCAGGTCATCTGATGCAGCACTCATTCCCTCTCCTTACACAGTCTGGAAGTGTGTTGGGTCATTGTCCTGTTGAAAAACAAATGATAGTCCCACTAAGCCCAAACCAGATGGGATGGCGTATCACTGCAGAATGCTGTGGTAGCCATGCTGGATAAGTGTGCCTTGAATTCTAAATAAATCACAAACAGTGTCACCAGCAAATCACCCCCCACACCATCACACCTCCTCCTCCATGCTTTACGGTGGGAACTACACATGCCGAGATCATCCGTTCACCCACACCGCTTCTCACAAAGACACGGCGGTTGGAACCAAAAATCGCCCATTTGGACTCCAGACCAATGGACAAATGTCCACCTGTGTAATGTCCATTGCTCGGCCCAAGCAGGTCTCTTCTTATTATTGGTGTCCTTTAGTAGTGATTTCTTTGCAGCAATTCGACCATGAAGGCCTGATTCACACAGTCTCCTCTGAACAGTTGATGTTGAGATGTGTCTGTGACTTGAACTTTGTGATGCATTTATTTGGGCTGCAATTTCTGAGGCTGGTAACTCTAATGAACTTATCCTCTGCAGCAGAGGTAACTCTGGGTCTTCCATTCCTGTGGCGGTCCTCATGAGAGCCAGTTTCATCATAGCGCTTGATGTTTTTTGCGACTGCACTTGAAGAAATGTTCGAAGTTCTTGAAATGTTCCGTATTGACTGGCCGTCATGTCTTAAAGTTATGATGGACTGTCGTTTCTCTTTGCCTATTTGAGCTGTTCTTGCCATAATATGGACTTGGTCTTTTACCAAATAGGGCCATCTTCTTTATACCCCCCTACCTTGTCATAACACAACTGATTGGCTCAAACACATTAAGAAGGAAATAAATTCCACAAATTAACTTTTAAGAAGGCCCACCTGTTAATTGAAATGCATTCCAGGTGACTACCTCATGAAGCTGGTTGAGAGAATGCCAAGAGTGTGCAAAGCTGTCATCAAGGCAAAGGGTGGCTATTTGAAGAATCTCAAATATAAAATAGATTTGGATTAATTTAACACTTTTTTGGTTACTACATGATTCCATATGTGTTATTTCATAGTTTTGATGTCTTCACTATTATTCTGCAATGTAAAAAATTGTAAAAATAAAGAAAAACCCTTGAATGTGTAGGTGTCTCCAAACTTTTGACTGGTACTGTATATATACTGTCACGAACTCTGATGCGGATGTGGTGCGAATCAATAGCAGGACACAGGAGCTCAGTTAATCCAGACTTTACTAGAAAATCCAAAAATCATAACACGGGTCAAACAACCCGGAGGCGAAACATACACAATAGTGCGACGGTAAAACAAAGAGAGTCTAGCAAACAGCACTGCACCAAACGACAGGAAAACAATTACACACAACACATGACAAACAAATGGAACAATATATAGGGTACAAAATCACACTAACAGGGAACAGGTGCACAACAACTAGACAAAACCAAACGAACATCGAAAACATCCAACGGTGGCAGCTAGTACTCCGGGGACGACGAACGCCGAAACCTGCCCGAACAAGGAGGAGGAGCAGCCTCGGCCGAAACCGTGACATATACATATGTATATATGAATAGATATGGCAGGTTTCAGGACTCTGATGTATCTGAAATTGTTGAAAGAATAAATTTTCACACCAAAGAATAGCAGTGTGATTTTTAATATGATTTGACTCTTTGCAGGCTGTCAGGCTGTCTAGTCACAGAGGAAGGCTGTGCTGCTCTGGTCTCAGCTCTGAGGTCAAACCCCTCACACCTGAGAGAGCTGGACCTGAGCTACAATCACCCAGGAGACTCAGGAGTCAGACTGCTCTCTGCTGGACTGGAGGATCCACACTGCAGACTGGAGAAACTCAAGTATGTAGAGGGTTTATGTCAATGTTCATATCAGACATGTTGGAGTTATCAGGCTAGTTAAGACAAACATTCTGACCACCACTTGGACTAAGTTATATAAAGACTGTGTGTGTGTGTGTGTGTGTGTGTGTGTGTATGGGGTCCAGTGTGTGTGTGGGGTCCAGTGTGTGTGTGTGGTCCAGTGTGTGTGTGTGTCCAGTGTGTACACACACTGGACACACACACACACACTGGACACACTGGACACACACACACTCTGGACACAAACACACTCTGGACACACACTTGACAAACACACACACACTGGACACACACACAGATACTGGACACACACACACACACTGGACACACACACACACACACTGGACATACACACACTGGACACACACACACTGGACACACAAACACTCACACACTGGACACACACCCACACACACACTGAACACACACACACACACACACTGGACACACACACACTGGACACACACACAGATTGGACACACACACACACACACACTCACACTGGACACACACACACACACACTGGACACACACATTCACTTGACAAACACACACAAACTGAACACACACACACACACTGGACACGCACACTGGACACAAACTGGACACACAGGACACACACACACTGGACACACACACAGACAAACATTCTTACCACCGCTTGTACAAAGTTATATGCTGAATGTGAGTGTGTGTGTGTGTCCAGTGTGTGTGTGTGTGTGTGTGTGTGTGTCCAGTGTGTGTGTGTGTGTGTGTGTGTGTGTGTTTGTGTGTGTGTGTGTGTGTGTGTGTGAGTTCAGGTGTATTCCTCAATGACTGTCTGTTCTTCTGCTTACCGCTACAGTGTGGAACATGGTGGAGAGAACACAATGAAACCTGGACTTAGAAAATGTGAGTGTTGACTGCTGTGAAGAATATGACTAAGAATAAGTCTTAATTCAAGTGAAGTCAAAGTCAAAGACCACCATCATTACTTACTTGGTCATATTAAATATCAGCTGTAGTTCTACAGAAGCACAAATCAGGGACACCAAAGTTTACAAAGAGTTGCTTTGACAATGTGTGTGTCTGTGTGTGTGTGGTGTGTATGTGTTACTTTAGAAATGTGTGTGTGTGAGTTCATGCATGCATGCATGAAGGTGTGTGTGTGTGTGTGTGTGTGTGTGTCCAGTGTGTGTGTGTGTTCAGGATGTGTGTGTGTGTGTGTGTGTGTGTGTGTGTGTGTGTGTGTGTGTGTGTGTGTGTGTAATTAATGGGAATAAGTGTGTTTTATATTACCATACAGTTTAACATATGATCATTCAACAAATCTCAAGTTACCTTAACTTCTCCTTTTGATACCTAGAAACATCTACATTAAATGAATTAGTGAAAAGTGAGTTAACATTCTAATGTGAATGATGATGATTTCTAATATTGTGTCTGGTTTCATCCATCAGATGTCTGTGATCTCACACTGGACCCAAAAACAGTAAACAGACGTCTCTCTCTGTCTGAGGAGAACAGAAAGGTGATATGGGGGGAAGAGGAGATGCCGTATCGTGATCACCCAGAGAGATTTGAGGTCTATCAACAGGTGCTGTGTAGAGAGGGTCTGACTGGGCGCTGTTACTGGGAGGTAGAGTGGAGTGGGAGAAGGGCTGGTATAGGAGTGGCATATAAAGGAATCGGCAGGAGAGGAGGGGGTTATGACTGTGGGATTGGATACAATGACAAGTCCTGGAGTCTGACCTGCTATGACAACAGTTACTCTGCCTGGCACAATAATAAGTCCACTACCATAGACGTCCCCTCCTCCAGCTCCCACAGAGTAGGAGTGTATCTGGACTGGCCAGCCGGCACTCTGTCCTTCTACAGAGTCTCCTCTGACACACTGACCCACCTGAACACATTCCACTCCACATTCACTGAGCCCCTCTATCCAGGGTTTAGGGTTTGGGATGATGATGGCGCCTCAGTGTCCCTGTAAATAATAACCATGGTAACACTGACACACACACACACACACACACTAGACACACACACACTGACACACTGAACACACACACACTGACACACTGAACACACACACTGACACACTGGACACACACACTGGACACACACATACTGGACACATACACACACACTGGACACACACACTGGACACACACATACTGGACACACACACACACACACTGGACACACAAACACTGGACACACACACACACATTCTGAACACACACACACACTGACACACACTGGACACACAAACACACTTGATACACACACACTGGACACACCCACACACACACACAGGACACACACACTGGACACACACACACACACCTGACACACACACACACACAGGACACACACAGGACACACACACACATACACACACACACACACACACACTGGACACACACACACACTGGACCACACACACGACACACACATACACACACACACACACACACATTGGACACACACACTCACACACACTGGACACACACACACACACCTGACACACACACACACACACACAGGACACATACACAGGACACACACACACACACACCTGACACACACACACACAGGACACACACACACACACACTGGACACACACACACACACTGGACACACACACTCACACTCACTGGACACACACTCACACACACTGGACACACACACACACCTGACACACACACACACACACACACAGGACACACAAACAGGACACACACACCTGACACACACAGACACACACAGGACACACACACACACACACACTGGACACACACACTCACACACACTGGACACACACACACACACACACCTGACACACACACACACACAGGACACACACACACACACCTGTCACACACACACACAGGACACACACACACACTGGACACACACACACACACACACTGGACACACACACACACACACTGGACACACACACTCACACACACTGGACACACACAAGCACACACACACACACACTGGACACACACACATACGCTGGACACACACACACACGACACACACACACATACACACTGGACACACACACACCTGACACACACACACACACAACCAGGACACACACACACACTGGACACACACACACACACTGGACACACACACACCTGACACACACACACTGGACAGACACACACACTGGACACACACACTCACACACACTGGACACACACACACACACTGGACACACACACTGGAAACACACAAACACACACACACACACTGGACACACACACATACGCTGGACACACAAACACACACACTTACACTGGACCCACACACATACACACCTGACACACACACACACACACAGGACACACACACTGGACACACAAACACCTGACACACACACACACACTGGACACACACACTCACACACACTGGACACACACACTGGACACACACACTCACACACACTGGACACACACACACACACTGGACACACACACTGGACACACACACACCTGACACACACACACACTGGACACACACACTCACACACACTGGACACACACACTGGACACACACACACTCACACACTCACACACACTGGACACACACAAACACACACACACTGGACCCACACACATACACACTGGACACACACACACATACACACTGGACACACACACATACGCTGGACACACACACACTGGACACACACACACATACATACTGGACACACACACCTGACACACACACACACACAGGACACACACATTGGACACACACACACACACACACACACACACACTGGATTCACACACTCACACACACTGGACACACACACACACACACACTGGACACACACACTCACACACACTGGACACACACACTGGACACACACACATACGCTGGACACACACACACACACCTGACACACACACACACAGGACACACACACACACCTGACACACACACACACAGGACACACACACACACTGGACACACACACACACACACACACTGGACACACACACACACACTGGACACACACACACACACTGGACACACACACACTGGACACACACAAACACACA
>NC_139989.1:76643781-76658781 GCF_964263955.1 Coregonus lavaretus
CACACTGGACACTCACACTCACACACACAGGACACACACACAGACACTGGACACACACACATACACACTCACACACACTGGACACACACACACAGGACACACACACACTAGACACACACACTCACACACACTGGACACACACACTGGACACTCACACACACTGGACACACACACATACACACTTACACACACACTCACACACACTGGACACACACACACACATTGGACACACACACACACTGGACACACACACACACTCACACACACTGGACACACACACATACACACTGGACACACACACACATACACACTGGACACACACACATACGCTGGACACACACACACTGGACACCCACACACATACACACTGGACACACACACACAGGACACACACATTGGACACACACACACACACACACACACAC
Organism: Coregonus lavaretus; assembly: GCF_964263955.1. Taxonomy (NCBI): domain Eukaryota; kingdom Metazoa; phylum Chordata; class Actinopteri; order Salmoniformes; family Salmonidae; genus Coregonus; species Coregonus lavaretus. Next base: position 76,644,207 of record NC_139989.1, read on the forward strand.
ACTGGACACACACACTCACACACACTGGACACACACACACACACACTGGACACACACTCTTGACACATTTCCATGTGTTGGATTTTGATGAAAGGAAATCCCATATAGCCTACTGGACAGGACTTTGCAATGGCATCTTCTGTTTGGGTGTCTCAGGTCAGGTCTGAGCCATGATCAGAATGTGTCTCTGTGTCTATTTCCAGCCCTGCCATTTCTACCTGTCCTGATCTAGTGTTTCACCCCTGACCTCCTCACACCGTCTCACTGTCCATGTCTGCTTTTAGCTCCCACCTCTACTTCACTGTGTTATAATGGACCTTATGCTTGTTATGTCACCTCTATAACCAGTTATCAAACATACTGACCTTTCTGACCCTATCCAATGGCCCTACTTTCTAGAAATGAACATTTCAATTCCTCTATGAGTTTTGTTTAGTGTCCATTTACTTATTTATGTATTTATTGTATATTGGGGTTGTGCTGCAGAGCATCATTGGGTTTGTATGTATTGAGATGATCACGTTCCAGATAAATGGTTGAACTGATTCCTGTCTCCCGTCTCATCATTATTGAATTGTTATACAGACGTGGTTATGAAACCCACTAGACATAACAAAAGATAGGTGATGAGTAAGTCTGAATCTACAGGAACTATTCTGTCTGGAAGAAGTGGGTTTTTACAACTGTTTAAAACTGTTATTTTCTGTGGTACAGAATAGGCTAATGTTAGCACAGTGTATTGCTAGCAGAGGCAAGTGCATAGTCGAGCTAGCTAAGAAAGAGTTAACATCGTCATGGACGGCAGAAAAGGACTGGAGACGGACATCGGAGCGGGAAAACAACGTGATTACAGGAAAGGACATTTATTCAACTGTGAAGACAAACCTTTGATTTAAAACTGCTAAATGAGCGAACTTAGGAGGAAACGTCAGTGAGTGAAGTGAATGAAGATCACATGACTGAGGAAAATATTGCTTTGGTTGAGGACAATATTGAAGTGAGTGACAATCAGGAGCATATTGAGATACGAAAAATTATTGGAAATGTTGGAAACATTGGACAGTTTGATGAAAGTATTGAGCAGTGGAGCTCATATACAGAACAGTTTGAATATTTTGTTATTGTAAATGACATGGATGAGGACAACATTGTGCCTACATGTTTTAGTGTAATGGGGCCAAAGACATTTAATTTACTAGGCAGCCTGCTACAGCCAGACAGAACAGGTAATAAGACGTATGGGGATATTGTGGAGATACTTAAAGGACATTTTTCACCAGAACCACTAGTTAATGCTGAAAGGTTCAGGTTCCACAGGAGACATCAGGAAGACGGAGAATCAGTAACAATGTTTGCTGCTGCATTAAAGAAACTACCAGAACACTGAGTTTAATGCTGTTCTAAATGACATCATTAGAGACAGACTAGTATGTGGGCTACGGAGTGAAGCTACACAAAAGAGACTGTTGACTGAAAGTCATCTGACCTTGGCAAAGGACATTGAAATCAGTGTGTCCATGGAACTAGCTGCTAAAGAGGCTCACCAGTTGAGTTCATCAGGAACTTAGTGGGTTCATCTAACAATCCTAATCACCAGCTGATACATTTTAATCTCATACACAGGGTAAACCTTCCACCTAGAAAACATCATTTAATAGAAATCCCAACCGCTCCTCTGTGTGATCTATGTAATCAAGGTGCATTGGCCTCCTTTAATTATATGTACTGGGAGTGACCAGGGGACATGTTTTGGAAAGAGGTATCCTCATACCTTGTTCCCCCAAACTGTTATTACTGAATGATAATTCACCACTGTCATTACAGCAAAGACGTATAATGTTGTCAGGTTGGACAGCAGCTAAAAAGATGTTGGAACTAAGATGGCATCCACGACACCTCATTGGATCAGCACTTTTATAGATATCATTTATTTAGAACTATCCACTGCTAGGATCCATGGGGCTAGCCAAACAACAATTGCAGCTGAAACCATAAAATAACTATTGTAGTGGGTTTTACCCAACAGTTTGACCGTTCATTATAATTTTTGTGCAAATGTGTACCTTGATTTAGTATTTCATTTAATGGAGATCAGGTTGGGTGTGTTGGGGTGGTCCCAGGAGGGGTTGGAGGGTGGGTTGGGGTGGTACCAGGAGGGGTTGGAGGGTGTGTTGGGGTGGTCCCAGGAGGGGTTGGAGGGTGGGTTGGGGTGGTCCCAGGAGGGGTTGGAGGGTGGGTTGGGGTGGTCCCAGGAGGGGTTGGAGGGTGGGTTGGGGTAGTCCCAGGAGGGGTTGGAGGGTGGGTTGGGGTGGTCCCAGGAGGGGTTGGAGGGTGGGTTGGGGTGGTCCCAGGAGGGGTTGGAGGGTGGGTTGGGGTGGTCCCAGGAGGGGTTGGAGGGTGGGTTGGGGTGGTCCCAGGAGGGGTTGGAGGGTGGGTTGGGGTGGTACCAGGAGGGGTTGGAGGGTGTGTTGGGGTGGTCCCAGGAGGGGTTGGAGGGTGGGTTGGGGTGGTCCCAGGAGGGGTTGGAGGGTGGGATGATGCAGCTGAGGTGGGTGATTGTATATGTGGTTTATTATAATTGTATTTATCTGCTATAACTAGTTTCCATAATATACTGATATATATTTTAACAGTATCGTGTCTCTAGCTGTATAACCATTCCTGCTGCTATTTGTTCTTGTCTGTGTTCCTTTGAAAATAAATAAAAAGTGAATCATAAAAAAAGGAAAAGTGCACAGAGTTTCAATTCAAAATCAGAGACAGGGAAATCAAGTCACATGCTTCCACTGTGGCAAGGTGGGACATCAAGTATCAACATGCTGGTTTAAGGACATGGATTTTCCAGCATGTGGTAAAAAGGGCAACATCGGACAAGTCTCCAGAAACAAAAAGAGAACAGAGAAATCACAAAAACGGGAAACAAGAAACAGACATTCCAACGAAAGACACATAGACATGTTCACACTGTTGAGTAAGAGAACACTGAGGTGAGTGACTCATCAGACCAGGAAGTCACACTGAAAATCCTGACCTTTTCCTGGCGGGCCGCACGGCTACTATGTCTCCCCCTTGCTAGAGGGACAGCCGGTGGGTATGGAGATTGACACAGGGGCAGCTGTATCTCTTGTGTCAGAAAAAATACACTGAAACACCTTCCACTTCAACCAGTGCACCTCGTGTTAAAGACTTACACAGGTGAATCTGTTGCTGTGAGGACGCTGCTGATCTAGGATCAGGTCCCCCCTGTCCATCTAATCTGTTTCATTATGATCTATCTGAGTACTCCTGAGTGGCGCAGTGGTCTAAGGCACTGCATCGCAGTGCTAACTGTGTCACTAGAGATCCTGGTTCGAATCCAGGCTCTGTCGCAGCCGGCCGCGACCAGGAGACTAATGGGCGGCGCACAATTGGCCCAGCGTCGTCCAGGGTAGGGGAGGGAATGGCCGGCAGGGATGTAGCTCAGTTGATAGAGCATGGCGTTTGCAACGCCAGGGTTGCGGGTTCGATTCCCACGGGGGGCCAGTATAAAAAAATAAAATAAAATAAAAAATGTATTCACTAACTGTAAGTCGCTCTGGATAAGAGCGTCTGCTAAATGACTAAAATGTAAATGTAAATGTAATCTAAAAGGCAAAACTGATCCCAGATCAGTACTCCTACTCTTTATGAATACTGTCACAGGTGACTCCTCAAGATGAGGCTCATGATTTAAAAGTTATATTCTTTAAGAATCAATTAATATCATTAATTGAACTGCTTTGCCATGAACAGATCTGTGAGGTCTTAATTTAAAGGTGCTATATAGACTTTATGGTCATTTAAATGGGGCTGAACATTCATCCCATCAGATTGTGTAAAGGATTTTATGAGTTCAGAAAAATACTGACTTGGAAGCATCTCTCTGACCTCACCCTGCTGAAACACACTCAAGTAAAGACCACATAGCTACAATTATATGCTTTTCTGTTTTTACCCACTTTTACAGCCAATGTGTGCACTGGCATCCATATGAATCAGTGGAAAATACAGACTAGTTAGCCATCTCCCAATAGATGGACCCCACGCAGAACTTTCAGCAATGCAGCATCTTCAGTAACCAAGTATTCCAGACACTCTCTTCTTATGAACCAGTTGCTATTAAATGAAGGTTTTTGGACAGAAAACCTGCGGCTACGGTAGGATTCTAGGCTAATCTGGGCTGGCACCTCTGTTCCAAGATAGTCAGGAACAGTCGGAGGTGGAGGGGGCTGTGGAGCCATTATCCTGGCGGTGCTTGTGGAAGGGTGGGTAGGCTCTGCACACGGAGCTAACTGGAGCTCGGCAGCATCATCACTGTTGGGCTTGCCGGCGGCCTCGCTGGTTTGATGATGCTGCTGATGCTCATCACTCTCCTTTGGCTTTGTTTGGCTACTTTTTGTCCATTGTCTGAAGAAGCCTATTGTGGTGAAACATCAGGAGCGCATTTTTAAAATGTACTTTTAATCTTTTTAGAAACTTTTAAATGAATCACATGGATGCTAACTGGGGACTCAGCTAAAACTAGACAAATACACCTTTTTATTTTGGTATTTTGGGGACCAAATAAATGTATACCAACAGTGGACAATTCCCAGCAAAAGCATGGAGCTCCAACTCTCTAGTGGAGAATAGAGGGAGTATTCCCCTTGGAGAATCCAGAGTGGCTCACTGAAGAAAAACATATTGGAGAATAACAACAATCTCAATCTGAAGCTACAAAGAAAAAAGGGGAATTCCTCTGAAAATCAGGAACACCATTCTTCCTCCTGCCCCACCTATTGTCCCTGTATGAATATTAGTTGGCATCTAATTGGAGAACATACTGCTTTATAGATCCCAGCCTGACAAAGAATTGTTTGGGCCTTACTTTGAGCACTTTGCACTGTGCCTCAATTGAGTCTCCATGTGTCAAGCAGTACAGAGAAACGCCCTCTAGATGACAGCAGAGGCCTGCTCTTGGATCTACCCTGTCTAACCACCAGTTTAGTGACCTTGTTCCATCAATTTGTCCATACTACTTCACAACCAATTTGAGGTGTTGACCAGCAATGTCCCATTGGGCTCAACCAAGCCGAGAGTGAGGTTCTAGAAAGAGGACTGACTTTCATACCAACTCCTAAACAGGTGGACTGCGGGGAGCTCCGGAGGGATCTACACTTCTATCATAGAAGATTGAAGTTATTAGATCATTTTGATTATGAAACAGATTTTCCTCATATACTATTTCCAAACCCCTCACATTGGGAACCTCAGTTGGAGTCAGTGTCAGAAACTATACAGACTGTTATACGTTGGGATGTGGCTTCCTTTTCACAATTCAGAGCCAGACCTGTATATCAGCTTAACCTTACACATTTTTCAAAAAATCAAGCTCTAGAAACATTGAACATCAATCAGAATATAGTGATTAAACCAGCAGATAAGGGGGCTCAGATTGTTGCAATGGATAAAGTGAATATCTTCTTGAAACCAATAGACAATAGGATAATGGTAAACACTATGTTCCATTGTCCCACTCAACACAACCGGAAAACACAAAGATTAATCCAGGAGATAGTGAGTAAACTATATGAGGATAAGTACATTACAGATAAACAGATGGTCTATCTTTTTGGGGCAGATTCTCCAAGGCCTAGGCAGTTTTACTTACTGCCTAAAATACATATCTCCTGAGACGTTGGCGGTTCCCTACGGCTGACCAATAGTAAGTGATTGTGTCTCAGAATCTTCCTGTGTTGCTGATTATATTGACTTTCATATCAACCCTCTATCCCAGAAACACCCCAGGTATGTTAAGGATAGTTATGAATGCAGGGTTTATTACTATTGTATTACTCTTTATATTAACTTAGCTACTGACTTGTTCTATTGTTGTTGTCAAGAGGTTAACCTGCTAGTCAGTAATTCATTTCACTGTTAACTCCATGTATATGACAAATAAACCAACTTGAACTTAGAAGGGAAGGGGTAGGACAGCCAGAAAGGGGAAAAGATGGCCAGCTAAATTACAGTATGTGTCCTCAAATGTTATGTCATCTAAACATCTCACATTAGCTGGAAGAACTGACAAATGAAATGAATCATAGAGGTCTTATAACTTATTCCATTCTACAGGTCCATTGTTTTGTCTCATGTCTCTTTATATTCATATACCCTGGGGACCATGTAGCTGGATTGAAATCACCTTGTTTTATAACCTTCTTTGTTGCTCAGTGGTACTTCAATTGGCCGGACCATGCCCAATTCTTTCACACGGTAATGCTCCAGCATCCACTCAGAGCTTATGCATCTAATGCATTCCTCAAATACTGCAGAGTTGTTAAGCAAGTCCCATCTTCATCCACATGTATTTGCTTATTTGTAAGATGAAACCTGAGGGGATCACTGTAGTGTGTCATGAATGCATCAAAAATGGTACTGAGGTCCTCAACAATGCTATTCTGTACCGTAGCTGGGATGCAGTGTTCTTTCCTGATTTTCAAAATAAAAAGACAGATCGTTTTTGAGACCTTCAATTAGCTGCTCAGTGTTGATCTCTGTGGCTTGAACATATTCAGCCTCTGGCAGACCTTCTACATCGCTCATGTCATCTTCAATGGGATCAGTCCCAGTCTCAAATTCATCATGAGGGCAATTCTCACCTAAGTTGGCGCTTAAAAGCTCTGTGGTTTTGGTAGATGTGAGACCGATAGGCGCTGAAACATCTATTTGTTTTCCCACACCCATGAAGTCCACAGGTAATTAGAAAATGTGGTTCATGCTGGTGATAGAGGCCAATGTGTGAGTAGTTTGGACACAGAGAAAGAATGCTCGTTGCAAAGTGGACAATTGAAGAGAGTTGGCATTCTTCAGAAAGATTGTGAACCTTGGAATGATGGGATGAAATCATGGAGATCATTGGTACTCAGCCACTTGCAGACATCATCAAGGGACCAGTCTTCCACAGCCACACTCAAATAAAAGTTGACACATAGCGCAAAAGTGAAATGTATTAGTGTTGAGGCTAAAACCAAACCTATCCCACTCTTTCCAGACAACCACCTTTCCTCCTAATTTGTATTTATGGTTGTTCCATAAAGAAGCAGAGCTTGTCAGGAAAGGTGAAGATGTCTGTCTCTTATAATATGGGATTCTGCAGTCCCACATTTAAGTGTTGACTCAGATAATATGATGCTCCAAATGGGGCATTAAGATCTTCTTCCATGTCAACCCAAATTGGCCTATTAGAGTTCTCAATAAAGAGAGTCTATTTGGGCAGTTATAAAGGCGTCTTGCTATAATTACATGTTAGGGAGCTTTAATCCTCCCTTCTAAGTCTTTACCTGTAATCTAGCTTGGTTCATCCTGGCCCTTTTAATAGTCCAAATGAATCATTTTGTCTATGGTGTTAAAGGTGTAGGCAGGTATGGACAGTGGAAACATGCTGATGATGTAATTCAGTTTAGGAGCTTTAACCATCTTTATAACATGTTATAACATTGACTGCAAATACATTCATTCACCATTCAGTTAGTGTTGGAAAAGACAAAGGAATTACACAGAACACACTATAATCACACTTCAAATACATCCTAAGACTTTATAGAGGCTAATCTGTTAGTAGATGGTATCAGTAAATTCTATCCACAAACCACCACTACCTAATAACATATTTGCATTCACATAACTAGACAGCATTATTTTAATATTAGTCAACTCAAACAATCCAATTCGACATTCCTCATCTCTCAATTAACCTACTTTCCTTTTCAAACAATCCAATTCGACATTTCTCATCTCCCAATTAACCTACTTTCCTTTTAACCCAGAAAACCCTCTACAATCTCTATTATCCTCTACCTCTGTCTTTCCATCTAACGGTACTTTAGCAGGTGACAAATTATTGTTAAGTTATAGTCAAAACTAATAAAACATCTATTCACAGGGATGCCACTGAAACTACTCTGTTATCCTAATAGCCATGGGTTGGTAGGACAATCCCTTTCGTATAATCTTATCAATTCACCCAGTGATCTAGGTCAACAGCATCAATGTAACAGTTTTGCTTCCTTCCCTACATGGTCTTGAACCAGGGACCCTCTGCACACATTAACAACAGTCAACCTCGACGCACCATTACCCGTCATTCAACAAAAGGCACGAGCAAGGCAAACAACTACTTCAAGGTCTCAGAGCAAGTTACGTCACCAATGGAAACGCTACTAGTTAACACCACTAACTAGCTCCCCATTTCTCACTGTTAACACTCACCACCCTTTTACCTTCTCCCTTTCCACAGCAACCAGTGATCCGGGTACACCAAACTTAACCCATTATGACACTTACAGCTCTCTCACGTTCAGCCAACCCCAGTTGCTAACACCCACAGATCAATAATACCTAGAAACTCTCCAGACAACAAATAAAAACCATTCTCAAACAGCGTTCTGCCTTTCCCTCTATCGTAGGGTTTAAATACTAACTTTACAACTTTAACAATCCTAGATGGCTATAGTAGCTTCATGTTTGGGTTCAGTTTATCTGTTACGATATTGGGTCAGTAATATTTCTGTAGTTACCTCAGCTAAAAGTTTATATATTCCTCAGTTAATGTTATCTTTCATACTCTGCTTCTTTCCAACAGCTTTTTTATCCCTGCTGTTTTTTAATAGTCTTTTTATTCTCTTTGTCCCGTTGCTTCACTTCCCATTAAGAAAACACACTCACTTCCCTGTGCTTCGTCACTATACTATTAGTATCCCCTGTTATCAACTAAGATCATAACCACAGCTCTTATGAATCCACCAATCCACCATTATTGGAAGTCAGCAGATCTGGGTAACTGTCCTTTCTGAGGAGGCTACAAGTAACAAACCAAACACTTGCTGTAGTTGATCAGCATATATTGAATTTGTATCCATAGTATTAATATCCAATTTATTGATTGACATTATGTCACCGTTCTCTATCGTTTAATCAAGCAAAGCATTAGGCAACGCAAAAAAATGAATACCTCGAAATTGTCTCGCTATTCCTGTTAAATAATTGTGTCTTTCAATTTGAACCAATCACGCCGCTAAATCTTCCATTCTACATCACCAAACCAAATACTTTGTAACACATACCAACAGTTGAATTACACTCAGAAACCCAGATTTTACTCTATTCCATTTACTCAATGCTATTGAAATGACAAATAAATCCCACAAATAGCCCAATTATACTGGTTTGTTATGTTATAAGTTACGTCTATAAATTCCACTCCTTATGGGCAGTTCATTTCTTAACCCTTATCTCTATCAAATGATCGATCAACGGCTCAAACTCAGAAAACCTTTATTTATTATTTCCCCCCCCCCTTGACGTACGTCTACGTTTGGGTGAGCAAGTTAATACATACATATTATTCAAATGATCACTTTATCACCTCTCTAGTAATCGATTACACACACATAAAATTCATCCTATTTTCACATCGTCACATACTCCATATAGAACGTTAGAAACTCCTAGGTACTCACATCAAATAATCCTTTCCTGTTTTTTTTTAACGATTCTTAATCGACACAAATCAACTTCTTCAAACAAACTCCCAGCGGAACCAAAACAACCAGACTGTAGTGTCAAGGACACTGACCTTCCTGTCATTGGATCCTCACCGGTTCTCTAACCTTCAGGAAACTCCGTCAAAGTCAAGCCTTTCATTAAAACATAGACTTTTCCACTACACTCTAAAATAACCTCACGCTCTCCATACCACTCCTTGATATTATATGATTGTCATTGATGTACGGAACCACAATATAATGTTATATCAAAGCTTATTATCCAAACTTATATCAAACCATCATACACATTTATAACAAAAAATGGTGGCATTGAGTTGACTTAAAAGGTCTCTTCCCATTAACGCCATAGGAGTTGTAGCGCTTCCTATACATGAATGTTGAAAAATACAATCTTCCAAATCAATTTGTAATGGGAGAGATATAGGATCAATTTGTAATGGGAGAGATATAGGATCAATTTGTAATGGGAGAGATATAGGATCAATTTGTAATGGGAGAGATATAGGATCAATTTGTAATGGGAGAGATATAGGATCAATTTGTAATGGGAGAGATATAGGATCAATTTGTAATGGGAGAGATATAGGATCAATTAGTAATGGGAGAGATATAGGATCAATTTGTAATGGGAGAGATATAGGATCAATTTGCATAGTTCCACTAATTCCGCTAGACTGGACTTTCTGATTACTTAAAGGACACCTTCAATCTTGTTGCCTTAAACATGACATAGTTGCCCCTGTATCTATTAGAAATGGAATTATTTTACCAGATACACATAAACTTAACTGTGGTATTTCTAATGGGCTAACCGAAATATGCAATTGTGGTGCATTGATCATATGTTTAACCTCCTCCCTGCTTATCGGTGTTGTGGTGCATTGATCATGTGTTTAACCTCCTCCCTGCTTATCGGTGTTGTGGTGCATTGATCATGTATTTAACCTCCTCCCTGCTTATCGGTGTTGTGGTGCATTTATCATGTGTTTAACCTCCTTTCTGCTTATCGGTGTCGTGGTGCATTGATCATGTGTTTAACCTCCTCCCTGCTTATCGGTGTTGTGGTGCATTGATCATGTGTTTAACCTCCTCCCTGCTTATCGGTGTCGTGGTGCATTGATCATGTGTTTAACCTCCTCCCTGCTTATCGGTGTTGTGGTGCATTGATCATGTGTTTAACCTCCTCCCTGCTTATCGGTGTTGTGGTGCATTGATCATGTGTTTAACCTCCTCCCTGCTTATCGGTGTTGTGGTGCATTGATCATGTGTTTAACCTCCTCCCTGCTTATCGGTGTTGTGGTGCATTGATCATGTGTTTAACCTCCTCCCTGCTTATCGGTGTCGTGGTGCATTGATCATGTGTTTAACCTCCTTCCTGCTTATTGGTGTTGTATGTCATTGTCCACATGATAGTTTACCCGGCCTTCTCCTCTCTAGGTGTATTCTGGGAATTAGGGTGCGGTTGGGCAGGAGTCCAATTTCCCCTCTCTCTATCTCCATATCTTCGTCTCTCCTCATCCTGTATTCTAACGTTACAGTCTCCAACCCAATGTCCCCAGTGTTTACAATAATCGCAAGTATCCCTGTCTCTGTTAAACCTCCTTCTTCCTCCTCTGGAATTACCATTGGACCTGCCTCTACCTCCATTATTATCCTTCCTCTGCTTCAACCAAAAATTACATCATTTTATTTGCTAATCTATTGTTTAAATCGACATTTTGGTTTTTGTTTTGATTATTGTAAATATCATTTCATATTCATTTTCCACCCACTCTCTAGTATCTATTTTTTTCTATGTTTATTCGTCCTGTATGACCTCTAAACCTTCTTTCTGCCGTGTCTAAAGCTCTACCAAACCTTTGGAACCACAATGGACCTGCATTCCTCACACCACCGTTTGGTCTCAAAGTTATCTGTTTTAGCTATAGGAATCATATACACTGCTCCAAAAAATAAAGGGAACACTAAAATAACACATCCTAGATCTGAATGAAATAATCTTATTAAATACTTTTTTCTTTACATAGTTGAATGTGCTGACAACAAAATCACACAAAAATTATCAATGGAAATCAAATGTATCAACTCATGAAGGTCTGGATTTGGAGTCACCCTCAAAATTAAAGTGGAAAACCACACTACAGGCTGATCCAACTTTGATGTAATGTCTTTAAAACAAGTCAAAATGAGGCTCAGTAGTGTGTGTGTGGCCTCCACATGCCTGTATGACCTCCCTACAATGCCTGGGCATGCTCCTGATGAGGTGGCGGATGGTCTCCTGAGGGATCTCCTCCCAGACCTGGACTAAAGCATCCGCCAACTCCTGGACAGTCTGTGGTGCAACGTCGCGTTGGTGGATGGAGCGAGACATGATGTCCCAGATGTGCTCAATTGGATTTAGGTCTGGGGAACGGGCGGTCCATAGCATCAATGCCTTCCTCTTGCAGGAACTGCTGACACACTCCAGCCACATGAGGTCTAGCATTGTCTTGCATTAGGAGGAACCCAGGGCCAACCGCACCAGCATATGGTCTCACAAGGGGTCTGAGGATCTCATCTCGGTACCTAATGGCAGTCAGGCTACCTCTGGCGAGCACATGGAGGACTGTGCGGCCCCCCAAAGAAATGCCACCCCACACCATGCTGGAGGATGTTGCAGGCAGCAGAACGTTCTCCACGGCATCTCCAGACTCTGTTACGTCTGTCACGTGCTCAGTGTGAACCTGCTTTCATCTGTGAAGAGCACAGGGCGCCAGTGGCGAATTTGCCAATCTTGGTGTTCTCTAGGAAATGCCAAACGTCCTGCACGGTGTTGGGCTGTAAGCACAACCCCCACCTGTGGACGTCGGGCCCTCATACCACCCTCATGGAGTCTGTTTCTGACTGTTTGAGCAGACACATGCACATTTGTGGCCTGCTGGAGGTCATTTTACAGGGCTCTGGCAGTGCTCCTCCTGCTCCTCCTTGCACAAAGGCGGAGGTAGCGGTCCTGCTGCTGGGTTGTTGCCCTCCTACGGCCTCCTCCACGTCTCCTGATGTACTGGCCTGTCTCCTGGTAGCGCCTCCATGCTCTGGACACTATGCTGACAGACACAGCAAACCTTTTTGCCACAGCTTGCATTGATGTGCCATCCTGGATGAGCTGCACTACCTGAGCCACTTGTGTGGGTTGTAGACTCCGTCTCATGCTACCACTAGGTAGCAACGCCAGGGTTGTGGGTTCGATTCCCACGGGGGGCCAGTATAAAAAAAATATATATGTATTCACTAACTGTAAGTCGCTCTGGATAAGAGCGTCTGCTAAATGACTAAAATGTAATGTAAATGTATTTTAACGGTGTTATTGTAAGAGTTTACATTTTTAAACAGAGATACACGTAAAACACTATCAAAAAGTACAGTATGTTCTGAGTATGTTACTTTAACGTCAACACATAATGTCACACTATAACATCATGGGAGTCTTGTGGATAGACTGCATGTTGCTTTGGGTGGATTCATCAACATTTGCAGAATATTCCTGTAATGTCAGATGGCATCTTGTCAGACGGCAACAGTCTAGTCGGCTGCAGACACTCATAAGGAGTTCAAGTAGTTTATTTGCCATTTGCAGGTATTAAAAGTAATACATACATTGTAATTCCTTGTTGGAGCTCATATAGGACAGTACATACCAGTGGAGGCTGCTGAGGGGAGGACGGCTCATAATAATGGCTGGAACGGAGCCAATTAAATGGCATCAAACACATGGAAACCATGGAAACCATGTATTTGATGTATTTGATACCATTCCACTCAATCCGCTCCAGCCATTACAAGCCTGTCCTCCCCAACTAAGGTCCCACCAACCTCCTGTGGTACGTACACACAAACAGTAAAATATATCATAAGAACATCAATAAAAAATGCAAAAAGTGGTAAGATCATAAATGGAAAAAATGTTCAGTCATGTTCTAAAAATATGATGGAAACAGTTTAGGTTGCTTGATTTAACAGGCAGATAGAACTGGGATAGAAGCTGTTCTGGAACCTGGGATCCAGAAACTGCCTAGCAACCACTGGTCCTCACTAGACTGGTGCCCTGCATGTCTATTTGTTCATTGGAGTTTATCAGGTGTTGAAGTGATGTCTGTGTTTGTTGGACACTTAGTGCTGGAATGAGGAGTCTGTTTGTTCCCAATTCTATTAGAAATGATGGTCCTCATTTGAAGGTCCTGAGTCAAGGTCCTCAGTATTATAGGAAGATGTGTGAGTGTGTGTGTGTGTGTGTCCAGCGTGTGTGTGTATCCAGAGTGTGTGTGTGTGTGTCCAGTGTGTGTGTGTGTGTGTGTCCAATATGTGTGTGTGTGTCTCCTGTGTGTGTGTCCAGTGTGTGTGTGTGTGTGTGTGTGTGTGTCCAGTGTGTGTATCCAGTGTGTGTATGTGTGCGTGTGTGTCCAGTGTGTGTGTCCAGTGTGTGTGTGTGTGTGTGTGTACCCAGTGTGTGTGTCCAGTGTGTGTGTGTGTGTCCTGTGTGTGTGTCTGGTGTGTGTGTGTCCAGTGTGTGTGTGTGTCCAGTGTGTGTGTGTGTCCAGTGTGTGTGTCTCCTGTGTGTGTCCAGTGTGTGTAGGTGTCCAGTGTGTGTGTCCAGTGTGTGTATATGTGCGTGTGTGTGTCCAGTGTGTGTGTGTGTGTGTACCCAGTGTGTGTGTGTCCAGTGTTTGTGTGTCCAGCATTTGTGTGTGTCCAGTGTGTGTGTGTGTGTCCAGTGTGTGTCTGCGTGTGTGTCCAGTATGTGTGTGTGTGTGTCCTGTGTGTGTGTGTCCAGTGTATGTGTGTGTCCTGTGTGTGTGTGTGTGTCCGGTGTGTGTGTGTGTCCGGTGTGTGTGTGTCCAGTGTGTGTGTGTCCACTGTGTGTGTGTCCAGTGTGTGTGTGTGTCCAGTGTGTGTGTGTGTGTCCAGTGTGTGTGTGTGTCCAGTGTGTGTGTCTCCTGTGTGTGTCCTGTATGTGTGTGTGTATGTGAGTGTGT
>NC_139989.1:76661281-76736281 GCF_964263955.1 Coregonus lavaretus
TGTGTGTGTTTGTGTGTCCTTTGTGTGTATGTGTCCAGTGTGTGTGTGTGTGTGTGTGTGTGTCCACTGGACACTCACACACACACACAAACTGCACACACACACACACACACACACACACACAGTCTTTATATAACTTAGTCCAAGTGGTGGTCAGAATGTTTGTTTTAACTAGCCTGATAACTCCAACATGTCTGATATGAACATTGACATAAACCCTCTACATACTTGAGTTTCTCCAGTCTGCAGTGTGGATCCTCCAGTCCAGCAGAGAGCAGTCTGACTCCTGAGTCTCCTGGGTGATTGTAGCTCAGGTCCAGCTCTCTCAGGTGTGAGGGGTTTGACTTCAGAGCTGAGACCAGAGAAGCACAGCCTTCCTCTGTGACTAGACAGTGTGACAGCCTGCAAAGAGTCAAATCATATTAAAACCACACTGCTATCCTTTGGTGGTGAAAATAATAGAAGTATATTTTTTCAACATTTTCATTTATACCAGTGTCCTGAAACCTGCCATATCTATTCATAAATTAATGTATCATTATTAGAAATGACAAATTATCAAAGTATTGCTTGTAGATAGAAACATGTATAGTCCAAATATTTGAGTAGACTGACCAGAGCAGTTTAAAAAGCAGTATCAGTAAAAAGACAGACAGTGAGGTATCAGATTTAGATTGTATGAGTATACAGTCCACACCATATCTATTTTGACAGAGAAGCTAACATTTTAAATGAAAGCACTTTATGTATCTAGTCCCCCCATTTGAAGAAATCATAAGTATTCTGACCAATTCACTTATAGTGTATAAAAGTAGTCAAAAGTTTAGTATTTGGTTGTAAACTCGTTGGTTACATTTGCAGTTTGTTTTGGTTTTGTTTTGGGTTATGTTTTGCCCAATAGTAACTGAATGGTGGATGATGACTGGATTAATTCTGTCTAAGTGAGTAGATAACATGTTTCTAAACACTACTAAATGAATCCTGATGATGACATGATTAATAAAAATCATGAATGAATCATGAACAATTATGAATGAAAAAGTTACAGAGGCTACAACAAAACATGCTAACCTCTCACCATTACCAATAACAGAGGGGGTATGATCCTTGTTCCTCTGTAACTTTCTCATTCATCATCATTCACGATTCATTCATGATTATTCATAATCATAGTAGCATCCACATGAATGTAGAAGTGTTCAGAAACATCTTCTATTCTTACTGACAATACAAGTGAAGTGAATCCAACATGACAGGACATTATTCACCATTCATTTTCTATTGGGAAAAACATAATCCAAAACACAACCAAGACAAACTGCAAATGTATTCAACAAGTTTGTACAATCACAAGCTTGATGTAATCATTGCAGGTAAGGAATATGGGACCAAATACTAAACTTTTGACTAAATGAATTTGTCCAAATAAATAAGACTTCTTCAAATGGGAGAACTAGATATATAAAGTGCTTTCGTATCTAAACAGTAAAACAAATATGTATGAAAAACGTCAAATAAACGGTGACATTATATACTGTCATCTCATATGAAACATTCTATCTCAAATCCAAAATGCTGGAGCATAGCACCAAATGTAAAACTGTAAGCTTCATTGTCCAAACACATATGGTGTGGACTATGTGTGCCTGGTAAACACATGTGGATCTGGTGAACAGTTATCAGTTGTTGACCAACTACAGGAATACTGACCTCAGAGTCTCCAGTTTACAGTGGGGATTCCCCAGTGCAGCAGAGAGCAGCTTCACTCCTGAATCCTTCAGGTCATTGTTACTCAGATCCAGCTCTCTCAGGTGTGAGGGGTTTGACTTCAGAGCTGAGACCAGAGAAGCACAGCCTTCCTCTGTGACTAGACAGCCTGACAGCCTGCAAAGAGTCAAATCATATTAAAACCACACTGCTATTCTTTGGTGGTGAAAATATTGGCAGTATATATTATCTACATATTAAGATATATCAGTGACCTGAAACCTGCCATATCTGTTCATAATTGAATGTATCATTATTAGAAATGACAAATTATCAAAGTATTGCTTGTAGAGAGAAATATGCATATTACAAATATTTGAGTAGACTGACCAGACCAGTTTAAAAAGCAGTATCAGTCAAAAGACAGACAGTGAGGTATCAGATTTAGATTGTATTGAGTATACAGTCCACACCATATCTATTTTGACAGTGAATTTAACATTTTAAATGTGGCTCTGTACTCCAGCATTTTGGATTTGAGATCAAATGTTTCATATGAGGTGACAGTATATAATGTCACCTTTTATTTGAGGGTATTTTAATACATATCTGTTTCAGCGTTTAGAAATGAAAGCACGTTATGTATCTAGTCCCCCTATTTGAAGAAGTCATAAGTATTCTGACCAATTCACTTATAGTGTATTAAAGTAGTCAAAAGTTGAGTATTTGGTCCCAAACTCGTTGGTTGCATTTGCAGTTTGTTTTGGTTGTGTTTTGGGTTATGTTTTGTCCAATAGTAACTGAATGGTGGATGATGACTGGAGTAATTTTCTGTCTAAGTGAATAGATAACATGTTTCTAAACATTACTAAATTAATCCTGATGATGCCATGATTTAGAAAAATCATGATTGAATCATGAATAATATTGAGTGAGAGATTTAAAGAGGCTACAACAAAACATGCTAACCTCTCATCATTACCAATAACAGAGGGGGTATGATCCTTGTTCCTCTGTAACTTTCTCATTCATCATCATTCACGATTCATTAATGATTATTCATAATCATAGTAGCATCCACATGAATGTAGAAGTGTTCAGAAACATCTTCTATTCTTACTGACAATACAAGTGAAGTGACTCCAAAATGACAGGACATTATTCACCATTCAGTTTCTATTGGGAAAAACATCATCCAAAACACAACCAAGACAAACTGCAAAATCATTCAACAAGTTTGTAGAATCACAGGCTTGATGTAATCACTGTGGGTAAGGAATATGGGACCAAATACTAAACTTATGACTACTTTAATACAATATAAGTGAATATGTCCAAATTATTAAGACTTTATCAAATGGGAGAACTAGATACATAAAGTGATTTCATTTCTAAACAGTAACACAGATATGTATGAAATATCCTCAAATAAAAGGTGACATTCTGTTCTGTTGCCTAATATGAAACATTATATCTCAAATCCAAAATGCTGGAGCATAGCACCAAATGTAAAACTGTAAGCGTCACTGTCCAAACACATATGGTGTGGACTATGTGTGCCTGGTAAACACATGTGGATCTGGTGAACAGTTATCACTTGTTGACCAACTACAGGAATACTGACCTCAGAGTCTCCAGTTTACAGTGGGGATTCCCCAGTCCAGCAGAGAGCAGCTTCACTCCTGAATCCTTCAGGTCATTGTTACTCAGATCCAGCTCTCTCAGGTGTGAGGGGTTTGACTTCAGAGCGGAGACCAGAGAAGCACAGCCTTCCTCTGTGACTCCACAGCCTGACAGCCTGACAGAGAGATCATCATGATTTCACAAACACACTGTTAATTTAACACCAGTAGTGTAGAAGGACAATGGCAGATGCATTTGGTTTATTCTCTCAAACAACATATAGATTCATATTCTGTATCCTAGAATTGTATGGTCATATTGTTATACTAATGTGAACACCAATGCATTGATTCAGTAAGTTTTTTAATATAATATAATATATTATATACATATTATAATATATATATTTGTCTAAACTGAATATTTCTTCCTGATGATTAGTACTTAAATGTCATTTTATGTACTCACAGAGCAGCTCTGGAGGCTTTGACCACTGGCAGCAGCCTCAGAAGACCTTTCTCTGATCTGGAGTATTTCTTCAGGTCAAACACATCCAGCTCCTTTTCTGAAGTCAGCAACACAAAGACCAGAGCTGACCACTGTGCAGGTGACAGTTTGGCTTCTGAGAGACTTCCTGAGCTCAGGTAGCTTTGGATCTCCTCCACTAGAGAATGGTCATTCAGTTCATTCAGACAGTGGAACAGATTGATGCACCTCTCTGGAGAGGGATTCTCCCTGATCTTCTCCTTGATGTACTTGACTGTTTCTTCATAGCTCTGTGAGCTGCTTCTTGTCTTTGTCAGTAGACCTCGTAAGTGCTTCTGATTGGACTCCAGTGAGAGGCCCAGAAGGAAGCGGAGGAAAAGATCCAGGTTTCCTGTCTCACTTTGTAAGGCTTTATCCACAGAACTCTTGTAGAAAGTAACTTCAGGCTTGTCTCTGAACAGCGCAAAAAAGTTCCTGGTTGATTGAGGTTTTGCCATTAGATTCTCATTGTTGTTGATGAATGAGAGGAACACATATACAGCAGCCAGAAACTCCTGAATGCTCAGATGCACGAAGCAGTACACCTTGTCCTGGTACAGCACACATTCCTCTTTAAAGAGCTGTGTGCACAATCCTGAGTACACAGAGGCTTCATTGACATCAATGCCAGCCTCTTTCAGGTCTTCTTCATAGAAAATCAGATTGCCATTCACAAGCTGTTGAAAAGCCAGTTTTCCCAGTGACAGAATGCTCTCTTTATTCCAGTGTGGACCTGTCTCTTCTTTCCCAAGATACTTTTCATTCTTCTGTTTGGTATGAAACTCCACAAGGTGTGTGTACATCTCAGTCAGAGTCTTGGGCATCTCTTCTCTCTTATGTTTCAGCAGGTGTTCAAGGACTGTTGCAGAAATCCAACAGAAGACTGGAATGTGGCACATGATGTGGAGGCTCCTTGATGTCTTTATGTGTGAGATGATTCTGCTGGCCAGGTCCTGATCACTGAATCTCTTCCTGAAATATTCATCCTTCTGTGGGTCATTGAACCCTCGTACCTCTGTCGCCTGGTCAACACACACTGAAGGGATCTTATTGGCTGATGCAGGTCGGGTAGTTATCCAGAGGAGAGCAGAGGGAAGCAGATTTCCCTTGATGAGATTTGTCAGCAGAACATCCACTGAGGTTGACTTTGTGACGTCACAACAGATCTTGTTCTTCTGGAAGTCTAAGGGCAGTCGGCACTCATCCAGACCATCAAAGATGAACAGAACTTTGTACTTGTCGTAGATGGAGATTCTTGATTCTTTGATTTCCTTTGAGAAGTGATTGAGAAGTTCAATGAAAGTGTGTTTTTCCCCTTTCATCAAATTCAGCTCCCGAAAAGGGAATGAAAATACAAATTGGACATCCTGATTTGCTTTTCCTTCAGCCCAGTCCAGAATGAACTTCTGCACAGAGACTGTTTTTCCAATGCCAGCGACTCCCTTTGTCAGCACAGTTCTGATAAGTTTGTCTTGTCCAGTTAAGGGTTTGAAGATGTCGTTACATTTGACTGCAGTCTCTGGTCTTGCTTGTTTCCTGGTTGTTGTCTCAATCTGTCTCAGCTCATGTTCATTATTGACCTCTCCTGTTCCACCCTCTGTTATGTAGAGCTCTGTGTAGATCTTATTGAGAAGTGTTGGATTTCCTTGTTTAGCGATCCCCTCAAATACACATTGAAACTTATTCTTTAGATTAGATTTGAGTTCACGTTGGCAAATCACAGCAAGCTCATCTGAATGAAGAAATAACACAGAGGATATTAATATTACGTCTGTTTTAATGCCTACAGTATTGTAAGACTGTCTTATAAAGTTTTAATTATAATCATTTATTCTCTTAACTGACTGTATAAATCTGTAAATGTTTTCATAATGCATTACACACTGGATTGACTGATTATTCTCTCTCTCTCTCTCTCTCTCTCTCTCTCTCTCTCTCTCTCTCTCTCTCTCTCTCTCTCTCAACACAACACAACACAACACATACCTGCTGCTACTTGATGAGGTCACTAGGTGTTGTGTTAAGGCTGCTACAATATCATTGAGCTACTTTAGCTGTACTTTAGCTACAGCTTTTAAATGTTATAAAAGAGTATTCAACATGAGGCAGACAGCTCTTACTTTTCTCCAGTGTGTCAGCAAGCTCCTTCTGGTTCATTTTCCTCAGGACGTGCAGTGTGATCTTCAGAGCCCCCTCTCTGGCACTGCTCTCCTGCTTCTCATCTTCAGCATCCACCACTTCCTTATCCTGCTTCTGACTCTCAAAGCCTTCTGGGAGTTCTGGACTAAGAATCCTCTTGAACATCTTCAGCTCGTTCTTCACAAATGTCATAATATTCTCTTCAAGCAACTGAAATAAATCAAGTAAATAAGTTAAGCAAGAGACTAAATGCTTTCTCATTAACACATTAATGAATGATTGACAGATCAACTTTACTTGAGGTAAACAAAAACAAATATACATAACAGGACCACATACACTGAATATGGAGTCCAGGTCTGTTTGATGACTCTGGGAAGACTGACTACTGAGAATCTCTGACTCTGATCTCTCCTGTTGATTTCTGTGGACAAAACCATGAGATTACATCTCCTCATCCAGGGAGTACACACACACACACACACACACACACACACACACACACACACACACACACACACACACACACACACACACACACACACACACACACACACACACACACACACACACACACACACACACTCACACACACACTCACACACACACTCACACACACACTGACACACACACACACACACACACACACACACACACACACACAAACACACACACAGGGAGGGAATGTTGTTTTTGTTTAATATTGTTTCAGGACTATGAAAATGGAAAAAAGGATTAGCCTATTGATTATGAAAACAACAAAAATAAATGGGAAAATGGGAGAGGAGAAATGACTAGAGACAGTGTTGTTTAACTCACTGACCATGACCCATGAGTTCTTCTTACCTTTGTTCAGTAGAAAAGTCTCCCTCTCTGAAGTATATAGGACGATGCATAGACCAGTCACTCTTCATGGACACACAGCTGGGTACAGGGGAGGCTGGTCTCTCCTGCTTGATTGGGCTTCAATACAACAGAGACAAACATTACCTCTCTCATCTACTCTGAGCTCAGATGGGGAAACATAACAAGAGTTTCATTCCAAAACGCTATATATCCATTTTCAGAAATGTTGGTAAATTAGCTTTTATAGTTTAAAGAAATTATGAAAGAGATTGGTGTGTTTTTTCACTATCTAATCATGGTATGGGATTGTTCAATGACAGACATGTGTTTGTTTAAAATCTATCACTTGATGGATTCATTTCAGAGAGATAAATAATCATGTTTTTTTGCAAAATGCTATATATCTGCCTCACTCACAGATAAATAAGTAGTACTGCTAGGTTTCACACAGTAATAATATATATCTGCCTCACTCTCAGAGAAATAAGTAGTACTGCTAGGTTTTACACAGTAATAATATATCTGCCTCACTCTCAGAGAGAAATAAGTAGTACTGCTAGGTTTTACACAGTAATAATATATCTGCCTCACTCTCAGAGAAATAAGTAATACTACTAGGTTTTACACAGTAATAATACATATCTGCCTCACTCACAGAGAAATAAGTAGTACTACTAGGTTTTACACAGTAATAATATATATCTACCTCACTCTCAGAGAAATAAGTAGTACTGCTAGGTTTTACACAGTAATAATATATATCTGCCTCACTCTCAGAGAAATAAGTAATACAGCTAGGTTTTACACTGTAATAATATATCTGCCTCACTCTCAGAGAAATAAGTAATACAGCTAGGTTTGACACAGTCAAATGTGACCGACCGGCTCGATTCGATTTTATGTAGCATAGTTTGAAATGTGTTTTTTTTACATTGGATAAATGTAGAGACTCAGCTAGAAAAAGGTATATCATACACTACAGTTGAGGAACAATGGGAAAGTAATTCTGCTTTGAAAGATGATAAACTTGTAACCTCAATTTTGAGAAAATTACCTTTGAATGTTTTGGTTCACCTACTGGAGAGCTCTTCTTTATCTACAGTGGTGTTACTTTGGCAGATAATGTCACCCATCTAAATAAATAGTATATATATATATATATATATATATATATATATATATAGTTAACTAAATGTATGGTGCTTTTGGTTTATGTCAGTTTCATTGTTTGTTATGCTATAAATGGTTATTTTATGGTTGTAAGTGGTAAAATGAACTAGAAAATGTCATATTTTGCAATTCTGAGTAATTACTCCTTTAGTAAGGATATACTTTATTCAGTACTACTGCAGTTGCTAAATAATTCCAATAGATGGCAGCATAAGACCATGAATGACATTTCAGAAGGTTAGTTTAGTTTTCTCCCTGCATACACCACCACTCCCCCTCACAGGAAAACTCCTGCACACGCTTTTTACTGTCCCTTTCCACACTGCTAACGCAAGAGGAACGACTGAAAAAGCATTTAACAGATTACTGTGAAATAATATAATGATGATTCATGTTTATTATTAGCTGTTTTTATGCTCATGTTTTGAAATTCTACTTCATTACTATAACGATTATCAATAACCCTGAACATTAATTTAGTCACCTCTGGTTGAGAAAAACGTATTATCCTAGTACATTCATTGTCAGAATCATCAACCAGCAGCGAGCACTCTGCCTTCTAGCACAAGCGAGGGGCATGTTGAGGTACATTTGCTAATCGCGAGGGTTGCACAATCTAATTTATTGGCGGGCTGGAAGACGCACTCTTGTCTTATCTATTCCGAGGTTGTTTAATCGTAATATTAGATATTTAAAAATGCATGTATACTAGGGTTGAGGTTGGAGCATCTGACTAGTGATTATTTACCCGGGGTTTAACACCTGCTATAGTCACTATTTAATTGCTCTTCCAAAAGCATCACAGGCCTAATGCGAGATATATAGCTAACTAAAGTAATGCGTGACCATTTCAGAAAATCATGGGACACATAGTTTTTGGTTGCATCCTATTTTATGTCAATCATATTGCTGCTTGTAGCCTATAACTGATGCTTCGCGGTCTTATGCTGCCATCTATTGGAAATATTTAGCTCTTAAAAGTTATTAATTCACGTACAGACATTGGTGAGGCAGCTGAGAAATAAAGTGTATTAGATCAGTCTCAAACCTGCCCCACGCCAATTGCTGGACTTTCACACAGAGGTTACTAGGTCACCCAATTCAAACCACATTTGAAAAATAAAACAAATGTGTCTTATTTATCAAGTGTTCTGTCTTGCAATTATACATATAATAAAATAACAACAAAATTATCAAAACGCAATTTAATACTATAATTGTATTTACTAATATAATATTATTACTAACATAGTTTCTAAAAGTGTTCTAGGCTCCCCTTCCCTACAATTAGGGGTTACGGCTAAAATAGGTTATAAGTAGGGTAAGAGTTTCTGTATAGCACTTTGTGACATCTGCTGGTGTAAAAAGGGCTATATAAATACATTTGATTGATTGTTAGTTTAAGGGTTTTTATGGCAAAAAAACTGTATGGGTTTATAGCACTCTTGCGCCTCCCTTTGGCCATCGGTGGGTACTACATAACTCATTCATTACATTTTTACATTTACATTTTACATATTTAGCAGTCGCTCTTATCCAGAGCGACTTACAGTTAGTGAGTGCATACATTTTCATACTGGCCCCCCGTGGGAAATGAACCCACAACCCTGCCGTTGCAAGCGCCATGCTCTACCAACTGAGCTATATGACACTTGCTAGGCTCATAATCTGAGGTAGCAACTGCGTCAGATCTACAAATCAATTAGCTAGACAACCCGATTAGACAACAATCACCCCATTATATCCATTTGGTTTGCAATTCAGTGAACCTGCGCAGCATTCGCTCAATTTGATGCCTACGAACGAAGATTTCGATGCATATCAAATTACCCAGCAGCCATTTAGAAACAACAAGTCATCAGAAAAATTGTTATTTCTTAATTAAAAAATGTCTTCTGGCTGTTTAAATCTGCCACATCTTGAAAAAGAGGACAGGGACATGCGTTTTGTTTATATTGTACACTTTTTTCTTAAAACAAATATGTTTAACCATGACCAGAAAATGTTTAACGTTTGATGGCTTTGCGCCAGACATCACCTCTTAGCCTGTGGCTCACCACAACATATACTCAGGTGAACAGTGTGCGCGCTCACCAAGTAGCCATAACCTTGTTAACAATAAGTTACCTGAGGTAAACCTACAGGGTTAACGCTCACCAAGTATCCATAACCTTGTAAATAATAAGTTACCTGAGGTAAACCTACAGTAGAACTAATAGTCAAGGTCGTCTGTGTGAAGATAGACTGGTAACATTGTGACACACACGTGACTTCCGTCTCGCTTCCGCATTGTCTCCGTGCTGCTGTGCTGTTTGTTGCTACTTGGCTACCTGCCAAACTATTCACGTTTTACTTTTAATAAACGTTTAATCAATCTCTGTGTTCAACAAATTTACCAACTTTTTAGTTTTGTCCTCACTCATCTTTTTTCGTTAAACTTTTTCACCCCGGACGTTTTATCCCGAGACAGAAGAGTCATTTTCCTGTGCGTTTTAGCTGCCAACTTTACTTTATTTTCCTTTTTTCCATCGCAACTTTTTTCCCTTATTCAACTTTTTCACTCCGGACGCATTATCTGGACATGGTTCGTCAACATCTTCAACAGCCGAAGCTAAGTAGTAACATTAACATGATGTCTTCTAATTGCAGTCGCTGTACTCATAATATACAGGAGAACGATCGCCTTACGGCGAGAATAGCTGTGCTACAAGCCCAGCTTCAGACGCAATCGTTAGGCAAGGGTAATTTCAGTGTAGGAAAGGAAGAAACAGCGTCTGTGCCACCAGTAAGTACAGACAGTAACGTTAGTATAAATCCCCCCGCACAGTCCCCGCAGCCGGACAACTTTCTCATGGCTTCTGGAGGGAAATACTGTTGGAATGCTCAACCGGTGTCGCTCATTCAGCCGACAGAAACGTTCAACCGGTTTTCCCCATTATGTAGCGAGTCGGAGTCTGAGTCTGAGTCTTCTCTTGTCTCTACTCCTCCCGTTACGGGGTCTGAGACGCCGAAGGCTCCCACCATTAGCTCTGACAAATTGAAAACCCTAGTCATTGGCGACTCCATTACCCGTAGTATTAGACTTAAAACGAATCACCCAGCGATCATACACTGTTTACCAGGGGGCAGGGCTACCGACGTTAAGGCTAATCTAAAGATGGTGCTGGCTAAAGCTAAAACTGGCGAGTGTAGAGAGTATAGAGATATTGTTATCCACGTCGGCACCAACGATGTTAGGATGAAACAGTCAGAGGTCACCAAGTGCAACATAGCTTCAGCGTGTAAATCAGCTAGAAAGATGTGTCGGCATCGAGTAATTGTCTCTGGCCCCCTCCCAGTTAGGGGAAGTGACGAGCTCTACAGCATAGTCTCAGCACTCAATCGCTGGTTGAAAACTGTTTTCTGCCCCTCCCAAAAGATAAAATTTGTGGATAATTGGCCCTCTTTCTGGGACTCACCCACAAACAGGACCAAGCCTGACCTGCTGAGGAGTGACGGACTCCATCCTAGCTGGAGGGGTGCTCTCCTCTTATCTACCAACATAGATAGGGCTCTAACTCCTCTAGCCCCACAGTGAAATAGGGTGCAGGCCAGGCAGCAGGCTGTTAGCCAACCTGCCAGCTTAGTGGAGTCTGCCAATAGCACAGTCAGTGTAGTCAGCTCAGCCATACCCATTGAGACTGTGTCTGTGCCTCGACCTAGGTTGGGCAAAACTAAACATGGCGGTGTTCACCCTAGCAATCTTATTAGGATAAAGACCTCCTCCATTCCTGCCATTATTGAAAGAGATCGTGATACCTCACATCTCAAAATAGGGTTACTTAATGTTAGATCCCTCACTTCAAAGGCAGTCATAGTCAATGAACTAATCACTGATCATAATCTTGATGTGATTGGCCTGACTGAAACATGGCTTAAGCCTGATGAATTTGCTGTGTTAAATGAGGCCTCACCTCCTGGTTACACTAGTGACCATATTCCCCGTGCATCCCGCAAAGGCGGAGGTGTTGCTAACATTTACGATAGCAAATTTCAATTTACAAAAAAAAAAATGGCGTTTTTGTCTTTTGAGCTTCTAGTCATGAAATCTATGCAGCCTACTCAATCACTTTTTATAGCTACTGTTTACAGGCCTCCTGGGCCATATACAGCGTTCCTCTCTGAGTTTCCTGAATTCCTATCAGACCTTGTAGTCATAGCAGATCATATTCTAATTTTTGGTGATTTTAATATTCACATGGAGAAGTCCACAGACCCACTCCAAAAGTCTTTCGGAGCCATCATCGACTCAGTGGGTTTTGTCCAACATGTCTCTGGACCTACTCACTGCCACAGTCATACTCTGGACCTAGTTTTGTCCCATGGAATAAATGTTGTAGATCTTAATGTTTTTCCACAAAATCCTGGACTATCGGACCACCATTTTATTACGTTTGCAATCGCAACAAATAATCTGCTCAGACCCCAACCAAGGAGCATCAAAAGTCGTGCTATAAATTCTCAGACAACACAAAAACTCCTTGATGCCCTTCCAGACTCCTTCTGCCTACCCAAGGACGTCAGAGGACAAAAATCAGTTAACCACTTAACTGAGGAACTCAATTTAACCTTGCGCAATACCCTAGATGCAGTTGCACCCCTAAAAACGAAAAACATTTGTCATAAGAAACTAGCTCCCTGGTATACAGAAAATACCCGAGCTTTGAAGCAAGCTTCCAGGAAATTGGAACGGAAATGGCGCCACACCAAACTGGAAGTCTTCCGACTAGCTTGGAAAGACAGTACCGTGCAGTACCGAAGAGCCCTCACTGCTGCTCGATCATCCTACTTTTCCAACTTAATCGAGGAAAATAAGAACAATCCAAAATTTATTTTTGATACTGTTGCAAAGCTAACTAAAAAGCAGCATTCCCCAAGAGAGGATGGCTTTCACTTCAGCAGTAATAAATTCATGAACTTCTTTGAGGAAAAGATCATGACCATTAGAAAGCAAATTACGGACTCCTCTTTGAATCTGCGTATTCCTCCAGGGCTTAGCTGTCCTGGATCTGCACAGCTCTGCGAGGGCCTGGGATCGGGAGAGACACTTAAGTGTTTTAGTACAATATCTCTTGACACAATGATGAAAATAATCATGGCCTCTAAACCTTCAAGCTGCATACTGGATCCTATTCCTACTAAACTGCTGAAGGAGCTGCTTCCTGTGCTTGGCCCTCCTATGTTGAACATAATAAACAGCTCTCTATCCACCGGATGTGTACCAAACTCACTAAAAGTGGCAGTGATAAAGCCTCTCTTGAAAAAGCCAAACCTTGACCCGGAAAATATAAAAAACTATCGGCCTATATCGAATCTTCCATTCCTCTCAAAATTTTTTGAAAAAGCTGTTGCGCAGCAACTCACTGCCTTTCTGAAGACAAACAATGTATACGAAATGCTTCAGTCTGGTTTTAGACCCCATCATAGCACTGAGACTGCACTTGTGAAGGTGGTAAATGACCTTTTAATGGCGTCAGACCGAGGCTCTGCATCTGTCCTCGTGCTACTAGACCTTAGTGCTGCCTTTGACACCATCGATCACCACATTCTTTTGGAGAGACTGGAAACCCAAATTGGTCTACACGGACAAGTTCTGGCCTGGTTTAGATCTTACCTGTCGGAAAGATATCAGTTTGTCTCTGTGAATGGTCTGTCCTCCGACAAATCAACTGTACATTTCGGTGTTCCTCAAGGTTCCGTTTTAGGACCACTATTGTTTTCACTATATATTTTACCTCTTGGGGATGTTATTCGAAAACATAATGTTAACTTTCACTGCTATGCGGATGAAACACAGATGTAGATTTCAATAAAACATGGTGAAGCCCCAAAATTGCCCTCGCTAGAAGCCTGTGTTTCAGACATAAGGAAGTGGATGGCTGAAAACTTTCTACTTTTAAACTCGGACAAAACAGAGATGCTTGTTCTAGGTCCCAAGAAACAAAGAGATCTTCTGTTAAATCTGACAATTCATCTTGATGGTTGTAAAGTCGTCTCAAATAAAACTGTGAAGGACCTCGGCGTTACTCTTGACCCTGATCTCTCTTTTGACGAACATATCAAGACTGTTTCAAGGACAGCTTTTTTCCATCTACGTAACATTGCAAAAATCAGAAATTTTCTGTCCAAAAATGATGCAGAAAAATTAATCCATGCATTTGTTACTTCTAGGTTAGACTACTGCAATGCTCTACTTTCCGGCTACCCGGATAAAGCACTTAATAAACTTCAGTTAGTGCTAAATACGGCTGCTAGAATCCTGACTAGAACCAAGAAATTTGATCATATTACTCCAGTGCTAGCTTCCCTACACTGGCTTCCTGTTAAGGCAAGGGCTGATTTCAAGGTTTTACTGTTAACCTATAAAGCGTTACATGGGCTTGCTCCTACCTATATTTCCGAGTTGGTCCTGCCGTACATACCAATACGTACGCTACGGTCACAAGACGCAGGCCTCCTAATTGTCCCTAGAATTTCTAAGCAAACAGCGGGAGGCAGGGCTTTCTCCTATAGATCTCCATTTTTATGGAACAGTCTGCCTACCCATGTGAGAGACGCAGACTCGGTCTCAACCCTTAAGTCTTTACTGAAGACTTATCTCTTCAGTAGGTCATATGATTGAGTGTAGTCTGGCCCAGGAGTGTGAAGGTGAACGGAAAGGCTCTGGAGCAACGAACAGCCCTTGCTGTCTCTGCCAGGCCGGTTCCCCGCTCCACTGGGGTTCTCTGCCTCTAACCCTGTTGCAGGGGCTGAGTCACTGGCTTGCTGGTGCTCTTTCATGCCGTCCCTGGGAGGGGTGCGTCACTTGAGTGGGTTGAGTTACTGACGTGATCTTCCTGTCTGGGTTGGCGCCCCCCCTTGGTTTGTGCTGTGGTGGAGACCTCTGTGGGCTATACTCGGCCTTGTCTCAGGATTGTAAGTTGGTGGTTGAGGATATCCCTCTAGTGGTGCGGGGGCTGTGCTTTGGCAGAGTGGGTGGGGTTATATCCTTCCTGTTTGGCCCTGTCCGGGGGTTTCTTCGGATGGGGCCACAGTGTCTCCGGACCGCTCCTGTCTCAGCCTCCAGTATTTATGCTGCAGTAGTTTATGTGTCGGGGGGCTGGGGTTAGTTGGTTA
Source organism: Coregonus lavaretus (assembly GCF_964263955.1). Classification (NCBI taxonomy): domain Eukaryota; kingdom Metazoa; phylum Chordata; class Actinopteri; order Salmoniformes; family Salmonidae; genus Coregonus; species Coregonus lavaretus. The sequence continues at coordinate 76,676,447 of NC_139989.1, forward strand.
TACCTGGAGTACTTCTCCTGTCTTATCCAGTGTCCTGTGTGAATTTAAGTATGCTCTCTCTAATTCTCTCGTTCTCTCTTTCTCTCTGAGAACCTGAGCCCTAGGACCATACGTCAGGACTACCGGGCATGATGACACCTTGCTGTCCCCAGTCCGCCTGGCCTTGCTGCTATTCCAGTTTCAACTGTTCTGCCTGCGGTTACGAAACCCCTACCTGTCCCAGACCTGCTGTTTTCAACTCTTAATGATCGGCTATGAAAAGCCAACTGAGAGACCTGAGCCCTAGGACCATACGTCGGGACTACCGGCCGTGGTGACTCCTTGCTGTCCCCAGTCCGCCTGGCCTTGCTGCTATTCCAGTTTCAACTGTTCTGCCTGCGGTTATGGAACCCCTACCTGTCCCAGACCTGCTGTTTTCAACTCTTAATGATCGGCTATGAAAAGCCAACTGAGATTTATTCCTGATTATTATTTGACCATGCTTGTCACTTATGAACATTTTTGAACATCTTGGCATGGTTCTGTTATAATCTCCACCCGGCACAGCCAGAAGAGGACTGGCCACCCCTCATAGCCTGGTTCCTCTCTAGGTTTCTTCCTAGGTTTTGGCCTTTCTAGGGAGTTTTTCCTAGCCACCATGCTTTTACACCTGCATTACTAGCTGTTTGGGGTTTTAGGCTGGGTTTCTGTACAGCACTTCGAGATATTAGCTGATGTAAGAAGGGCTATATAAAATAAAATTGATTGATTGAATAGGAGCTGGCAGGGGGAAAAATGCCCAAACATAAGGCCTGTTTTTTCGCGATTACTTCATAACCAGGGATAGAAGGTAATATTATGAAACTGGGCTCCATGGCGGATGCAATGAACTAATTTTATCAGAAATAAACGTTGGAAAAAATGTAACTTGAGGCGCCCCGAAAATAATATTCAAAAGGTTCAGTCCTTGGACACAGAGGGGTTAAACACTAAAGTTACCGTCCATCTAGTGAAGAGGAGAACCGGACAGAGGGATGGTAGGTAGCCAGCATCCGTCAACAAGAGAGGGAGAAGCCCTCCACGGTATTTAACAGGTGGAAGAAACAACCCTGGAGCTTCATCGGTCCACAAGAAATGCAGGCAGCCGGTGATGATGTAGTGGTAGCTAGGATAACTAGGATGCTGCTGGTAGAGTAGCTAGCTTAGCTAGCTGTACCGACTAGCTTGGCTAACTAGCAGGTCGTTCGTCTGTCCCTCGAGGATGATGACGAATCCGGTGAACCACAAGATGAAACAAGGATAGCGAGTGAAAAGGATCTGGCTACACTCATACTGTCACTGACCATTACGCAAAAAAAGCTAATTGAACAAGAAACTTCGGCGTCTCAACACTGTAACGAACTCCGTCGTTATTCCCCGAGATCACCTCAGCCCACTCTGCGCGCAACTGGACAATCTGCTTGGCGCCAAACCGTATGTGGACGCGGACAGTTCCAGAACGCGGACATGAGCACTGCCACACAATAAACTATTCCCCAGTCTTTACAGTGGCTTACATTAGTAATATATATATATATATTTTTTTTAATGTAAAACAAACATTCAAAGTTTTTTTATAACAATATTTTGAGATCTGGGCCCATATCCACAAAGTACAGTGGGGAAAAAAAGTATTTAGTCAGCCACCAATTGTGCAAGTTCTCCCACTTAAAAAGATGAGAGAGACCTGTAATTTTCATCATAGGTACACGTCAACTATGACAGACAAATTGAGAAAAAAAAATCCAGAAAATCTCATTGTAGGATTTTTTATGAATTTATTTGCAAATTATGGTGGAAAATAAGTATTTGGTCACCTACAAACAAGCAAGATTTCTGGCTCTCACAGACCTGTAACTTCTTCTTTAAGAGGCTCCTCTGTCCTCCACTCGTTACCTGTATTAATGGCACCTGTTGGAATTTGTTATCAGTATAAAAGACACCTGTCCACAACCTCAAACAGTCACACTCCAAACTCCACTATGGCCAAGACCAAAGAGCTGTCAAAGGACACCAGAAACAAAATTGTAGACCTGCACCAGGCTGGGAAGAATGAATCTGCAATAGGTAAGCAGCTTGGTTTGAAGAAATCAACTGTGGGAACAAAAATTAGGAAATGGAAGACATACAAGACCACTGATAATCTCCCTCGATCTGGGGCTCCACGCAAGATCTCACCCTGTGGGGTCAAAATGATCACAAGAACGGTGAGCAAAAATCCCAGAACCACATGGGGGGACCTAGTGAATGACCTGCAGAGAGCTGGGACCAAAGTAACAAAGCCTACCATCAGTAACACACTACGCCGCCAGGGACTCAAATCCTGCAGTGCCAGACATGTCCCCCTGCTTAAGCCAGTACATGTCCAGGCCCGTCTGAAGTTTGCTAGAGTGCATTTGGATGATCCAGAAGAGGATTGGGAGAATGTCATATGGTCAGATGAAACCAAAATAGAACTTTTTGGTAAGAACTCAACTCGTCGTGTTTGGAGGACAAAGAATGCTGAGTTGCATCCAAAGAACACCATACCTACTGTGAAGCATGGGGGTGGAAACATCATGCTTTGGGGCTGTTTTTCTGCAAAGGGACCAGGACGACTGATCCGTGTAAAGGAAAGAATGAATGGGGCCATGTATCGTGATATTTTGAGTGAAAATCTCCTTCCATCAGCAAGGGCATTGAAGATGAAACGTGGCTGGGTCTTTCAGCATGACAATGATCCCAAACACACCGCCCGGGCAACGAAGGAGTGGCTTCGTAAGAAGCATTTCAAGGTCCTGGAGTGGCCTAGCCAGTCTCCAGATCTCAACCCCATAGAAAATCTTTGGAGGGAGTTGAAAGTCTGTGTTGCCCAGCGACAGCCCCAAAACATCACTGCTCTAGAGGAGATCTGCATGGAGGAATGGGCCAAAATACCAGCAACAGTGTGTGAAAACCTTGTGAAGACTTACAGAAAACGTTTGACCTGTGTCATTGCCAACAAAGGGTATATAACAAAGTATTGAGAAACTTTTGTTATTGACCAAATACTTATTTTCCACCATAATTTGCAAATAAATTCATAAAAAATCCTACAATGTGATTTTCTGGATTTTTTTTTCTAATTTTGTCTGTCATAGTTGACGTGTAACTATGATGAAAATTACAGGCCTCTCTCATCTTTTTAAGTGGGAGAACTTGCACAATTGGTGGCTGACTAAATACTTTTTTTCCCCACTGTATCTCAGAGTAGAAAATTGGTCGTATAAGTGCTGAGAATTAAGACATTTTACTCTTATGGGTATAAATGAATGCATAGCATTTTGTCTTCGGTTTGGCAGATTAACTCATGCTTATTTCTGAAGCTAAACTCAGGTTTTTGCCCAGCGGCTAAGGAGTTGGAGCTGTGGCAGGAGTTGGACCTATGGCAGAAAGGTGGCTGGTTCGAATCACGGGCCGGGCGCTGGAAAAAACGGGCGGGCTTGATCTGACCACTGGAAGGCTGCTGGGTTCACATCCTCAAAACATTCACCTTTCGTTGATCAGAACTCTAGAGGTTCTTCTTCACTGAACCCCAAAATATATCTAACTTTTAGTGGTTCCATATATTAAGGAAGTGATAGAAGCCTTTTTGGTTCTATAAGGAACCTTATTTTCTAAGTGTATAATAAACACGTTTTTCTTTTGATTATTTAATTACCTACATCATGTTATTTCAAGTTATCCCTTTGGAGCGCAACATCACGTTGTTAAAAAAGAATCCTAAATTGGCCATGGCTATAAATTGGTCAATTGAAGGCATCTAGGGCGACATATGTGTTCGATGAAAATGAACATTGTATGCAAAGTTGTAGGCAACATTATTGACAAGGGACCCTGATGCCTACGATGCCAAAGCTATTTAGAGTTGTTAAACGGGTGTGAAGAGTGTGTTGGTATAATGGTAATATTGTCAAAATTCTGCTTGTAACAACCATCAGAATTGGTTAAAAAAAATATGCATTCCATTATATTTGGCAATAATGAAGAGTAGGCAAAGTGGTCGTGTCGTGAAAATTCTATCAAATGTCTTCCATTGCAACGAGTCCAGTCAGGGTGCTGCAGAACCCCTGCAGTACCTCTGCGGACCCAGGATTGAGAACTCCTGATTTAGCAGATGCTCTTATCCAGAGCGATTTACAGTAAGTGCATTCATCTTAAAATAGCTATCTATTTTGTAAATAAAATTAATACATTCTTCATTAAATTGTCATCTCACCTCTTAGCTTTGGTGTCATGTCCCCCAGAGAGACCCATTTTAGAGGCAGGGTCCCCCTCCTCTCTCTCCCCAGAGAGACTCATTTTAGAGGCAGGAACCCCCTCCTCTCTCTCCCCAGAGAGACTCATTTTAGACCACTGACCCCTAAACAGAGATGCAGCATGTTGGTTGTGGTGAACACAGTGACAACTCATTCTAGAATGTCAATTGTTCTCTTTTACTCATGATCTCTTAGAAATAAAACATTTACTAACAGACATATGCAAATAATCGGGTGATTTAATTTAATCACATGAACATTGTTACATTCCTCAACAAGAAATAAAACATTGTCTCTCAAACAGAAGAAGTAACTAACAAAGAGTCCCTAACAACAACCAAAACGAAACAGGTGGTTTTAGGAGGGGTTCTGAAAGACACTCATGGGGGTGTCCACTAGTGAAGGGAATCAGAGGCTTTCTGAACGCTTTGGGGCTTTCACCAAATTGTGCCGAAAATGCCATTGATAGATTTGAGTGCTAATAAACAACATTTAGTTAGAATGTGGGGTTCGTTTTTTGCCTCCAGGTTCACTATGTTTTGAAAAACGATGCATAGGTGACTTTCAACGTGGCACCGTCATAGGATGCCACCTTTCCAACAAGTCAGTTCGTCAAATTCCTGCCCTGCTAGAGCTGCATGTTTGTTGCTTTATGTAATGGCATATATTTTAATGCTTTATGTAATGTATTTTATCTATTGAAATATAATTTTGATATAGTTTAAAATGTAGTTTCATGGTCATTTATTTTGTTTTCCAGAATCTCCAACCAAACTCGGAGATCAGCCTCTCCAGTACCAAGTCATATGTCCATGAAGAGTGACATATCTATGGATCATCCTATATATTTTAGTGATAAATCAGGGACCATTGACCCCCGGTAAGTTACTGGTCAGAATTTATGATATTACTATTGAAGAGGATAATCTTCTAGATCTGAAACCAGATGTATTTTGTGAATCTGAGCATATAATTTGTTGTTTATGTCATATATTTTAATACACTGAGTGTACAACATTTTCCACAACATTTCCAACGGAGACCATCAGGTTGGTAAGTCATCATACTGTAGCTCAAACCTACTGTGATGACGACCTAACTTTATAATAGTTCGTAGCCTACCTAGCAGAATCTGCCCGTCTTTCTTTCAAAATCAACACATTTATCCGTCTTCTAATGCACTGGTGTAAAGTACTTAAGTAAAAATACTTTAAAGTACTACTTAGGTCGTTTTTTTTGGATATCTGTACTTTACTATTTATATTTTTAACAACTTTTACTTTTACTTCACTACATTCATAAAGAAAATTATGTACTTTTTACTCCATACATTTTCCCTGACACCCAAAAGTACTTGTTACTAGTACTGGTTTGCTTCATATAAGTCATTTTAATTTGAATTATTCCTACTTTATTTTTACTTTTGATACTTAAGTATATTTTAGCAATTACACATTTACTTTTGATACTTAAGTATATTTAAAATCAAATACTTTTAGACTTTTACTCAAGTAGTATTTTACTGGGTGGCTTTCACTTTTACTTGAGTCATTTTTTATTAAGGAATCTTTACTTTTTCCACCACTGTTCTAATGTTCCATTTGCGCCACAGTTTGAACAGACATTTTGTAACTGCGTAGGCTACAAAGTTACTTTCAATTCCAAATAAGGAAATAAAGTTATAACGGTGACTGGGTAAATTCGTTTTCCATTGGCCGGCTCCCCGGGTGAGCAGAGTTGGCACGTTTTAGACCATTCCATTGGTCCTTAAATTAAATGTCCACCAGGTTTAGCTGTGTTTTTTTCCTATTAAATGTGAATTACTGTATTATTGTAAACAGGCCTACAAATCCAAAAGGTTTTAATTTGAGAATGTTCATTTGTATGCCTCAAATATTAAACTGTCTTCAAATATCTGATGATTAGTTGAATCAGGTGTGTAAATGCTGGGCAAGAACAAAAGGATTGAGAAACCCTGAGATAAACATCAAAACCTATCATTTAAAAGCTCCTCCACCATCTTTACCAGACGTTTGACTGATAACATGTGATAACACTTTGAAAACTGCTGTCTGTCAGCAACTCAGCTCAAGTAGCAGTTCTACTAACTAGTACTATCTCATTCCAGGTATTCATTCTCTTACTCTGTCCTTTAGAATAGATTATTATTCAGAAATACTCACTTTATTTTTTTGTTCACTCCATATAGCGTTTTCTGCTCAGTCGTCTTAAAATGGATCCTGTACAAAAGAACAACTTTACTTTCTGTTTCAGCTCAGCTGTCTCCCCATCCTGATAATAAAGTGTTTTATTGGTATCTTCCACTAGATGGCAGTAAACACCTGCTGTAACTAGACTACGACTATGTGTTCGGTTTCATACATGCAGTTTCCCAGAGGAGGAGTGCTGATCTAGGATCAGGTCCCCCCTGTCCATTTAATCTGTTTCATTATGATCTAAAAGGCTAAACTGATCCCAGATCAGTACTCCTACTCTTTATGAATACTGTCACCGGTGACTCCTCAAGATGAGGCTCATGATTTATAAGTTATATTCTTTAAGAATCAATTAATATCATTAATTGAACTGCTTTGCCATGAACAGATCTGTGACGTCTTAACTTAAAGGTACTATATAGACTTTATGGTCATTTAAATGGGGTTGAACATTCATCCCATCAGATTGTGTAAAGGATTTTATGAGTTGAGAAAAATACTGACTTGGAAGCATCTCTCTGACCTCACCCTGCTGAAACACACCCACATAGCTACAGTTATATGCTTGTCAGGTTTTACCCACTTTTACAGCCAATGTATGGACTGGTATCCATATGAATCAGTGGAATATACAGACTAGTTAGCCATCTCCCAATAGATGGACCCCACGCAGAACTTTCAGCAATGCAGCATCTTCAGTAAGCGAGTATTCCAGACACTCTCTTCTTATTAACCAGTTGCTATTAAATGACTTTTTTTTTTTACAGAAAAACCTATGGCTACGGTAGGATTCTAGGCTAATCTGGGCTGGCACCTCTGTTCCAAGATAGTCAGGAACAGTCGGAGGTGGAAGGGGCTGTGGAGCCATTATCCTGGCGGTACTTGTGGAAGGGTGGGTAGGCTCTGCACACGGAGCTAACTGGAGCTCGGCAGCATCATCACTGTTGGGCTTGCCGGCGGCCTCGCTGGTTTGATGATGCTGCTGCTGCTCATCACTCTCCTTTGGCTTTGTTTGGCTACTTTTTGTACCATTGTCTGAAGAAGCCTATTGTGGTGAAACGTCAGGAGTACGTATTTTTTTGTGAAACTTTTAAATGAGCCACATGGATGCTAACTGGGGACAGCTAAAACTAGACAAATACACCTTTTTATTTTGGTATTTTGGGGACCAAATAAATGTATACCAACTGTGGACAATCCCCAGCAAAAGCATGGAGATCCAACTCTCTAGTGGAGAATAGAGGGAGTTTTCCCCTTGGAGAATCCAGAGTGGCTCACTGAAGAAAAACATATTGGAGAATAACAACAATCTCAATCTGAAGCTCTAAAGAAAAAAGGGGAATTCCTCTGAAAATCAGGAACACCATTCTTCCTCCTGCTCCACCTATTGTCCAAGGCCTAGGCAGTTTTACTTACTGCCTAAAATACATATCTCCTGAGACGTTGGCGGTTCCCTACGGCTGACCAATAGTAAGTGATTGTGTCTCAGAATCTTCCTGTATTGCTGATTATATTGACTTTTATATCAACCCTCTATCCCAGAAACACCCCAGGTATGTTAAGGATAATTATGAATGCAGGGTTTATTACTATTGTATTACTCTTTATATTAACTTAGCTACTGACTTGTTCTATTGTTGTTGTCAAGAGGTTAACCTGCTAGTCAGCATTTCATTGCACTGTTAACTCCATGTATATGACAAATAAACAGACTTGAACTTAGAAGGGAAGGGGGAGGACAGCCAGAAAGGGAGGGGAAAAGATGGCCAGCTAAATTACAGTATGTGTCCTCAAATGTTATGTCATCTAAACATCTCACATTAGCTGGAAGAACTGACAAATGAAATGAATCATAGAGGTCTTATAACTTATTCCATTCTACAGGTCCATTGTTTTGTCTCATGTCTCTTTATATTAATATACCCTGGGGACCATGTAGCTGTATTGAAATCACCTTGTTGTATAACCTTCTTTGTTGCTCAGTGGTACTTCAATTGGCCTGACCATGCCCAATTCTTTCACACGGTAATGCTCCAGCATCCACTCAGAGCTTATGCATCTAATGCATTCCTCAAATACTGCAGAGTTGTTAAGCAAGTCCCATCTTCATCCACATGTATTTGCTTATTTGTAAGATGAAACCTGAGGGGATCACTGTAGTGTGTCATAAATGCATCCAAAATCGTTCTGAGGTCCTCAACAATGCTATTCTGTACCGTAGCTGGGATGCAGTGTTCTTCACTGATGTTCTTTATAAAAATAAAAATATTATTTTTGAGACCTTCAATTAGCTTTTTTTTCTTCTTCTTCTGAAAACCAGACTTTTTCAATAAACATTCATCAAATACAGTGGGGAAAAAAAGTATTTAGTCAGCCACCAATTGTGCAAGTTCTCCCACTTAAAAAGATGAGAGAGGCCTGTAATTTTCATCATATGCACACATCAACTATGACAGACAAATTGAGAGAGAAAAAATCCAGAAAATCACATTGTAGGATTTTTTATGAATTTATTTGCAAATTATGGTGGAAAATAAGTATTTGGTCACCTACAAACAAGCAAGATTTCTGGCTCTCACAGACCTGTAACTTCTTCTTTAAGAGGCTCCTCTGTCCTCCACTCGTTACCTGTATTAATGGCACCTGTTTGAACTTGTTATCAGTATAAAAGACACCTGTCCACAACCTCAAACAGTCACACTCCAAACTCCACTATGGCCAAGACCAAAGAGCTGTCAAAGGACAACAGAAACAAAATTGTAGACCTGCACCAGGCTGGGAAGACTGAATCTGTAATAGGTAAGCAGCTTGGTTTGAAGAAATCAACTGTGGGAGCAATTATTAGGAAATGGAAGACATACAAGACCACTGATAATCTCCCTCGATCTGGGGCTCCACGCAAGATCTTACCCCGTGGGGTCAAAATGATCACAAGAACGGTGAGCAAAAATCCCAGAACCACACGGGGGGACCTAGTGAATGACCTGCAGAGAGCTGGGACCAAAGTAACAAAGCCTACCATCAGTAACACACTACGTCGCCAGGGACTCAAATCCTGCAGTGCCAGACGTGTCCCCCTGCTTAAGCCAGTACATGTCCAGGCCCGTCTGAAGTTTGCTAGAGTGCATTTGGATGATCCAGAGGAGGATTGGGAGAATGTCATATGGTCAGATGAAACCAAAATATAACTTTTTGGTAAAAACTCAACTCGTCGTGTTTGGAGGACAAAGAATGCTGAGTTGCATCCAAAGAACACCATACCTACTGTGAAGCATGGGGGTGGAAACATCATGCTTTGGGGCTGTTTTTCTGCAAAGGGACCAGGACGACAGATCCGTGTAAAGGAAAGAATGAATGGGCCCATGTATCGTGAGATTTTGAGTGAAAACCTCCTTCCATCAGCAAGGGCATTGAAGATGAAACGTGGCTGGGTCTTTCAGCATGACAATGATCCCAAACACACCGCCCGGGCAACGAAGGAGTGGCTTCGTAAGAAGCATTTCAAGGTCCTGGAGTGTTCTAGCCATTCTCCAGATCTCAACCCCATAGGAAATCTTTGGAGGGAGTTGAAAGTCTGTGTTGCCCAGCGACAGCCCCCAAAACATCACTGCTCTAGAGGAGATCTGCATGGTGGAATGGGCCAAAATACCAGCAACAGTGTGTGAAAACCTTGTGAAGACTTACAGAAAACGTTTGACCTGTGTCATTGCCAACAAAGGGTATATAACAAAGTATTGAGAAACTTTTGTTATTGACCAAATACTTATTTTCCACCATAATTTGCAAATAAAATCATAAAAAATCCTACAATATGATTTTCTGGATTTTTTTCCCTCATTTTGTCTGTCATAGTTGACGTGTACCTATGATGAAAGGTACAGGCCTCTATCATCTTTTTAAGTGGGAGAACTTGCACAATTGGTGGCTGACTAAATACTTTTTTCCCCCACTGTAAAACCCAGACTTTCCGCTCCTTTCTGTTTCTTGAAGGTGGAAACTCAGCGCGAATGAGCATGTGTCAATTGAATATCCATTGACTTAGGCCTAGGTCTCCAAATACTCGTTATCCAATCAAATCACACAATCTACATGTCACGTTGTATAAGGATTTGAAGACAGGAATAGGTAATAGGGGTTTTATTTTCTCCCCCCAACACAAGGTACGTCATGAACAACGATGGGGACGAAGCCCAAAACAAACACATATATATTTATATATATATATATATATAACACAGGGCTGTAACCCAAACACGTATATATATATATATATATATATATATATATATATATATATATATATATATATAACACAGGGCTGTAACCCAAACACCTATATATATTTATATATATATATATATATATATATATATATATATATATATATATATATATATATATATATATATATATATATATATATATATATATATATATATATATATAACACAGGGCTGTAACCCAAACACCTATATATATTTATATATTTTTATTTTTATTTTATTTCACCTTTATTTAACCAGGTAAGCCAGTTGAGAACAGGTTCTCATTTACAACTGCGACCTGGCCAAGATAAAGCAAAGCAGTGCAATAAAAATAACACAGAGTTACATATGGGGTAAAAAACATAAAGTCAGAAATACAACAGAAAATATATATACAGTGTGTGCAAATGTAGCAAGTTATGGAGGTAAGGCAATAAATAGGCTATAGTGCAGAATAATTACAATAGTATTAACACTGGAATGCTAGATGTGCAAGAGATTATGTGCAAATAGAGATACTGGGGTGCAAAAGAGCAAAATAAATAACAATATAGGGATGAGGTAGTTGGGTGGGCTAATTTCAGATGGGCTGTGTACAGGTGCAGTGATCGGTAAGGTGCTCTGACAACTGATGCTTAAAGTTATTGAGGGAGATAAGAGTCTCCAGCTTCAGAGATTTTTGCAATTCGTTCCAGTCATTGGCAGCAGAGAACTGGAAGGAATGGCGGCCAAAGGAGGTGTTGGCTTTGGGAATGACCAGTGAGATATACCTGCTGGAGCGCAGACTACGGGTGGGTGCTGCTATGGTGACCAATGAGCTAAGATAAGGCGGGGATTTGCCTAGCAGTGATTTATAGATGGCCTGGAGCCAGTGGGTTTGACGACGAACATGTAGTGAGGACCAGCCAACAAGAGCGTACAGGTCACAGTGGTGGGTAGAGTATGGGGCTTTGGAGACAAAACGGATGGCACTGTGATAGACTACATCCAATTTGCTGAGTAGAGTGTTGGAGGCTATTTTGTAAATGACATCGCCGAAGTCAAGGATTGGTAGGATAGTCAGTTTTACGAGGGCATGTTTGGCAGCATGAGTGAAGGAGGCTTTATTGCGAAATAGGAAGCCGATTCTAGATTTAACTTTGGATTGGAGATTCTTTACGTGAGTCTGGAAGTTGAGTTTACAGTCCAACCAGACACCTAGGTATTTGTAGTTGTCCACATACTCTAGGTCAGACCCGTCGAGAGTGGTGATTCTAGTCGGGTGGGCGGGTGCCAGCAGCGTTCGATTGAAAAGCATGCATTTAGTTTTACTAGTGTTTAAGAGCAGTTGGAGGCTACTGAAGGATTGTTGTATGGCATTGAAGCTCGTTTGGAGGTTTGTTAACACAGTGTCCAATGAAGGGCCAGATATATACAAAATGGTGTCATCTGCGTAGAGGTGGATCTGAGAGTCACCAGCAGCAAGAGCGACATCATTGATATACACGGAGAAAAGTGTCGGCCCAAGAATTGAACCCTGTGGCACCCCCATAGAGACTGCAATAGGTCCAGACAACAGGCCCTCCGATTTGACACACTGAACTCTATCTGAGAAGTAGTTGGTGAACCAGGCGAGGCAGTCATTTGAGAAACCAAGGCTATTTAGTCTGCCAATAAGAATGCGGTGGTTGACAGAGTCGAAAGCCTTGGCCAGGTCGATGAAGACGGCTGCACAGTACTGTCTATTATCAATCGCGGTTATAATATCGTTTAGGACCTTGAGCGTGGCTGAAGTGCACCCGTGACCAGCTCGGAAACCGGATTGCATAGCGGAGAAGGTACGGTGGTATTCGAAATGGTCGATGATCTGTTTGTTAACTTGGCTTTCGAATACTTTCGAAAGGCAGGGCAGGATGGATATAGGTCTGTAGCAGTTTGGATCTAGAGTGTCACCCCCTTTGAAGAGGGGGATGACCGCGGCAGCTTTCCAATCTCTGGGGATCTCAGACGTTATGAAAGAGAGGTTGAACAGACTAGTAATAGGGGTAGCGACAATTTCGGCGGCTAGTTTTAGAAAGAAAGGGTCCAGATTGTCTAGCCCAGCTGATTTGTAGGGGTCCAGATTTTGCAGCGCTTTCAAAACATCAGCTGTCTGAATTTGTGTGAAGGAGAAGCGGGGGGGGCATGGGTAAGTTGCAGCAGAGGGTGCAGAGTTGGTGGCCGGGTTAGTGGTAGCCAGATGGAAAGCATGGCCAGCTGTAGCAAAATGATTGTTGAAATTCTCGATTATTGTAGATTTATCGGTGGTGATAGTGTTTCCTAGCCTCAGTGCAGTGGGCAGCTGGGAGGAAGTGCTCTTATTCTCCATGGACTTTACAGTGTCCCAAAACTTTTTGGAGTTAGTGCTACAGGATGCAAATTTCTGTTTGAAAAAGTGAGCCTTTGCTTTCCTGACTGCTTGTGTATATTGGTTCCTAACTTCCCTGAAAAGTTGCATATCGCGGGGGCTATTTGATGCTAATGCTGTACGCCACAGTATATTTTTGTGCTGGTCAAGGGCAGTCAAGTCTGAGGAGAACCAGGGGCTATATCGGTTCTTAGTTCTGTATTTTTTGAATGGGGCATGTTTATTTAAGATTGAGAGGAAATTACTTTTAAGGAACAACCAGGCATCCTCTACTGACGGAATGAGATCTATATCATCCAGGATACCTGGGCCAGGTCAATTAGGAAGGCCTCCTCGCTAAAGTGTTTTAGGGAGCGTTTGACAGTGATGAGGGGCGGTCGTTTGATCGCTGACCCGTTACGGACGCAGGCAATAAGGCAGTGATCGCTGAGATCATGGTTGAAGACAGCTGAGGTGTATTTAGAGGGTATGTTAGTCAGGATGATATCTATGAGGGTACCCATGTTTACGGATTTAGGGTTGTACCTGGTAGGTTCGTTGATAATTTGCGTGAGGTTGAGGGCATCTAGCTTGGATTGTAGGATGGCTGGGGTATTAAGCATATCCCAATTTAGGTCACCAAGCAGTACAAACTCTGAGGATAAATGGGGGGCAATCAATTCACATATGGTGTCCAGGGCACAGCTGGGGGCTGAGGGGGGTCTGTAGCAAGCGGCAACAGTGAGAGACTTATTTCTGGAAAGGTGGATTTTTAGAAGTAGAAGCTCAAACTGTTTGGGCACAGACCTGGATAGTATGATAGAGCTCTAAATATATATATAACACAGGGCTGTAACCCAAACACGTATATATTATATATATATATATATATATATATATATATATATATATATATATATATATATATATATATATATACACACATATATATATATATAACACAGGGCTGTAACCCAAACACATATATATATATATATATATATATATATATATATATATATATAACACAGGGCTGTAACCCAAACACGTATATACATATATATATATATATATATATATATATAACACAGGGCTGTAACCCAAACAAAGGAGTGAGCTGTAAACCTCTATATAATACACGGGATGAGACCCGTAATAACAAGAGCACAATACACGGTACTCAGGAGACCAACGGACATGGGACAATAATGGACAAGGTCAATGGGGAACAGAGGGCACATATATACACATACTAATCAGGGGGAATGGGAACCAGGTGTGGTAATGAGACAAGACAGTCCGGGGTTGGTGGTAATGATCCATGTCAGTGGCGCCTAGAAAGCCGGTGACGTAGACCTCCGGAGCTGGTGAACGGAATGAGCAGCAGTACCGGGGGGATCCGTGACACTACAGATGGGGTGTCAACCAATCAACATTTCGCAGATCATTACAGGCATCAGTAAACACAGAATGTGGTGCATAACTTTATTGACTTTAAGACCAACAAAGTCCCCTGTCCCCGAGGGGAAGAGGACACCTCCAGTCTATGGGTCTGGTCCCCTTGCCATGGCCAGATATTACCTGGATTGCCATCAATACCTCCATGCTTTGTTTATGAGGTCACACGTGAAGAAGTACAAAGAGGAAATCATCAAGAGGTAAGGTAGTAGAAGTATGTGATGAGAGTGATTATTTTTTAGACTTGAGATTATAATTCAGTTGATATGCCATACCATACATCTACAATGTAGGATCATAGGTTTGTGTGATTTCTATGTACTTTCAGAGAAAAGGATGGTCCCTTGTCCCAACCGGTGGAGACAGAGGTCTTTCAGACCTTTTCCTGGAGTGAGACTCTGGCGTGGGGCAGAGGAGAAGGCACCTTTGATGACCACCTGTTAGAGGGCAACCCTTCCCCAGGCCAGAAACCTCAAAGTAGACCTCATCAAAGGTAGAGAAATCACCACAATGTGAGGATTAACCAAATATCATGTTCACACTAGATATCCAATATCAATCATTTCACAATTGACATGTTGTATATAGTTGTACCGTTTCTACAAGTAACTTAGTAAAGTAAGTACGCCTCTGACATGTAAGCCTTGTCCGAGACAAAAGACTAAACTAAGAGAAGAAACCTTCTAATGTCTCCTCTTTTCAGAGACGACTTTCAACGTAAGAAGCAGGACCTCCTTGACAGAGGGACATGGATGGTGCTGTCAATGGCCTTGTTCACCAGCAGGCAAAATAAAATGAAGTTTGTACCAACATGCCTGGAGATGGAGCTGTGGAGGGGAGGATGCTGTGAGAAGATATTCTTCACTCTGAACTCCATGGCCATCTGCCTATGTTCTGATGCCACTAGAGGACATGTTAACAGGTTGAGGGTCGGCTATGATACCCAGATCATGAAGTGGAAGAAACAGGCTGAGGTAAGTGTGAGTCTTAAACATATGTAAACACAATTTTGATTCAGCCTATTTCATAATTCTATTATTTCATTGCTTCCTAGGCAAATTTCCTTTTACACTATCCCATGTGTGTAGAAAACATGAGTCTGTCTCATGATCTGGTAATGAGGTAGTCCTGCCTTCAACTTCAAAATCAGTGTCACCCTCAGGTCAAGAGGGCATTACCTCTTGGTCTAATGGTCAAGACACTGGTTTTTCCCATGGGACACCTGGGTACAGATCCTGCCCATGAAATGTACACACCTCTCCCAAGGCACCATTCCACTGATTCCCCCAATGTAGTGTTTTTTTTGCAAACAGCAACGGTGTAATTCCCCTTTCGTCTCAAACCCGGGTCTCCCTGCCCATAGGCAAACAAATATATTGTAGTGAATTCAGGGGGTAGCCCAAAATGCGTTTTGAACCTGGGTCCATCAACTGTCAAGCCAACACCTTAAGCGTGTTAGGTTCAGAATGATCCTAGTAAAACTCAGGGACGTTTAGTAAAGCTCAGTATATTGAAAAAGGGACTTTTCTTTTTTTGCTCTCGTTTCCTCCCTCACTCCTACTCTCATCCTCTCTTCTCTCTCTCATCCTCTCTTCTCTCTCTCATCCTCTCTTCTCTCTCATCCTCTCTTCTCTCTCTCATCCTCTCTTCTCTCTCTCATCCTCTCTTCTCTCTCTCATCCTCTCTTCTCTCTCTCATCCTCTCTTCTCTCTCTCATCCTCTCTTCTCTCTCATCCTCTCTTCTCTCTCTCATCCTCTCTTCTCTCTTCTCTCTCTCATCCTCTCTTCTCTCTCTCATCCTCTCTTCTCTCTCTCATCCTCTCTTCTCTCTCTCATCCTCTCTTCTCTCTCTCGTCCTCTCTTCTCTCTCTCATCCTCTCTTCTCTCTCTCATCCTCTCTTCTCTCTCTCATCCTCTCTTCTCTCTCATCCTCTCCTCTCTCTCATCCTCTCTTCTCTCTTCTCTCTCATCCTCTCTTCTCTCTCTCTCATCCTCTCTTCTCTCTTTCATCCTCTCTTCTCTCTCTCGTATCTCTTCTCTCTCTCATCCTCTCTTCCACCTTTTCTCACTAATCCATTCATTTTTACTCATTCATTGAAACTGCAGTGCTGGTTTGCTGGTTGTAGAGTGGAGGTAGAAGTGCATATCTTGGCTGAATTTTTTTTTGAATAAAAGTGTTGACAGTGCTGAATAAAAACTTCTACATGTACTGCACTGTGTCAAAGAATACAGCAAAGACTCTTCTCTAGTCATGGTTTTAGAAGTTTTGAAATCTCAGAGTATCAACTTTGCTGTCCGCTCAAGGAGCTGCAGACACAGTAATCTGATTGATCTGATTGGCCAGTAGGGGGCCTATAGGTGCACTTGATTTGAGCTCCAGACCCGGCGGGTAGGCGGAGTTTGTACTTTCAGACACATTAAATGGTTAAAAATGTGATCACTTCGCCTACCCGACACGCAGCGCAGCTGAATCAAGGGCACCTATTGCCAACAGTGCCAAACAAATTAAAAAAGTAGTAACGAAAGGCTTTATCGTTGGGGTTTTTATATAAATGTTTGGCCATCTAATTGGAATGCCTTGGAGATCAACCAGTTGATTGGGATCGACCGTTTGGTGACCACTGACTAAGAAGAACATTAGATGTAGATTTGTTGTTCATCATCTGTATGTTCCATATCTTTTTAGTTTTTCAGGCAAGCATCAGAAAGGACAGAAAAAGCTCACTACAGAGTCAAGACAGAGAAACCAGAAAGAGGCCCAAGAAGACTTGGATCCAGGATCAGAAGCCAGCGAAGGTTGTTCAGAACTCTCTTGCAAGAAACCCCCTCGTCTGGTACCAGTGAAACCTAAGGAAGATGGTAAGACCAGAAACCACCTTGTCTGGTACCAATGAAGCCTAAGGAAGATGGTGAGACCAGAAACCACCTTTTCTGGTACCAGTGAAACCTAAGGAAGATGGTGAGACCAGAAACCACCTTGTCTGGTACCAGTGAAGTCTAAGGAAGATGGTAAGACCAGACCAAATGTTGTAGTAAAATAAATATTGTCGACTTGTTTTGCTCCCCTACATCCTGGGTTCCTACAGTGGGATTGATGCAGGTATCTCTCTCTGGTACTTTCCCCTCCATAGAGGTAACCAGCAACACCTAGTACTGACCTCCCCACCTGGGTTTTGTCCATCTCTGACTTCTTTAATCTTTTACCGCCAGTCTCCAGGGTGCATACAATGTCCAGATTCTCCTGTTAGGTTTGGCAGAGAAGCCTTCACCCGTGGGAAGTCTTAGGCACATTATTAGGTGAGACACCATATGCTACCATACCCTGTCTTCCTATCAGTCAGGAGAAGCCTTGATATTAGGAAGTTATAAGTCACTAGTTTCATAAACAGGCCTCCCCTACATCCTGCCTTATACCACAAATACACTTTCACCTAAAACATGTAATCTAACCCATAACACATTAATCACTACTGCTCATATTCTTAATACAATTTGCATATTTACCAAAAAGCCTCATGCGAGCACTACTTCCCCCCTTTGGACACATGACTCACATGGTGATTATTGCATTCAAAAAACCAAAATAACAACATTGCCTGTTAAACCAAAATAATAAATGAAATTAAAATGACAACATTTGATAATACCTTAACTTAATTGTATCCCATTAAGTAATTCAAGTAATATCAACATTGACTAGCGCCATGTGTTCCTCATTCAGGACTAGCTCTCTCACTCTGACCTTAGTATGGTCTGAATCATAGATATGACTATTGCCAAATTATACAATTCTTCATAATTATCAGTATTATAAATTACCCTAAACTCTGTATAATAAATTACCTTAAATTTCTCATCCTCTGCCTCTTGGCTTTCCAGTGTGGGTGATCAATTCACACTAGAAAGTCAAGACAGAGTTCAGAGGTCATTCAAACCCTTCAAAGAAGTGTTCCATTGTATAGTATAAACTAATCATTAATCACAGTCAAAACATTTCATAAATGTTTTGCATCCCCAGTGTACAGTAAGTCCTCATTACATTTCTTCTCAAAATAAATCACGTGTTTACCCAAAACTCACATATAAAACAAAAAACTTCAGAAAGTTCCATGTGTGTGTTCCTTTAAGACTTATCTTCTTTGACCCGTTAAAACCCCCTAAAATCAAAATAACAACCCTATATAACCATTATAATAGGTGGGTTGTGTGTGGTTATTTGAAAAACCCTATTGGATAACAACAAACAAAACTAGCCAGGCCTTATTTAATTTGGTAGCTCCCTCTTATGACCTAATTATAAGACTGCCTAATTTTACTAACTGCTCCCCCTAGCCCACAGACCTTTGAAACATCCCAACTACTCCAGAAGAAGACATAAAATCTCTCAAAATATGCAAATCTATAACCCCTTTTCGGTAATGTAATCTGTTCAACTTGTTGCGTTGATGTATTGAAATATAAACCTATTGTTTACAGTTTTTTCCAACTGCTTACACACGTTTTCAAAACTATGTCTCCTTTTTTCAAAACTCTACACACAATTCGCAAAACTGCACACACAAAATGCAAAATGCCTCACATCTCCTTCAAAATGTAACACTGCATTCAAAATGCCATAAACACATGTCAGAATGAAGCATTTGCATCAAATGGCAAACACTTATTTCATAATAGTACATTTTTGGATATACCATGTAAACACTGTTGTTCTAAATCTAAAGCTCTTTGGTCTTTCATAGGCTTATATCTACATTTCAATACAATGTTCTACAGTGAAAGTAATCTGCTGAGAGGGGTAACAAGTACACTGTAAACACCAATGCAATGTAGAAACAGAAAATATTTATTAGGCCAAACATTACTGTTGTATACAGTAGCATACAACAAAACCATAAACATATGTAAACCAAAAGTATATTCTTTAGAATACAGTAAAGAACACAATTGTCTGTGTGGGATCCCGGTGGGGCAGTCCAGGAATTGGTGGGGGGGGGCAGTCACCAGTGCTAAGCTACGCTTCATCTCTTCTCTGGGCTGGGTCTGGCCACAATACTTCGTCCACATCACAAGATAAGTTTTCTCTTGCCAAACATCGAGGGAAGTATCTCCTAGTATGGCGTATCCAACCTTGGACAGAGGCAACCTCTATGTCACCACATGCGTCCTCCATTGCCTGGAGATGCGGCATGCGAGCATAGGGTTGGCAATCATACACTTTCCAGTGTCAGGCTGAGAAGAATTCCTCTATGGGATTTAGAAAAGGTGAATATGGGGGTAGGTACAAAACTACAAATTGTGGATGGGTGGCAAACCAGTTTTGGACCAGAACAGCCCGGTGAAAACTAACATTGTCCCATATAACCACAAATCTAGCAGGCTCCTGATCTGGATCAGGGACAAGCATTGTGTAAATTGCATCCAGAAAAGTGTTGTACGGACCCAGTGTGGCATTGTGATGGACGACCCCGTTTTGAGTGATGGCAGCACACATAGTTATATTAGCCCCACGCTGTCCAGGGACATTGGTAATTGTCCTCTGTCCTATTACATTTCTTCCGCGGCGCCTGGTTTTGGTGAGGTTGAAGCCAACCTCATCCACATAAATAAATTACAGTTTTTTCCGACTGCTTACACACAAAATCTTTTCATGTCACACGATTTTTGAAACCTCTCACTCAAAGTGCAAAACTACACACCAAATCTCCAAAACCATAAGCTATTTCTCAGCCTTTGACTCAGTTGTCAATTGCATAAAACACTTTTTTCAAAACACTACACACAATTCTCTACCTAAAACACAAAAATCTAACAGGAAGTGACTTGCTTTCCTTTTCCAAACACAACCATTCAAAATGCTACACTTATTCACCAGGTCACACACACACTCTTCACATGTGCAAACACTAATTGCTTAACTGATCACTAACCAATCACTGCTTTACTGTAGTATAGGCCTATAAATAGGTAAAAGGTCAGATTACCTGTTTTGAACAATGGATGCCAACAATGGACAGAGAGCAAGAGGAGTAGGAGGGAGAGGCAGGGGACAACAACGAGGACAAATTCAAAGACGAAGTGTTGGAAGAGGAGGAGGAGGAGGAAGAGGAAAATGAAGAGGAAGAGGAAGAGGAAGAAGAGGACGAGGGCAAAGAAGAGAAGGAAGGAGATTTATTTATGTGGATGAGGTTGGCTTCAACCTCACCAAAACCAGGCGCCGCTGAAGAAATGTAAAAGGACAGAGGGCAATTACCAATGTCCCTGGACAGCGTGGGGGTAATATAACTATGTGTGCTGCCATCACTCAAAACGGGGTCCTCCATCACAATGCCACACTGGGTCCGTACAAGACCGGCCATAGGCTCACTTTTCTGGATGCAATTTACACAATGCTTGTCCCTGATCCAGATCAGGAGCCTGCTGGATTTGTGGTTATATGGGACAATGTTAGTTTTCACCGGGCTGTTCTGGTCCAAAACTGGTTTGCCACCCATCCACAATTTGTAGTTTTGTACCTACCCTCATATTCACCTTTTCTAAATCCCATAGAGGAATTGTTCTCAGCCTGGCGCTGGAAAGTGTATGATTGCCAACCCTATGCCCGCATGCCGCTTCTCCAGGCAATGGAGGACGCATGTGGGGACATAGAGGTTGCCTCTGTCCAAGGTTGGATACGCCATGCTAGGAGATACTTCCCTCGATGTTTGGCAAGAGAAAACGTATCTTGTGATGTGGACAAAGTATTGTGGCCAGACCCAGCCCGGAGAAGAGATGAAGCGTAGCTTAGCACTGGTGACTGCCCACCCCCCTACCAATTCCTGGACTGCCCCCCGGGACCCCACACACACAATTGTGTTCTTTACTGTATTCTAAAGAATATACTTTTGGTTTACATATGTTTATGGTTTTGTTGTGTGCTACTGTATACAACAGTAATGTTTGGCCTAATAAATATTTTCTGTTTCTACATTGCATTGGTGTTTACAGTGTACTTGTTACCCCTCTCAGCAGATTACTTTCACTGTAGAACATTGTATTGAAATGTAGATATAAGCCTATGAAAGACCAAAGAGCTTTAGATTTAGAACAACAGTGTTTACATGGTATATCCAAAAATGTACTATTATGAAAGAAGTGTTTGCCATTTGATGCAAATGCTTCATTCTGACATGTGTTTACGGCATTTTGAATGCAGTGTTACATTTTGAAGGAGATGTGAGGCATTTTGCATTTTGTGTGTGCAGTTTTGGGAATTGTGTGTAGAGTTTTGAAAAAAGGAGACATAGTTTTGAAAACGTGTGTAAGCAGTTGGAAAAAACTGTAATGGCGAATTACATGGGCATCCATCTCCAATACTCTCTGTAACAGACAAAAGGACATACAGATGAGTAAATATGGTATGTCTGAAGTACTGGAAGTAGTGTTGCATACATACCTCTACAAAGTCATGTCGCAGATTCTTGACTCTGTCAGAGTTTCTCTCAAATGGCACCTTTGTAAAGTTGTTTCATCGTCACTTGGTGCCGTTGGAGGATGCGTTGTATGGTCGACAGGCTTACAGCATTGATGTTGTTAAATATGGTGTCATTATTCAAGATATGCTCTCTTATCTCTCGAATCCTAACTGCATTGTTGGCCAAAACCATATTTATAATTGCAGTCTCTTGTACATCTGTAAACAAGCGTCCTCATCCTCCATGATGTCTTTGCCTTTCCACTCTGTACAGAATTCAAACACAGTATGTGTTCAGCATAGGAACTGTAAACAATGTACACAAAAATGTAGTACAGCATGATAACCAACCTCATTCATTCAATGCAGTGCAGTAAATGGATGGCTTAGAGTTACAAATGTTTATGCAATACTATGCAGTCATACGTATTTTACAGTACATTACTGTAATGCTAAAATAGTCATTAGATAGTTGCATACCTGTTCTCATTTCTGAAGGTTCGAATTATGGACGCCACTGTAAATCGACTCAAGTTGGGCTGGACTCTCAATCCAGCTTCTCTCATGGTCAAACCGTGGTTGATCACATGATCAACAAGTGTTGCCCTAATCTCATCAGAGATGGCTCTCCTTCCTTCTCTTCTTTGCCCTCGTCCTCGTCCTCTTCTTCCTCTTCCTCCTACTCCTCCTCCTCCTCCTCTTCCAACTCTTCGTCTTTGAATTTGTCCTCGTTGTTGTCCCCTGCCTCTCCCTCCTACTCCTCTTGCTCTCTGTCCATTGTTGGCATCCATTGTTCAAAACAGGTCATCTGACCTTTGACCTATTTATAGGCCTATACTACAGTAAAGCAGTGATTGGTTAGTGATCAGTTAAGCAATTAGTGTTTGCACATGTGAGGAGTGTGTGTGTGACCTGGTGAATAAGTGTAGCATTTTGATTGGTTGTGTTTGGAAAAGGAAAGCTAGTCACTTCCTGTTAGATTTTTGTGTTTTAGGTAGAGAATTGTGTGTAGTGTTTTGAAAAAAGTGTTTTATGCAATTGACAACTGAGTCAAAGGCTGAGAAATGGCTTATGGATTTGGAGATGTGGTGTGTAGTTTTGCACTTTGAGTGAGATGTTTCAAAAATCGTGTGACATGAAAAGATTTTGTGTGTAAGCAGTAAGGAAAAAACTGTAATCACGTTGTTTTCCCGCTCCGACGTCCGTCTCGAGTCCATTTCTGACGTCATGACGATGTTAACTCTCTTTCTTAGCTAGCTGGACTATGCACTTGCCTCTGCTAGCAATACACTGTGCTAACATTAGCCTAGACTGTACCACAGAAAATAACAGTTTTAAACAGTTGTAAAAACCCACTTCTTCCAGACAGAATAGTTCCTGTAGATTCAGACTTACTCATCACCAATCTTTTGTTATGTCTCGTGGGTTTCATAACCACGTCTGTATAACAATTCAATAATGATGAGATGGGAGACAGGAATCAGTTCAACCATTTATCTGGAACGTGATCATCTCAACACATAAAAACCCCCATGATGCTCTGCAGCAAAACCCCAATATACAACAAATACATAGATAAGTAAATGGACACGAAACAAAACTCATAGAGGAATTTAATTGTTCAGTTGTAGAAAGTAGGGCCATGGGATAGGGTCAGAAAGGTCAGTATGTTTGATAACTGGTTACAGAGGTGACATAACAAGTGTGTGTGTGTCCAGTGTGTATGTGTGTGTGTGTCCAGTGTGTGTGTGTGTCAAGTGTGTGTGTGTGTCCAGTGTGTGTCCTGTGTGTGTGTGTGTGTGTGTGTGTGTGTGAGTGTGTGTGTATGTCCAGTGTGTGTGTGTGTGTCCAGTGTGTGTGCGTGTGTGTGTCCACTGGTTGTGTGTGTGTCCATTGTGTGTGTGTGTCTAGTGTGTGTGTGTTTGTGTGTGTGTGTGTGTATCCAGTGTGTGTTCAGCGTGTGTGTTTAGTGTGTGTGTGTCCAGTGTGTGTGTGTCTTGTGTGTGTGTGTGTGTGTGTGTTCAGTGTGTTTGTGTGTGTGTCCAGTGTGTGTGTTCAGTGTGTGTGTGTGTGTGTGTGTGTGTTCAGTGTGTATGTGTGTGTGTGTCTCGTGTGTGTGTGTGTGTTTGTCCTGTGTGTGTGTGTGTGTGTCCAGTGTGTGTGCGTGTGTGTGTCCACTGTTTGTGTGTGTGTCCATTGTGTGTGTGTGTGTGTGTCTGTGTGTGTGTGTCCAGTGTGTGTGTGTCCAGTGTGTGTGTGTGTGTATCAAGTGTGTTTGTTTGTGTGTGTCCAGTGTGTGTGTGTATCCAGTGTGTGTGTGTGTGTGTGTGTGTGTGTGTCCAGTGTGTGTGTGTGTGTCCCCAGTGTGTGTGTGTTCAGTGTGTGTGTGTCCAGTGTGTGTGTGTGTTCAGTGTGTGTGTGTGTGTGTCCAGTGTGTGTGTGTATCCATTGTGTGTGTGTGTGTGTGTGTGTCCAGTGTGTGAGTGTGTGTGTGTTCAGTGTGTGTGTGTCCAGTGTGTGTGTGTTCAGTGTGTGTGTGTCCAGTGTATGTGTGTGTGTGTCCAGTGTGTGTGTGTGTGTATGTCCAGTTTGTGTGTGTGTCCAGTGTGTGTCCAGAATGTGTCCAGTGTGTGTGTGTGTGTGTGTGTTCAGTGTGTGTGTGTGTTCAGTGTGTGTGTGTCCAGTGTGTGTGTGTGTGTGTGTGTCCAGTGTGTGTGTTCAGTGTGTGTGTGTGTGTGTCTAGTGTGTGTGTGTGTATGTGTGTGTGTGTGTGTGTCCAGTGTGAGTGTGTCCAGTGTGTGTGTGTGTTTGTGTGTGTCCAGTGTGTGTGTGTGTGTGTCCAGTGTGTGTGTGTGTGTGTCCAGTGTGTGTGTGTCCAGTGTGTGTCTGTGTCCAGTGTGTGTGTACAGTGTGTGTCCAGTGTGTGTGTGTGTGTGTGTGTGTGTGTTTGTGTCCAGTGTGTGTGTGTGTGTGTGTGTGTCCAGTGTGTGTGTGTGTGTGTCCAGTGTGTGTCTGTGTCCAGTGTGTGTGTTCAGTGTGTGTGCGTGTGTTCAGTGTGTGTGTGTGTGTGTGTATGTCCAGTGTGAGTGTGTCCAGTGTGTGTGTTTCCAGTGTGTGTTTGTGTGTTTGTGTGTGTCCAGTCTGTGTGTGTGTGTGCGTGTGTGTTTGTGTGTGTCCAGTGTGTGTGTTCAGTGTGTGTGTGTGTGTGTGTCCAGTGTGTGTGTGTCCAGTGTGTGTGTGTGTCCAGTGTGTGTGTGTTTGTCCAGTATGTGTGTGTGTGTGTGTGTGTGTGTGTGTGTGTGTGTCCAGTGTATGTGTGTGTGTGTGTGTGTCCGGTGTGTGTGTGTGTGTGTGTCCAGTGTGAGTTTGTCCAGTGTGTGTGTGTGTGTGTTTGTCCAGTGTGTGTGTGTGTTTGTCCACTGTGTGTGTGTGTGTGTCCAGAGTGTGTGTGTGTGTGTCCAGTGTGTGTGGGTGTACAGTGTGAGTGTGTCCAGTGTGTGTGTGTGTATGTCCAGTGTGAGTGTGTCCAGTGTGTGTGTTTGTCCAGTGTGTGTGTGTGTCTAGTGTGTGTTTCCAGTGTGTGTGTGTCCAGTGTGAGTGTGTCCAGTGTGTGTGTGTCCAGTGTGTGTGTGTGTGTATTTGTACAGTGTGTGTGTGTGTCCAGTGTGTGTGTGTGTGTATGTCCAGTGTGAGTGTGTCCAGTGTGTGTGTGTTTGTCCAGTGTGTGTGTGTGTGTGTGTGTGTCTAGTGTGTGTGTGTGTCCAGTGTGTGTGTGTGTGTGTTTGTGTGTGTGTGTGTCCAGTGTGTGTGTGTGTGTGTGTGTTTGTGTGTGTGTGTGTCCAGTGTGTGTGTGTGTGTGTGTGTGTGTGTGTGTCCAGTGTGTGTGTGTCCAGTGTGTGTGTGTGTGTGTGTGTGTGTGTGTGTGTGTGTGTGTGTGTGTGTGTGTGTCCAGTGTGTGTGTGTGTGTCCAGTGTGTGTGTCCAGTGTGTGTGTCCAGTGTGTGTGTGTGTGTGTGTGTGTGTGTGTGTGTCCAGTGTGTGTGTGTGTGTGTGTGTGTGTGTGTGTATGTGTGTTCTGTGTGTGTGTTTGTCTAGTGTGTGTGTTTGTCCTGCGTGTTTGTGTCCAGTGTGTGTGTATCTAGTGTGTGTGTGTGTCCAGTGTATATGTGTGTGTGTGTGTGTCCGGTGTGTGTGTGTGTGTGTGTGTCCAGTGTGTGTGTGTGTCCAGTGTGTGTGTGTGTTTGTGTACAGTGTGTGTGTGTGTGTGTGTGTGTGTGTATGTGTGTTCTGTGTGTGTGTTTGTCTAGTGTGTGTGTTTGTCCTGCGTGTTTGTGTCCAGTGTGTGTGTATCTAGTGTGTGTGTGTGTCCAGTGTATATGTGTGTGTGTGTGTGTGTCCGGTGTGTGTGTGTGTGTGTGTGTCCAGTGTGTGTGTGTGTCCAGTGTGTGTGTGTGTGTCCAGTGTGTGTGTCCAGTGTGTGTGTGTGTGTGTGTGTGTGTGTGTTTGTGTGTGTCCAGTGTGTGTGTGTGTGTGTGTCCAGTGTATGTGTGTGTGTGTGTGTGTCCGGTGTGTGTGTGTGTGTGTGTCCAGTGTGAGTTTGTCCAGTGTGTGTGTTTGTCCAGTGTGTGTGTGTGTGTTTGTCCAGTGTGTGTGTGTGTGTGTCCAGTGTGTGTGTGTCCAGTGTGTCAGTGTGTTTGTGTGTCCAGTGTGTGTGTGTGTGTGTCGAGTGTGTGTGTGTGTGTGTGTCTAGTGTGTGTGTGTGTGTCCAGTGTGTGTGTGTGTCCAGTGTGTGTGTGTGTCCAGTGTGTGTGTCCAGTGTGTCAGTGTGTGTGTGTGTGTCCAGTGTGTCAGTGTGTGTGTGTGTGTCCAGTGTGTGTGTGTGTGTCAGTGTTACCATGGTTATTATTTACAGGGACACTGAGGAGTCAACATTAACCCAAAACCCTGGATAGAGGGGCTCAGTGAATGTGGAGTGGAATGTGTTCAGGAGGGTCAGTGTGTCAGAGGAGACTCTGTATAAGGACAGAGTGCCGGCTGGCCAGTCCAGATACACTCCTACTCTGTGGGAGCTGGAGGAGGGGACGTCTATGGTAGTGGACTTATTATTGTGCCAGGCAGAGTAACTGTTGTCATAGCAGAACAGACTCCAGGACTTGTCACTGGATCCAATCACACAGTCATTACCCCCTCCTCTCCTGCTAATTCCTTTATATGTCACTCCTATACCAGCCCCTCTCCCACTCCACTCTACCTCCCAGTAACAGCGCCCAGTCAGACCCTCTCTACACAGCACCTGTTGATAGTCCTCAAATCTCTCTGGGTGATCAGGATACGGCTGCTTCTCTCTCCTACATGTCACCTTTCTGTTCTCCTTAGACAGAGAGAGGCGTATGTTTACTGTGTTTAGGTCCAGTGTGAGATCACAGACATCTGATGGATGAAACCAGACAAAATATTAGAAATCATCATCATTCACATTAGAATGTTAACTCACGTTTCACTAATTCATTTAATGTAGATGTTTCTAGGTATCAAAAGGAGAAGTTAAGGTAACTTGAGACTTGTTGAATGATCATATGTTATACTGTATGGTAATATAAAATACACTTATTCCCATTAATTACACACACACACACATCCTGAACACACACACACACACACATCCTGAACACACACATATCCTGAACACACACACACATCCTGAACACACACACACACACACTGAATACACACACACACACACACACATTTCTAATGTAACAGGAACACGCCACACACACACACACACACATTGTCAAAGCAACTCTTTGTAAACTTTGGTGTCCCTGATTTCTGCTTCTGTAGAACTACAGCTGATATTTAATATGACCAAGTAAGTAATGATGGTGGTCTTTGACTTTGACTTCACTTGTATTAAGACTTATTCTTAGTCATATTCTTCACAGCAGTCAACACTCACATTTTCTAAGTCCAGGTTTCATTGTGTTCTCTCCACCATGTTCCACACTGTAGTGGTAAGCAGAAGAACAGACAGTCATTGATGGATACACCTGAACTCACACACACACACACACACACACACACACACACACACACACACACACACACACACACACACACACACACACACACACACACACACACACACACACACACACACACACACACACACACACACACACACACACACACACACACACACACACACACACAGTCAGCTTATAACTTTGTCCAAGTGTGTGTGTGTGTGTGTGTGTGTGTGTGTGTGTTTGTGTGTGTTTCCACTCTGTGTGTGTGTGTCCAGTGTGTGAGTGTGTGTGTGTGTGCGTCCTTTGTGTGCATGTGTGTCAAGTGTGTGTGTGTCCTTTGTGTATGTGTCCATTGTGTGTGTGTGTACAGTGTGTGTATGTGTCCAGTGTGAGTGTGTGTGTGTGTGTGTGTGTCCAGTGTGTAAGTGTGTTTGTGTGTCCAGTGTGTGCGTGTGTCCAGTGTGTGTGTGTGTCCAGTGTGTGTGTGTGTGTCCAGTGTGTGTGTATCCAGTGTGTGTGTGTTTGTCCAATGTGCGTGTGTGTCCAGTGTGTGTGTGTGTGTGTGTGTGTGTGTGTCCAGTGTGTGTCTGTGTGTGTCCAGTGTGAGTGTGTGTGTGTCCAGTGTGTGTGTGTGTGTGTGTGTGTGTGTCCAGTGTGTGTGAGTGTGTCCAGTGCGTGTGTCCAGTATGTGTGTGTTTGCCAGTGTGTGTCTGTGTGTGTGTGTGTGTGTGTGTGTGTGTGTGTGGGTCCAGTGTGTAAGTGTGTGTGCGTGTGTGTCCAGTGTGTGTGTGTGTGTGTGTCCAGTGTGTGTGTGTGTCCAGTGTGTGTGTGTGTGTGTGTCCAGTGTGTGTGTGTTTGTCCAGTGTGTAAGTGTGTTTGTGTGTCCAGTGTGTGCGTGTGTCCAGTGTGTGTGTCCAGTGTGTGTGTATCCAGTGTGTGTGTGTTTGTCCAATGTGCGTGTGTGTCCAGTGTGTGTGTGTGTGTGTGTGTGTGTGTGTCCAGTGTGTGTCTGTGTGTGTCCAGTGTGAGTGTGTGTGTGTCCAGTGTGTGTGTGTGTGTGTGTCCAGTTTGTGTGAGTGTGTCCAGTGCGTGTGTCCAGTATGTGTGTGTTTGCCAGTGTGTGTCTCTGTGTGTGTGTGTGTGTGTGTGTGTGGGTCCAGTGTGTAAGTGTGTGTGTGCGTGTGTGTCCAGTGTGTGTGTGTGTGTGTGTCCAGTGTGTGTGTGTGTCCAGTGTGTGTGTGTTTGTCCGGTGTGTGTGTGTGTGTCCAGTGTGTGTGTGTGTGTCTGTCCAGCATGTGTGTGTTTGTCCAGTGTGTGTGTGTGTGTCCAGTGTGTGTATGTGTGTGTGTGTTTGTCCAGTGTCTGTGTGTGTACAGTCTGTTTGTGTGTGTGTTTAGTGTTTGTGTGTAAAGAGTGTGTGTGTGTGTGTGTTTGTGTGTCCAGTGTAAGTGTTTGTGTGTGTGTGTGTGTCCAGTGTGTGTGTGTGTGTCTAGTGTGTGTGTGTGTGTGTGTGTGTCCAGTGTGTGTGTGTCCAGTGTGTGTGTGTGTCCAGTGTGTGTGTGTTTGTCCAGTGTGTGTGTGTTTGTCCAGTGTGTGAATGTGTGTGTGTCCAGTGTATGTGTATGTGTCCAGTGTGTGTGTGTATGTGTGTATGTGTTTGTCCAGTGTGTGTGTGTGTACAATCTGTTTGTGTGTGTGTTTGGACAAACACACACACACTGGACCCACACACACACACACTGGACACACACACTGGACACACACACATTCATACACACAGGACCCCCCCCCCCCACACACACACACACACACACACACAAAGGACCCACATACACACATTGGACACACACACACACACACACACACACACACACACACTGGACACACACTGGACACACACACACACACACACACACACACACACACACACACACACACACACACACACACACACACACAGTCTTTATATAACTTAGTCCAAGTGGTGGTCAGAATGTTTGTCTTAACTAGCCTGATAACTCCAACATGTCTCATATGAACATTGACATAAACCCTCTACATACTTGAGTTTCTCCAGTCTGCAGTGTGGATCCTCCAGTCCAGCAGAGAGCAGTCTGACTCCTGAGTCTCCTGGGTGATTGTAGCTCAGGTCCAGCTCTCTCAGGTGTGAGGGTTTTGACTTCAGAGCTGAGACCAGAGAAGCACAGCCTTCCTCTGTGACTAGACAGCCTGACAGCCTGCAAAGAGTCAAATCATATAAAAATGTGGTGGTGAAAATAGTGGCAGTATATTTTTTTCAACATATTAAGATACATCAGTGTCCTGAAACCTGCCATATCTATTCATAAATTAATGTAGCATTATTAGAAATGACAAATGATCAAAGTATTGCTTGTAGATAGAAAAATGCATATTACAATTATTTGAGTAGACTGACCAGAGCAGTTTAAAAAGCAGTATCAGTCAAAAGACAGACAGTGAGGTATCAGATTTAGATTGTATTGAGTATACAGTCCACACTATATCTATTTTGACAGTGAAGCTAACATTTTTAATGTGGCTCTGTACTCCAGCATTTTGGATTTGAGATCAAATGTTTCATATGAGGTGACAGTATATAATGTCACCTTTTATTTTAGGGTATTTGAATACATATCTGTTTCACCGTTTAGAAATGAAAGCACTTTATGTATCTAGTCCCCACATTTGAAGAAGTCATAAGTATTCTGACCAATTCACTTATAGTATATTAAAGTAGTCAAAAGTTGAGTATTTGGTCCCAAACCGGTTGGTTGCATTTGCAGTTTGTTTTGGTTGTGTTTTGGGTTATGTTTTTCCCGATAGTAACTGAATGGTGGATGATGACTGGAGTAATTTTCTGTCTAAGTGAGTAGATAACATGTTTCTAAACACTACTAAATGAATCCTGATGATGCCATGATTAAGTAAAATCATGAATGAATCATGAATAATAATAAGTGAGAAAGTTACAGAGGCTACAACAAAACATGCTAACCTCTCACCATTACCAATAACAGAGGGGGTATGATCCTTGTTCCTCTGTAACTTTCTCATTCATCATCATTCACCATTCATTCATGAATATTCATAATCATGGTAGCATCCACATGAATGTAGAAGTGTTCAGAAACATATTCTATTCTTACTGACAATACAAGTGAAGTGACTCCAAAATGACAGGACATTATTCACCATTCAGTTTCTATTGGGAAAAACATAATCTAAAACACAACCAAAACAAACTGCAAATGCATTCAACAAATTTGTAGAATCACAAGCTTGATGTAATCACTGCAGGTAAGGAATATGGGACCAAATACTAAACTTATGACTACTTTAATACAATATAAGTGAATATGTCCATAATATTACGACTTTTTCAAATGGGAGAACTAGACACATAAAGTGCTTTCATTTCTAAACGGTAAAACAGATATGAATTAATACCTTCAAATAAAAGGTGACATTATATACTGTCACCTAATATGAAACATTCTATCTCAAATCCAAAATGCTGGAGCATAGCACCAAATGTAAAACTGTAAGCTTCACTGTCCAAACACATATGGTGTGGACTATGTGTGCCTGGCAAACACATGTGGATCTGGTGATTAGTTATCACTTGTTGACCAACTACAGGACTACTGACCTCAGAGTCTCCAGTTTACAGTGGGGATTCCCCAGGACAGCAGAGAGCAGCTTCACTCCTGAATCCTTCAGGTCATTGTTACTCAGATCCAGCTCTCTCAGGTGTGAGGGGTTTGACTTCAGAGCTGAGACCAGAGAAGCACAGCCTTCCTCTGTGACTAGACAGCCTGACAGCCTGCAAAGAGTCAAATCATATTAAAACCACACTGCAATTCTTTGGTGGTGAAAATATATTTTTTCAACATTTTCAGATATATCAGAGTCCTGAAACCTGCCATATCTATTCATATATGTATATATACACTATCAGTGAAAAGTTTGAACACACCTACTCATTCAAGTTTTTGTTTAGTTTTTTTAAAACGATTTTTTACATTGTAGAATAATAGTGAAGACATCAAAACTATGAAACAACACATATGGAATCATGTAGTAACCAAAAAAGTGTTAAACAAATCAAAATATATTTTAGATTCTTCAAATAGCCACCCTTTGCCTTCATGACAGCTTTGCACACTCTTGCCATTCTCTCAACCAGCTTCATGAGGTAGTCACCTGGAAGGCATTTCAATTAACAGGTGTGCCTTCTTAAAAGTTAATTTGTTGAATTTATTTCCTTCTTAATGCGTTTGAGCCAATCAGTTGTGTTGTGACAAGGTAGGGGGGTATACAGAAGATAGCCCTATTTGGTAAAAGACCAAGTCCATATTATGTCAAGAACAGCTCAAATAAGCAAAGAGAAACAACAGTCCATCATTACTTTAAGACATGACGGTCATTCAATAAGGAACATTTCAACAACTTTGAACGTTTCTTCAAGTGCAGTCGCAAAAAACATCAAGCGCTATGATGAAACTGGCTCTCATGAGGCCCGCCACAGGAATGGAAGACCCAAAGTTACCTCTGCTGCAGAGGATAAGTTCATCAGAGTTACCAGCCTCAGAAATTGCAGCCCAAATAAATTCTTCACAGAGTTCCAGTCACAGACACATCTCTACATCAACTTTTCAGAGGGGACTGTGTGAATCAGGCCTTCATGGTCGAATTGCTGCAAAGAAAACACTACTAAAGGACACCAATAATAATAAGAGACTTGCTTGGGCCAAGAATCACGAGCAATGGACATTACACAGGTGGACATTTGTCCTTTGGCCTGGAGTCCAAATTTGAGATTTTTGGTTCCAACCACCGTGTCTTTGTGAGAAGCGGTGTGGGTGAACGGATGATCTCGGCATGTGTAGTTCCCACCGTAAAGCATGGAGGAGGAGGTGTTATGGTGTGGGGGTGCTTTGCTGGTGACACTGTTTGTGATTTATTTAGAATTCAAGGCACACTTTACCAGCATGGCTACCACAGCATTCTGCAGCGATACGCCATCCCATCTAGTTTGGGCTTAGTGGGACTATCATTTGTTTTTCAACAGGACAATGACCCAACACACTTCCAGACTGTGTAAGGAGAGGGATTGAGTGCTGCATCAGATGACCTGGCCTCCATAATCACCCGACCTCAACCCAATTAAGATGGTTTGGGATGAGTCGGACGGCAGAGTGAAGGAAAAGCAGCCAACAAGTGCTCAGCATATGTGGGAACTCCTTCAAGACTGTTGGAAAAGCATTCCAGGTGAAGCTGGTTGAGAGAATGCCAAGAGTGTGCAAAGCTGTCATCAAGGCAAAGGGTGGCTATTTGAAGAATTTCAAATATAAAATATATTTTCATTTGTTTAACAATTTTTGGTTACTACATTATTCCATATTTGTTATTTCATAGTTTTAATGTCTTCACTATTATTCTACAGTGTAAAAAATAGTAAAAATAAAGACACACCCTTGAATGAGTAGGTGTGTCCAAACTTTTGAATGGTACTGTATATACATGAATTAATGAATTAATGTATCATTATTAACAGTAGATAACATGTTTCTAAACACTACTAAATTAATCCTTGTGTGTGTGTGTGTGTCCAGTGTGTGTGTGTGTCCGTGTCCAGTGTGTGTGTGTGTCCAATGAGTGTGTGTTCATTGAGTGATACAGGAATACTGACCTCAGAGTCTCCAGTTTACAGTGGGGATTCCCCAGTCCAGCAGAGAGCAGCTTCACTCCTGAATCCTTCAGGTCATTGTTACTCAGATCCAGCTCTCTCAGGTGTGAGGGGTTTGACTTCAGAGCTGAGACCAGAGAAGCACAGCCTTCCTCTG
The DNA here is from genome assembly GCF_964263955.1 of Coregonus lavaretus. NCBI lineage: Eukaryota > Metazoa > Chordata > Actinopteri > Salmoniformes > Salmonidae > Coregonus > Coregonus lavaretus. The sequence goes on from NC_139989.1 coordinate 76,710,391, forward strand.
TGATTAGACAGCCTGACAGCCTGCAAAGAGTCAAATCATTTTAAAACCACACTGCTATTCTTTGGTGTTGAAAATAGTGGCAGTATATTTTTTCTACATTTTCATTTATACCAGTGTCCTGAAACCTGCCATATATATATCATTATTAGAAAAAATCATAATATTGTGTGTAGAGAGTAAAATGTATATTACGAATATTTGAGTAGACTGACCAGACCAGTTTAAAAAGCAGTATCAGTCAAAAGACAGACAGTGAGGTATCAGATTTAGATTGTATTGAGTATACAGTCCACACTATATCTATTTTGACAGTGAAGCTAACATTTTAAATGTGGCTCTATACTCCAGCATTTTGGATTTGAGATCAAATGTTTCCTATGAGGTGACAGTATATAATGTCACCTTTTATTTTAGGGTATTTTCATACATATCTGTTTCACCGTTTAGAAATGAAAGCACTTTATGTATCTAGTCCCCCTATTTGAAGAAGTCATAAATATTCTGACCAATTCACTCATTGTGTATTAAATTAGTCAAAAGTTTAGTATTTGGTCCCAAACTCGTTGGTTGCATTTGCAGTTTGTTTTGGTTGTGTTTTGGGTTATGTTTTGTCCAATAGTAACTGAATGGTGGATGATGTCTGGAGTAATTTTCTGTCTAAGTGAGTAGATAACATGTTTCTAAACACTACTAAATTATCCTAATGATGCCATGATTAATAAAAATAATGAATGAATCATGAATAATAATGAATGAGAAAGTTACAGAGGCTACAACAAAACATGCTAACCTCTCACCATTAACATCAAATAAAAGGTGACATTCTGTACTGTCGCCTAATATGAAACATTCTATCTCAAATCCAAAATGCTGGAGCATAGCAACAAATTTAAAACTGTAAATTTCACTGTCCAAACACATATGGTGTGGACTATGTGTTCCTGGTAAACACATGTGGATCTGGTGAACAGTTATCACTTGTTGACCAACTACAGGAATACTGACCTCAGAGTCTCCAGTTTACAGTGAGGATTCCCCAGTCCAGCAGAGAGCAGCTTCACTCCTGAATCCTTCAGGTCATTGTTACTCAGATCCAGCTCTCTCAGGTGTGAGGGGTTTGACTTCAGAGCTGAGACCAGAGAAGCACAGCCTTCCTCTGTGACTAGACAGCCTGACAGCCTGCAAAGAGTCAAATCATATTAAAATCACACTGTTATTCTTTGGTGGTGAAAATATATTTTTTCAACATTTTCAGATAAATCAGAGTCCTGAAACCATATCTATTCATATATTGATATATACACTACCAGTCAAAAGTTTAAACACACCGACTCATTCAAGGGGTTTTCTTTATTTTTACATTGTAGAATAATAGTGAAGACATCAAAACTATGAAATAACACATATGGAATCATGTAGTAACCAGAAAAGTGTTAAACAAATCAAAATATATTTTATATTTGAGATTCTTCAAACAGCCACCCTTTGCCTTGATGACAGCTTTGCACACTCTTGGCATTCTCTCAACCAGCTTCATGAGGTAGTCACCTGGAATGCATTTCAATTAACAGGTGGGCCTTCTTAAAAGTTAATTTGTGGAATTTCTTTCCTTGTTAATGCGTTTCAGCCAATCAGTTGTGTTGTGACAATGTAGGGGGGTATACAGAAGATAACCCTATTTGGTAATAGACCAAATCCATATTATGGCAAGAACAGCTCAAATAAGCAAAGAGAAATGACAGTCCATCATTACTTTAAGACATGACGGTCAGTCAATACGGAACATTTCAAGAACTTTGAAAGATTCTTCAAGTGCAGTCGCAAAAAACATCAAGCGCTATGATGAAACTGGATCTCATGAGGACCGTCACAGGAATGGAAGACCCAAAGTTACCTCTGCTGCAGAGGATAAGTTCATTAGAGTTACCAGCTTCAGAAATTGCAGCCCAAATAAATGCATCACAGAGTTCAAGTCACAGACACATCTCAACATCAACTGTTCAGAGGACACTGTGTGAATCAGGCCTTCATGGTCGAATTGCTGCAAAGAAAACACTACTAAAGGACACCAATAAGAAGAAGAGACTTGCTTGGGCCAAGAAACACGAGCAATGGACATTAGACCTGTGGACATTTGTCCTTTGGTCTGGAGTCCAAATGGGAGATTTTTGGTTCCAACCGCTGTGTATTTGTGAGACGCGGTGTGGGTGAACGGATGATCTCTGCATGTGTATTTCCCACCGTAAAGCATGGAGGAGGAGGTGTTATGGTGTTGGAGTACTTTGCTGGTGAAACTGTCTGTGATTTATTTAGAATTCAAGGCACACTTAACCAGCATGGCTACCACAGCATTCTGCAGCGATACGCCATCCCATCTGGATTGGGCTTAGTGGGACTATCATTTGTTTTTCAACAGGACAATGACCCAACACACCTCCACGCTGTGTGAGGGCTATTCTACCAAGAAGGAGAGTGATGGAGTGCTGCACCAGATGACCTGGCCTCCACAATCACCCGACCTCAACCCAATTGAGATGGTTTGGGATGAGTCGGACGGCAGAGTGAAGGAAAAACAGCCAACAAGTGCCCAGCATATGTGGGAACTCTTTCAAGACTGTTGGAAAAGCATTCCAGGTGAAGCTGGTTGAGAGAATGCCAAGAGTGTGCAAAGCTGTCATCAAGGCAAAGTGTTGTTATTTGAAGAATTTCGTTTAACACTTTCTTGGTTACTACATGATTCCAGATGTGTTATTTCATAGTTTTGATGTCTTCACTATTATTCTACAAAGTAAAAAATTGTAAAAATAAAGAAAAACCCTTGAATGAGTAGGTGTGTCCAAACTTTTGACTGGTACTGTATATACATGAATGAATGCATCATTATTAACAATAGATAACATGTTTCTAAACACTACTAAATTAATCCTTATGTGTGTGTGTGTCTGTGTGTCCAGTGTGTGTGTCCTGTATGTGTGTGTGTGTGTCCAGTGTGTGTGTGTCCTGTATGTGTGTCCAGTGTGTGTGTGTTCATTGTGTGATACAGGAATTCTGACACACACACACTGGACACACACACTGGACACACACACACACAAACACACACACACACACACACACACTGGACACACACACACACAGTCTTTATATAACTTAGTCCAAGTGGTGGTCAGAATGTTTGTCTTAACTAGCCTGATAACTCAACATGTCTGATATGAACATTGACATAAACCCTCTACATACTTGAGTTTCTCCAGTCTGCAGTGTGGATCCTCCAGTCCAGCAGAGAGCAGTCTGACTCCTGAGTCTCCTGGGTGATTGTAGCTCAGATCCAGCTCTCTCAGGTGTGAGGGATTTGACTTCAGAGCTGAGACCAGAGAAGCACAGACTTTCTCTTTGAATCCACAGCCTGACAGCCTGCAAAGAGTCAAATAATTTTCAAATCACACTGCTATTCTTTGGTGGTGAAAATAGTGGCAGTATATTTTTTCAACATATTCAGATATATCAATGTCCTGAAACCTGCTATATATATTCATAAATTAATATATCATTATTAGAAATGACAAATTATCAAAGTATTGCTTGTAGAGAGAAAAATATAAAGTACAAATATTTGAGTAGACTGACCAGAGCAGTTTAAAAAGCAGTATCAGTCAAAAGACAGACAGTGAGGTATCAGATTTAGATTGTATTGAGTATACAGTCCACACCATATCTATTTTGACAGTGAAGCGAACATTTTAAATGTAGCTCTATACTCCAGCATTTTGGATTTGAGATCAAATATTTCATATGAGGTGACAGTATATAATGTCACCTTTTATTTGAGGGTATTTTCATACATATCTGTTTCACCGTTTAGAAATAAAAGCACTTTATGTATCTAGTCCTCCCATTTGAAGAAGTCATAAGTATTCTGACCAATTCACTTATAGTGTATTAAAGTAGTCAAAAGTTGAGTATTTGGTTGTAAACTCGTTGGTTGCATTTGCAGTTTGTTTTGGTTGTGTTTTGGGTTATGTTTTGTCCAATAGTAACTGAATGGTGGATGATGACTGGAGTAATTTTCTGTCTAAGTGAGTAGATAACATGTTTCTAAACACTACTAAATTAATCCTGATGATGCCATGATTAAGAAAAATCATGAATGAATCGTGAATAATAATGAATGAGAAAGTTACAGAGGCTACAACAAAACATGCTAACCTCTCACCATTAACATCAAATAAAAGGTGACATTCTGTACTGTCGACTAATATGAAACATTCTATCTCAAATCCAAAATGCTGGAGCATAGCACCAAATGTAAAACTGTAAGCTTCACTGTCCAAACACATATGGTGTGGACTATGTGTGCCTGGTAAACACATGTGGATCTGGTGAACAGTTATCACTTGTTGACCAACTACAGGAATACTGACCTCAGAGTCTCTAGTTTACAGTGGGGATTCCCCAGGACAGCAGAGAGCAGCTTCACTCCTGAATCCTTCAGGTCATTGTTACTCAGGTCCAGCTCTCTCAGGTGTGAGGGGTTTGACTTCATAGCTGATTCCAGAGAAGCACAGCCTTCCTCTGTGACTAGACAGCCTGACAGCCTGCAAAGAGTCAAATCATATTAAAACCACACTGCTATTCTTTGGTGGTGAAAATAGTGGCAGTATATTTTTTCAACATATTCAGATACATCAGTGTCCTGAAACCTGCCATATCTATTCATAAATGAATGTGTCATTATTAGAAATGACAAATTATCAAAGTATTGCTTGTAGAGATTAAAATATAAAGTACAAATATTTGAGTAGACTGACCAGAGCAGTTTAAAAAGCAGTATCAGTCAAAAGACAGACAGTGAGGTATCAGATTTAGATTGTATTGAGTATACAGTCCACACCATATCTATTTTGACAGTGAAGCGAACATTTTAAATGTAGCTCTATACTCCAGCATTTTGGATTTGAGATCAAATGTTTCATATGAGGTGACAGTATATAATGTCACCTTTTATTTGAGGATATTTTAATACAAATCTGTTTCACCATTTAGAAAAATAAAAGCACTTTATGTATCTAGTCCCCCTATTTGAAGAAGTCATAAGTATTCTGACCAATTCACTTATAGTGTATTAAAGTAGTTCAAAGTTTAGTATTTTGTTCCAAACTCGTTGGTTGCATTTGCAGTTTGTTTTGGTTGTGTTTTGGGATATGTTTTGCCCAATAGTAACTGAATGGTGGATGATGACTGGAGTAATTTTCTGTCTAAGTGAGTAATTAACATGTTTCTAAACACTACTAAATTAATCCTGATGATGACATGATTAAGAAAAATCATGAATTAATCATGAATAATAATGAATGAGAAAGTTACAGAGGCTACAACAATACATGCTAACCTCTCACCATTACCAATAACAGAGGGGGTATGATCCTTGTTCCTCTGTAACTTTCTCATTCATCATCATTCACGATTCATTCATGATTATTCATAATCATGGTAGCATCCATATGAATGTAGAAGTGTTCAGAAACATTTTCTATTCTTACTGACAATACAAGTGAAGTGACTCCAAAATGACAGGACATTATTCACCATTCAGTTTCTATTGGGAAAACATCATCCAAAACACAACCAAGACAAACTGCAAATGTATTCAACAAGTTTGTAGAATCACAAGCTTGATGTAATCACTGTGGGTAAGGAATATGGGACCAAATACTAAACTTATGACTACTTTAATACAATATAAGTGAATTTGTCCAAATTATTACAACTTTTTAAATTGGGAGAACTAGACACATCAAGTGTTTTCATTTCTAAACAGTAACACAGATATGTATGAAAATACCCTCAAATAAAAGGTGACATTATGTACTGTCACCTAATATGAAACATTCTATCTCAAATCCAAAATGCTGGAGTATAGCACCAAATGTAAAACTGTAAGCTTCACTGTCCAAACACATATGGTGTGGACTATGTGTGCCTGGTAAACACATGTGGATCTGGTGAACAGTTATCACTTGTTGACCAACTACAGGAATACTGACCTCAGAGTCTCAAGTTTACAGTGGGGATTCCCCAGTCCAGCAGAGAGCAGTCTGACTCCTGAGTCTCCTGGGTGATTGTAGCTCAGGTCCAGCTTTCTCAGATGTGAGGGGTTTGACTTCAGAGCTGAGACCAGAGAAGCACAGCCTTCCTCTGTGACTAGACAGCCTGACAGCCTGCAAAGAGTCAAATCATATTAAAACCACACTGCTATTCTTTGGTGGTGAAAAATGTGGCAGTATATTATTTAAACATTTTCAGATATATCAGTGTCCTGAAATCTGCCATATCTATTCATGAATGGATTTATCGTTATTAGAAATAACAAATTATCAAAGTATTGCTTGTAGAGAGAAAAATATAATCATTTTAAAACCACACTGCTATTCTTTGGTTTTGAGTAATTTACTTTCTAAGTGAGTAGATACCATTTTTCTAAACACTACTAAATTAATCCTGATGATGACATGATTAAGAAAAATCATGAATGAATCATGAATAATAATGAATGACAAAGTTACAGAGGATACAACAAAACATGCTAACCTCTCACCATTAACCTCAAATACAGTGGGGGAAAAAAGTATTTAGTCAGCCACCAATTGTGCAAGTTCTCCCACTTAAAAAGATGAGAGAGGCCTGTAATTTTCATCATAGGTACACGTCAACTATGACAGACAAAATGAGAAGAAAAAATGCAGAAAATCACATTGTAGGATTTTTTATGAATTTATTTGCAAATTATGGTGGAAAATATGTATTTGGTCAATAACAAAAGTTTCTCAATACTTTGTTATATACCCTTTGTTGGCAATGACACAGGTCAAACGTTTTCTGTAAGTCTTCACAAGGTTTTCACACACTGTTGCTGGTATTTTGGCCCATTCCTCCATGCAGATCTCCTCTAGAGCAGTGATATTTTGGGGCTGTCGCTGGGCAACACGGATTTTCAACTCCCTCCAAAGATTTTCTATGGGGTTGAGATCTGGAGACTGGCTAGGCCACTCCAGGACCTTGAAATGCTTCTTACGAACCCACTCCTTCGTTGCCCGGGGGGGGTGTTTGGGATCATTGTCATGCTGAAAGACCCAGCCACGTTTCATCTTCAATGCCCTTGCTGATGGAAGGAGGTTTTCACTCAAAATCTCACGATACATGGCCTCATTCATTCTTTCCTTTACACGGATCAGTCGTCCTGGTCCCTTTGCAGAAAAACAGCCCCAAAGCATGATGTTTCCACCCCCATGCTTCACAGTAGGTATGGTGTTCTTTGGATGCAACTCAGCATTCTTTGTCCTCCAAACACGACGAGTTGAGTTTTTACCAAAAAGTTATATTTTGGTTTCATCTGACTATATGACATTCTCCCAATCCTCTTCTGGATCATCCAAATGCACTCTAGCAAACTTCAGATGGGCCTGGACATGTACTGGCTTAAGCAGGGGAACACGTCTGGCACTGCAGGATTTGAGTCCCTGGCGGCGTAGTGTGTTACTGATGGTAGGCTTTGTTACTTTGGTCCCAGCTCTCTGCAGGTCATTCACTAGGTCCTTGTGGTTCTGGGATTTTTGCTCACCGTTCTTGTGATCATTTTGACCCCACGGGGTGAGATCTTGCGTGGAGCCCCAGATCGAGGGAGATTATCAGTGGTCTTGTATGTCTTCCATTTCCTAATAATTGCTCCCACAGTTGATTTCTTCAAACCAAGCTGCTTACCTATTGCAGATTCAGTCTTCCCAGACTGGTGCAGGTCTACAATTTTGTTTCTGGTGTCCTTTGACAGCTCTTTCGTCTTGGCCATAGTGGAGTTTGGAGTGTGACTGTTTGAGGTTGTGGACAGTTGTCTTTTATACTGATAACAAGTTCAAACAGGTGCCATTAATACAGGTAACAAGTTGAGGACAGAGGAGCCTCTTAAAGAAGAAGTTACAGGTCTGTGAGAACCAGAAATCTTGCTTGTTTGTAGGTGACCAAATACTTATTTTCCACCATAATTTGCAAATAAATTCATAAAAAATCCAAAATGTGATTTTCTGGATTTTTTTTCTCTCAATTTGTCTGTCATAGTTGATGTGTACCTATGATGAAAATTACAGGCCTCTCTCATCTTTTTAAGTGGGAGAACTTGCACAATTGGTGGCTGACTAAATACTTTTTTTCCCCACTGTAAAAGGTGACATTCTGTACTGTTGCCTAATATGAAACATTCTATCTCAAATCCAAATAGCTGGAGCATAGCACCAAATGTAAAACTGTAAGCTTCACTGTCCAAACACATATGGTGTGGACTATGTGTGCCTGGTAAACACATGTGGATCTGGTGAACAGTTATCACTTGTTGACCAACTACAGGAATACTGACCTCAGAGTCTCCAGTTTACAGTGGGGATCCCCCAGTCCAGCAGAGAGCAGCATCACTCCTGAATCCTTCAGGTCATTGTTACTCAGATCCAGCTCTCTCAGGTGTGAGGGGTTTGACATCAGAGCTGAGACCAGAGAAGCACAGCCTTCCTCTGTGACTCCACAGCCTGACAGCCTGACAAAGAGATCATCATGATTTCACAAACACACAGTTAATTTAACAGAGCAGCATTTCAATGCAGTGATTCAATATGTTTTTCAATATAATATTATATACATACTATAATATATATTTTTCTCTAAACTGATGATTAGTACTTAAATATACTTGTATTTACTCACAGAGCAGCTCTGGAGGCTTTGACCACTGGCAGCAGCCTCAGAAGACCTTCCTCTGATCTGGAGAATTTATTCAGGTCAAACACATCCAGCTCCTTTTCTGAAGTCAGCAACACAAAGACCAGAGCTGACCAATGTCCAGGTGACAGTTTGGCTTCTGAGAGACTTCCTGATCTCAGGTAGCTTTGGATTTCTTCCACTAGAGAATGGTCATTCAGTTCATTCAGACAGTGGAACAGATTGATGCACCTCTCTGGAGAGGGATTCTCCCTGATCTTCTTCTTGATGTACTTGACTGTTTCTTTATGGCTCTGCGAGCTGCTTCTTGTCTTTGCCAGTAGACCTCGTAAGTGCTTCTGATTGGACTCCAGTGAGAGGCCCAGAAGGAAGCGGAGGAACAGGTCCAGGTTTCCCGTCTCACTTTGTAAGGCTTTATCCACAGCACTCTTGTAGAAAGTAACTTCAGGCTTGTCTCTGAACAGTGCAAAAAAGTTCCTGGTTGATTGAGGTTTAGCCATTAGATTCTCATTGTTGTTGATGAATGAGAGGAACACATATACAGCAGCCAGAAACTCCTGAATGCTCAGATGCACGAAGCAGTACACCTTTTCCTGGTACAGCCCACATTCCTCTTTAAAGATCTGTGTGCACAATCCTGAGTACACAGAGGCTTCATTGACATCAATGCCAGCCTTTTTCAGGTCTTCTTCATAGAAAATCAGATTGCCATTCACAAGCTGTTGAAAAGCCAGTTTTCCCAGTGACAGAATGCTCTCTTTATTCCAGTGTGGACCTGTCTCTTCTTTCCCAAGATACTTTTCATTCTTCTGTTTGGTATGAAACACCACAAGGTGTGAGTACATCTCAGTCAGAGTCTTGGGCATCTCTTCTCTCTTATGTTTCAACATGTGTTCAAGGACTATTGCAGAAATCCAACAGAAGACTGGAATGTGGCACATGATGTGGAGGCTCCTTGATGTCTTTATGTGTGAGATGATTCTGTTGGCCAGGTCCTCATCACTGAATCTCTTCCTGAAGTACTCCTCCTTCTGTGGGTCATTGAACCCTCGTACCTCTGTCACCTGGTTAACACACCCTGATGGGATCTTATTGGCTGCTGCAGGTCGGGTAGTTATCCAGAGGAGAGCAGAGGGAAGCAGATTTCCCTTGATGAGATTTGTCAGCAGAACATCCACTGATGTTGACTCTGTGATGTCACAACAAATCTTGTTCTTCTGGAAGTCTAGGGGCAGTCGGCACTCATCCAGACCATCAAAGATGAACAGAACTTTGTACTTGTCGTAGTTGGAGATTCTTGATTCTTTGGTTTCCTTTGAGAAGTGATTGAGAAGTTCAATCAAAGTGTGTTTTTCCCCTTTCATCAAATTCAGCTCCCGAAAAGGGAATGAAAATACAAATTGGACATCCTGATTTGCTTTTCCTTCAGCCCAGTCCAGAATGAACTTCTGCACAGAGACTGTTTTTCCAATGCCAGCGACTCCCTTTGTCAGCACAGTTCTGATAAGTTTGTCTTGTCCAGTTAAGGGTCTGAATATGTCGTTACATTTGACTGCAGTCTCTGGTCTTGCTTGTTTCCTGGTTGTTGTCTCAATCTGTCTCAGCTCATGTTCATTATTGACCTCTCCTGTTCCACCCTCTGTGATGTAGAGCTCTGTGTAGATCTTATTGAGAAGTGTAGGGTTTCCTTGTTTAGCGATCCCCTCAAATACACATTGAAACTTCTTCTTTAGATTAGATTTGAGTTCACGTTGGCAAATCACAGCAAGCTCATCTGAATGAAGAAATAACACAGAGGATATTAATATTACGTCTGATTTAATGCCTACAGTATTGTGGGACTGTGTTATAAAGATTAAATTATAATAATTTATTATCTTAACTGTCTGTATAAATCTGTAAATGTTTTCATAATGCATTACACACTGGTGTGACTGTTTATATAATTATTGGTATTCTCTCTCTCTCTCTCTCTTATTGATGGTATTATTAATGTTGTCACTAGGTGTTGTGTTAAGGCTGCTACAATATCATTGAGTTACACAGCTATTTTAGCTGTACTTTAGCTACAGCTTGTAAATGTTCTAAAACAGCATTCAACATGAGGCAGACAGCTCTTACTTTTCTCCAGTGTGTCAGCAAGCTCCTTCTGGTTCATTTTCCTCAGGGCGTGCAGTGTGATCTTCAGAGCCCCCTCTCTGGCACTGCTCTCCTGCTTCTCATCTTCAGCATCCACCACTTCCTTATCCTGCTTCTGACTCTCAAAGCCTTCTGGGAGTTCTGGACTAAGAATCCTCTTGAACATCTTCAGCTCGTTCTTCACAAATGTCATAATATTCTCTTCAAGCAACTGAAATAAATCAAGTAAATAAGTTAAGCAAGATAATAAATTATTTCTAATTAACACATTAATGAATGATTGACAGATCAACTTTACTTGAGGTAAACAAAAACAAATGTACATAACAGGACCACATACACTGAATATGGAGGCCAGGTCTGTTTGATGACTCTGGGAAGACTGACCACTGAGAATCTCTGACTCTGATCTCTCCTGTTGGTTTCTGTGGACAAAACATCCAAGGATTGCACACACACACACACACACACACACACACACACACACACACACACACACACACACACACACACACACACACACACACACACACACACACACACACACACACACACACACACACACACACACACACACACAGGGAGGGAATGTTGTGTTTGTTTAATATTGTTTCAGGACTATGAAAATGGAAAAAATAATTAGCCAATGGATTATGAAAACCACAAAAAGAAATGGGAAAATAGGAGGAGAAATGACTAGAGACAGTGTTGTTTAACTCACTGACCATGACCCATGAGTTCTTCTTACCTTTGTTCAGTAGAAAAGGCTCCCTCTCTAAACTCTATAGGTTGATGCATAGACCGGTCACTCTTCATGGACACACAGCTGGGTACAGGGGAGGCTGGTCTCTCCTGCTTGATTGGGCTTCAACACAACAGAGACAAACATTATGTCTCTCATCTACTCTGAGCTCAGATGGGGAAACATAAGAAGAGTTTCATTCCAAAACGCTATATATCCATTTTCAGAAATGTTCGTAAATTAGCTTTTATTGTTTGAAGAAATTATGAAAGAGATTGGTGTGTTTTTTCACCATCTAATCATGGCATGGGGTTGTTCAATGACAGACATGTATTTGTTTAAAATCTATCACTTGATGGTTTCATTTCAGAGAGACGAATAATCATGTTTTTTTGCTATATATCTGCCTCACTCACAGAGAAATAAGTAGTACTGCTAGGTTTTACACAGTAATAATATATATAACTGCCTCACTCTCAGAGAAATAAGTAGTACTGCTAGGTTTTACACAGTAATAATATATACCTGCCTCACTCTAAGAGAAATAAGTAGTAATGCTAGGTTTTACACAGTAATAATATATCTGCCTCACTCTCAGAGAAATAAGTAGTACTGCAAGGTTTTACACAGTAATAATATATCTGCCTCACTCTCAGAGAAATAAGTAGTACTGCTAGGTTTTACACAGTAATAATATATCTGCCTCACTCACAGAGAAATAAGTAGTACTGCTAGGTTTTACACAGTAATAATATATATCTGGCTCACTCTCAGAGAAATAAGTAGTACTGCTAGGTTTTACACAGTAATAATATATATCTGCCTCACTCTCAGAGAAATAAGTAGTACTGCTAGGTTTTACACAGTAATAATATATCTGCCTCACTCTCAGAGAAATAAGTAGTACTGCTAGGTTTTACACAGTAATAATATATCTGACTCACTCTCAGAGAAATAAGTAGTACTGCTAGGTTTTACACAGTAATAATATATATCTGCCTCACTCTCAGAGAAATAAGTAGTACTGCTAGGTTTTACACAGTAATAATAAATTCCATCGCTATCGGGAAACCGGGCCCAGAGTGACCATATTGTAGTGTATTCAAGCTTTAAAAAGGCTTCTAGTTTGTAATTTCCACTTAAAAAATGTCAAACTTGATTTGCCCTAATGAAAAATTGACCGACCACTACAAAAAAAAAAAAAAAAATTATAATGCACATAATAATTTACATGTCCTATTGCTGCAGGATTATTTTCCTGCTGTGAGAAACTGGGTCAAATTAAGATATGGCATCTGTAAGAATATTCATCTTAAGATATCTAGGTGAGACAACCACATATCACAGTCAAATATACAGGATACGAACATTCCATTCCAGCTAAACAATGGATAATATAGCATTTAGCCAAAAAAACATTTATTTTTATACACATCTCAAATCCATTAATAAAAAATCTGAGAACAGTAATATTGAAGGTACCCAGTAATATTGAAGGGACCCAAGGCAATCATTTCTGCTGAAAAAAATTGTGGATATAGCGTTTTGAAAAATAAACTTTAAAATTCTTAAACAAAATAGTCATCTCACCTCTTAGCTTTGGTGTCATGTCCCCCAGAGAGACTCATTTTAGAGGCAGGGCCCCCCTCCTCTCTCTCCCCAGAGAGACTCATTTTAGAGGTAGGGCCCCCCTCCTCTCTCTCCCCAGAGAGACTCATTTTAGACCACTGACCCCTAAACAGAGATGCAGCATGTTGGTTGTGGTGAACACAGTGACAACTCATTCTAGAATGTCCATTGTTCTCTTTTACTCATGATCTCTTAGAAATAAAACATTTACTAACAGACATATCCAAACAGTCAGGTGATTTAATGCAATTACTTTTTCTAGCCCAATGACTACTCCACCAGGCCTGAAAACTAGGCCAAAACATAGCCCCAGATAGGCCTACATCTTATTTCAGACAGCCTCCAGTAGCCTGGGCAAGATGTAAGCTGAATGATTTAGCAGCTTGCTTAGTTCAAATTGACAGATTAATTCATTTAACATGAATAGCAAGACGATGTTGAGGTACGAAGTGCTTCTGTTGCCCAGTAGCCTGCTGGAATAGGCTACTGAGGATGGGGTCGTAATTTCAATCAATGAATCAAATTTTAATAATATGGATATGAACTGAATAGGTCCATGCTTGTCAACAACAGCCAGGTTATTTTTACCTGTAGCCTAATCTGGCTGACTGTTACCTTCAATCTAATGCATTCTAACATCTGATCAGCAATTGAGATAGAACTGTGACCATGGTGACACTTTAACTTCCAATTGAATTAACTAAACACGGCCATCATTAATTACATAATAACACAAGGCTACAACAACAATAAACTGAAGTTAAAGGCTATTTATTACATCTGTTTTCCAGCTCCAGCTTGGCTACACAAGTGGCACAAAATGGTTTGCAACGACTCCAGTCATTTCAACATATTTATAGTATAAAATGGCAGGCTACAGTTGCCAAGACAGGCATAACAATGAATAGGCTACTTGATGGCCAACAGATCTATCATTCTCCACATTTAATGTCAGTTTCATTGTGGAGGTTTTTCTCATAACAGAAGCACATGATGGAGTTCCATAACTTCCATTTCAAATTTCCACTCGAGACCCAAGAACAAAACCCAAGACCTGAGCATGTGTAAAAACCTTCGCATGATATGGTTTTCCATAAGCAAAGTCGACATTAGAATGCAGTTTAAACCACCTCCGACAGAATGTATCTAACGTGCTCTAGAGCGCCTAAAGTAGTTTTACTGTGATTTGTCACCTTATTTCTTGATGTGCATCAGTTCTACAGCGTTAATATGTTTTATGGAATAAGGGTTGTAAAATAGGTGTCTCCATAATGACAATGATAATAGCCTACCTGATAACACATAGACCTACTGATTAGTTTCCACTTTGAAAACTGCTGTCTGTCAGCAACTAAGCTCAAGTAGCAGTTCTACTAACTAATAATATCTCATTCCAGGTATTCATTGTCTTACTCTGTCCATTAGAATAGATTATTGTTCAGAAATACTCACTTTATTTTTCAGTTCTCTCCAATTTAGTGTTTTCTGCGCGGTCGTCTCCAAATGGATCCTGTACAAAAGAAACATTTACTTTCAGTTTCAGCTCAGTCCCCTCCCCACCCCTCCCCACCCAGCAGGAACATTTTCCTGCTGTAGCAAACTGGCTCAAACAGTTTGTGCAGAAATTAGAACACCACGTTGTTTCCTGGTCCTGCTGACTCATACTACATTTACATTTTAGTCATTTAGCAGAAGCTCTTATCGAGATTACTTCCAGCTGGTCCTGCTGACTCCTGGGCCCTTATTCATAAAGGCAGTTTCCCAGAGGAGGAGTGCTGATCTAGGATCAGGTCCCCCCCTCTCCATGTAGTCTTATTCATTATGATCTAAAAGGCTAAACTGATCCCAGATCAGCACTCCTATGACTGCTGTCGCAGGTGACTCCTCAAGATGAGGCTCATGATTTAAATAATAATAATAATATGCCATTTAGCAGACGCTTTTATCCAAAGCGACTTACAGTCATGCGTGCATACATTTTTGTGTATGGGTGGTCCCGGGGATCGAACCCACTACCTTGGCGTTACAAGCGCCGTTCTCCACCAGCTGAGCTACAGAGGACCACCAACTGGCCATTTATAAGTTAGATACTTTTTTATCTTTACAGAAATGGTCTTTATTTAAACCTTTCAACCAGCCTAAACAACAGTAAATAAAAGATGTCAAATTGTCAAAAGTCAATCCTGATATAGCCATGTACATCAAAGAGAGGTGTATTGCTACAGATGTAGGATCTTCATTTTAGCCAGTTTGCTACAGCAGGAAAATAATCCTGCAGCAACAGGACATTTTAATTATTATGGGAATGGCCGGCAGGGATGTAGCTCAGTTGGTAGAGCATGGCATTTGCAACGCCAGGGTTGTGGGTTCGATTCCAATATAAAAAAAAAAGTATGCACTCGCAATGTATGTAAGTCGCTCTGGATAAGAGCGTCTGCTAAATTACTAAAATGTAAAAAATCACCATGTAGAATTATGTGTACAGATGTAGGATCTTAATTTGATCACCGCCCACTGCAGAATAACTTTCCCTCAACGCAGTAAATGTAAAACTTGTAGTGTATTTGAGGTTTTAAAAGGCTTATGAAGTTTGTAATTTCCGCTTAGAAATGGCAGACTTGAGTTTCCCTTACTGGATTATAATTAATGAACAATTATTTTAATAGAAAAGTGGAATTGATCATCTTCAGAAACCTTTTTTTAAAGCTTAAATACACTCAAATACACTACAAGTTTTAGTTCTCCTGCAACAGAGTGATCAAATTAAGATCCTACATCTGTACAGAGATGATGTTTTTATCTAAATAAGGAAGTTTGAGTTATTAGCAATAACATTGCAACTGTCAGCTGCTGTAAACCTATGTGATTGGATGTTATAGACCCCCATCTGAACAGTTTCTTTCCCCATGCTGTGGCCCTCACCAACTGGCCATCTGGCCCATAGAGACTAAAGGACTATACACTCTATGCTGCTCACCACATCAAGCCATCTCTGAACTGTACACTACCATCTGGTCCATAGAGACTAAAGGACTATGCACTCTATGCTGCACACCACATCAAGCCATCTCTGAACTGTACACTACCATCTGGCCCATAGAGACTAAAGGACTATACACTCTATGCTGCTCACCACATCAAGCCATCTCTGAACTGTACAGTACCATCTGGCCCATAGAGACTAAAGGACTATACACTCTATGCTGCTCACCACATCAAGCCATCTCTGAACTGTACACTACCATCTGGTCCATAGAGACTAAAGGACTATACACTCTATGCTGCTCACCACATCAAGCCATCTCTGAACTGTACAGTACCATCTGGCCCATAGAGACTAAAGGACTATACACTCTATGCTGCACACCACATCAAGCCATCTCTGAACTGTACACTACCATCTGGTCCATAGAGACTAAAGGACTATACACTCTATGCTGCACACCACATCAAGCCATCTCTGAACTGTACACTACCATCTGGTCCATAGAGACTAAAGGACTATACACTCTATGCTGCTCACCACATCAAGCCATCTCTGAACTGTACACTACCATCTGGCCCATAGAGACTAAGAGACTATACACTCTATGCTGCACACCACATCTAGCCATCTCTGAACTGTACACTAAATAACTGAACTATACTGCATTAGCACTCTGTTAATCTCTCTTAGATATATTTATTCTGGTCCTGTATATGTATACCCACTGTACTGTATATCTATATATCGACTGTATTCCCACTGTACTTTATATCTGTATATCAACTGTATTCCCACTGTACTGTATATCTGTATATCAACTGTATTCCCACTGTACTGTATATCTGTATATCAACTGTATTCCCACTGTACTGTATATCTGTATATCAACTGTATTCCCACTGTACTGTATATCTGTATATCAACTGTATTCCCACTGTACTGTATATCTGTATATCAACTGTATTCCCACTGTACTGTATATCTGTATATCAACTGTATTCCCACTGTACTGTATATCAACTGTATTCCCACTGTACTGTATATCTGTATATCAACTGTATTCCCACTGTACTGTATATCTGTATATCAACTGTATTCCCACTGTACTGTATATCTGTATATCAACTGTATTCCCACTGTACTGTATATCTGTATATCAACTGTATTCCCACTGTACTGTATATCTGTATACCAACTGTATTCCCACTGTACTGTATATCTGTATATCAACTGTATTCCCACTGTACTGTATATCTGTATATCAACTGTATTCCCACTGTACTGTATATCTGTATATCAACTGTATTCCCACTGTACTGTATATCTGTATACCAACTGTATTCCCACTGTACTGTATATCTGTATATCAACTGTATTCCCACTGTACTGTATATCTGTATATCAACTGTATTCCCACTGTACTGTATATCTGTATATCAACTGTATTCCCACTGTACTGTATATCTGTATACCAACTGTATTCCCACTGTACTGTATATCTGTATACCAACTGTATACCCACTGTACTGTATATCTGTATACCAACTGTACACCCACTGTACTGTATATCTGTATATCAACTGTATTCCCACTGTACTGTATATCTGTTTATCACTGTTCATTCTCTTATAGCTCTATGTTCACTCTTCCTAGTTGTGTATAATGTTGTACAGACATTTGTGTAAACTCTTCTGTCTGTATTCTGTCTCTAAATGTTGTCTGTCACTATCACCATGTAGAATTATGTGTACAGATGTAGGATCTTAATTTGATCACCCCCCACTGCAGAATAACTTCCCGCAATGCAGGAAATGTAAAACTTGTAGTGTATTTGAGGTTTTAAAAGGCTTCTGAAGTTTGTAATTTCCACTTAGAAATGCCAGACTTGAGTTTCGCTTAATAAAAATGTATCAACCGCTACAAACATGTCCATTAATTATAATTCACACTTCCTGTTGCTGCAGGAATATTTTCCTGCTGTAGCAAACTGGCTCAAATTAAGATCCTACATATGTACATGCAAATGTACTTGGCGAATAAAGGTGATTCTGATTCTGCAAAGGTTGAGTCTTGAATATTGATATATTGAATTTGACTTGCCCATGTTCAGTTATCACCATTTTGTATGATTAGACTGACACAAACCTGTCTCAGTAGAAGTAGACTGTTAGGTCTGAGTGTTTTACATACATTCACTGTACTAGAATTACACCATACATTTAATTTCTCTACACACTTTACAATCATTCCTGGCATGATTCTCACCTTGTAGCCTGAATTCACAACCAGAACATGTCAAGTCATTGAGATATCTACTGTTCTGCTGAGAGAGCACCTTCCTGATGACTAGCGCTCTGTATATTCTTATGGGTGAGCCCTGAGCTGGAATGTGAAGCTAACTGAAGCTAACTTTAGAAAACCAGTATATCTAGCTTGCATCATAGTACACCCCTCAGGCTAAGTTCAGGTTACAGCATGAGGCAGACATCAACAGCCGAGTTGTAGGCTACAACCTGGGTCGTATTCATTAGTTTACTCCGCAGCCAACAGTTTTAAAATGTTGCATAAACAGTTTACTCCAAACGCTGTACAACGTGACCTAAACGGTTTCTGTTGCCAAACGTTTTGCTACGGTGGGCACTAATGAACACACACAACCTGTTTTGAGGAAGTGTAAGTTGTTGTTAGTCTTTCCACAGTATTTATTTGTCTCTCTTTCACACAACATACCTTCCTGAGTGAAAATAGATCACAGTAGATTTGAAAGAGAAAATGTTGTTGCTTGTTGTGTTTTAAGCCTGTTTTGAGAAGACAAGTCTATAGACCTATGATACAGAACACTCTTAGAAAAAAAGAGTTCCAAAAGTGTCCTCTGGCTGTCCCCATAGGAGAACGCTTTTGGGTTCCAGGTAGAACCCTTCTGGCTTCCATGTAGAACCCTCTGTGGAAAGGATTCTTCATGGAACCCAAAAGGGTTCTACCTAGGACCAAAAAGGGTTCTACAAAGGGTTCTCCTATGGGGACAGCCAAAGAACCCTTTTAGATTCTAGATAGTGTAGGAGCGATCACCCTGGAGCACACAGATGGAAACAGAACAAATTCACCCCACGCATCTAATTTATATCCAAAACATTTTAAGGAGAGTAGGCCTATTATAACACTATAACAATATCATCAACTATATTAATACACATAACAATATCATCAACTATATTATACACATAACAATATCATCAACTATATTAATACACAAAACAATATCATCAACTATATGAATACACATAACAATATCATCAACTATATTAATACACATAACAATATCATCAACTATATGAATACACATAACAATATCATCAACTATATTAATACACATAACAATATCATCAACTATATGAATACACATAACAATATCATCAACTATATTAATACACATAACAATATCATCAACTATATGAATACACATAACAATATCATCAACTATATGAATACACATAACAATATCATCAACTATATTAATATCATAACAATCGTCGTCTTACCTTTTATGTGTCTCTCAATAGAAGTAGAGTCTGGAATGATCATTCGGTGGTGGAAAGTTCCTTTAGTTTGTTCTGCTCATTTCCATATCAGGTTCTACCTGTTCTCTCTCCCACTCCCTGTCTCTTTATAGCTCTTACAATGTGCCTTGGCATACATTCTACAAGTGTCTGGAACTCCAAATGTAGTTCTGATTTAGTGTTCCAAATGAAAACAATTTGATTAAACAGGTTAATATGGTTAAAATACATTAAGACTGAGTAATGCTGTGATTGTTTTTATTATTTTGTATTGAAATGTTTGACTTTATTTTCCCTATGTCCTTTCAATATAGGAACAATTTGTGAAATGACAGCTTTCTGTAAATATGGACAAAAGTCTATGGATTAATTTGATGGTATGTGTCTTGCAACAGTATGTAAAATGACAGGTTGAGAAACACTGCATCTTCCTAGGTGCATATGCGAGAAGGAACGCAATCTGTCTCCCTATGTGTGTGCCATCCCTGAACATCAAGTGTTTGTGGTTCATTAAAATGTTTATTGTCAAGGTTGAAAAATGAAAAAATAAGAAAATAAAAGTGTCTGGAACTCTATTGGAGGGATGTGACATCATTCTTCCACAAGAAATTCCATAATAGCTCCTCTCTCCCCAGGGGTAGCAGCTCCTCTCTCCCCAGGGGTAGCACCTCCTCTCTCCCCAGGGGTAACAGCTCCTCTCTCCCCAGGGGTAACATCTCCTCCCTCCCCAGGGGTAACAGCTCCTCTCTCCCCAGGGGTAGCAGCTCCTCTCTCCCCAGGGGTAGCAGCTCCTCTCTCCCCAGGGGTATCAGCTCCTCTCTCCCCAGGGGTAGCAGCTCCTCTCTCCCCAGGGGTAGCAGCTCCTCTCTCCCCAGGGGTAACAGCTCCTCTCTCCCCAGGGGTAGCAGCTCCTCTCTCCCCTAGGATGTGAAGACATTGGTGGCTTAGCCAATAGCCAGTAGGAAGGTCCGGGAAGGAATTTCAACAGCTAAATCCATGAATACAACACTAGTTTATTGCCAAAACCACTCAAGAACTTCAAACATAGACTCTGACCTGTCTAATGAGCCAAACTGATTAAAGAATCCCACAGTACCTAAACACCCTCTCTCTCTCTCTCTCTCTCTCTCTCTCTCTCTCTCTCTCTCTCTCTCTCTCTCTCTCTCTCTCTCTCTCTCTCTTCTCTCTCTCTCTCTCTCTCTCTCTCTCTCTCTCTCTCTCTCTCTCTCTCTCTCTCTCTCTCTCTCTCTCTCTCTCTCTCTCTCTCTCTCTCTCTCTCTCTCTCTCTCTCTCTCTCTCTCTCTCTCTCTCTCTCTCTCTCTCTCTCTCTCTCTCTCTCTCTCTCTCTCTCTCTCTCTCTCTCTCTCTCTCTCTCTCTCTCTCTCTCTCTCTCTCTCTCTCCTGTGTGTTCTCCCCTCCTGTCTCTCTCCATCACTGTCTCTCATCTTGTCTGGTGTCTCTCTTCATCATATCATATTCTTCTGATGCTGTCTCAGTGTCTTGTCTGGTGTCTCTCTCCATCATATCATATTCTTCTGTTGTTGTCTCTGTGTCTTGTCTGGTGTCTCTCTCCATCATATCATATTCTTCTGTTGCTGTCTCTGTGTCTTGTCTGGTGTCTCTCTCCATCATATCCTATTGTGTTGCTGTCTCTTTGTCTTGTCTGGTGTCTCTCTCCATCATATCATATTCTTCTGTTGCTGTCTCTGTGTCTTGTCTGGTGTCTCTCTCTCTCTCTCCATCACTTTCTCTGTGTCGTCTATTGATGTCTCTCATCTTGTCTGGTGTCTCTCTCCATCACCAGAAATATTGGTGAGGGTTAGGCCTACTCCAATACAACATTGGAAACATGAAAACACGACTACGTAACACCATTAAATACAGTTGGAATATAGTTACAACACTCCAACTGTTTCCATCAAACAGAAAAACAACAAGAAAGCTGGATAAACACATTTAGATTTTTTAGTTACTGCACTTTGCTTTTGAATTACCCATACAGCTGTTTAAGGTCATACAAAGGCAGAGTGCAGTATCAGCATTTAAGGGGTCATAGGTCAGATCAGTGGTCATGGTTGATATGCATGGACAAAAAACCCAACTTTAAAGCCATTTGTTCTCAGATTCACTGTTTGCGTAGACTGCTCTTTGCCTTTGTAGGGCAGTAGTTCAGGTGGCTTCCCTTGCCCTTAGTCTGCCTCCTGTCCCTCCTATCGCCATGGAGACACCTTCCTGAAAACAATGACTCCATACTTTGCTGAAACCTGTTCTGCCAGTTCATGTCCTTAAAGATGAATGTTGGAATGTTCCAATGTGAGATCACACATCCATAACTTGTTTCCTGCTTGTAGCAGGCCGCGTTCACAGGAATCCTTTTCTCTAACTGTAAGTCATATGATTTCATGAGAATATTTTTCTGGAGTGAGAGTGTAATGCAAGTCAAGGTGTCCTTGGATGAATGTCAACAAGATTTATAACCAGCATTGTTAAATTAACTGTTGTAATAAATAAATAAAATATTTGTAAATGTATTGTCACAGACACCGGATAGATGCAGTGAAATGCGTTGTTTTACAGGGTCATAGTAGTACGGCGCCCCCTGGAGCAAATCAGGTGTAAGTGTCTTGCTTAAGGGCACAGACAGATTTTTACCTTGACGGCTCAGGTATTCGAACCAGCAACCTTTCAGTTACTGGCCCCACTAGGTAATCTTACCATACCAGTTCACGCCCTTAACGAAGACACTGTTCAAGTGTTCAAATGTAGTCCATGAAGAGGTATAGGATTATGTGCACAGCTATTCTGCCGTACAATTGCAAACTGCTGCTACACATTTGGTCAAAGATGAGTTCAGACCTAAATCAGGCTTCAAAGTATCTGTTATATCTTGTGACAAAGTGTCCTGGTTCAATTATCTTCTGTTTCAGAGAAAATGGAGGGTCAAATTTGCTGTAACTACAAAATCCCAGTAAAAACCAAGGAAACAGCAGTAAGTGAGGTTACTGCCATCTGGCTTTGTTCCACCATGCTCTACTGCAGTTACTACGGTTTTCCTTGGTATTCTATCAGGCTCTGAGTTCAGGCCATCCCGACCATGACACTCACCCTCACACACTCCATGAGACAGCCAGTGATCCAGTTATCACCAGAATAAAACATGGCACAATCCCGCGGAAACATTATGGTTTAATTCGCATTGAAATGCAAATACCCAGATAATGGTAAGAAAGATAGCAAACAAAATATTGAAACGCTCGCTAACATAAAGAAAAGGACAGCATTGATAGTAATACAAAGTCACATAAGTATAAACATTATCCGTGATGAAATAGTTCTTACCTTATGGATAAAAACAGCTTGAGGGTTGCTACAATACAACATTCAAAACATGAAAACACAACTACACAACACCATTAAAAACAACAAGAAAGCTGGATAAACACATTTAGATTTTTTAGATACTGCACTTTGCTTTTGCATGACCCATACAGCTGTTTAAGGTCATACAAAGGCAGAGTGCAGTATCTGCATTTTAGGGGTCATAGGTCAGATCAGTGGTCATAATAAGATGATACATCAGTGCATTTACATGTATCTACGTACGGCATATTTGGCTGGACAGCAAAAATAACTTTAAAGCCTTTTTTGTCTTCAGTTGTACTGTTTTCTAGTTGATGCTCTTTGCCTTTGTAGGGCCGTTTATTCAAGCAGTCAACGGACAACAACTCTTAATGCAATCACGGGGAAAACACTTTTGAAAGCAGTTTTGACCTTTGTTAAAAAAAGAGGGGGATCCAAGCTTTCCATTGATAACACGTGTATTTCTATACTCCTACAATTGCGCTAATGCATTGTTTTAAAAATGCAGTTACAACTGGAGTGTCAAGCATGGTTTAGGATCATTCGCAACAGAGCTCTAACAATTTCACAACATTCAGTTCAGTGTTAGTGGCTGTTGCTGTGGTTGAATGATGTTGCTTGCAGAACGCAGCCTTGGTGCACCATGGTCTCCCTGTTGGGATCCTGTACTCAGTAGGAGGTAAACCCTGTGATGATGGTGCAGGGTTTTGTGCCATCATTTGCATGAATGCCTCATAGGCGTCGTTGTCAAGTTCAGTCCAGTCTCTTTTACTGTGATCCACTGAACTTTTCCTTGTTTACGTTTGAGGTTTTAACCTTGGAGTGTGTGACTGTCACCGGCCCCAGTATCACCAGGTGGTGTCTCCAGTATGACCAAATCAAATCAAATCAAATCAAATGTTATTTGTCACTTACACGTGTTTAGCAGTTGTTATTGCGGGTGTAGCGAAATGCTTGTGATTCTAGCTCCGACAGTGCAGTAATATCTAACAAGTAATATCTAACAATTTCACAACATATACCCAATACACACAAATCTAAGTATGGAATGGAATTAAGAAAATATACATATATGGACAAGCAATGACAGAGCGGCATGGACTAAGATACAGTAGAATATTATAGAATACAGTATATACATATGAGATGAGTAATGCAAGATATGTAAACATTATTAAAGTGACTAGTGTTCCATTTCTTAAAGTGGCCAGTGATTTCAATAGGCAGCAGCAGCATCTAATGTGTTAGTTAGTGATGGCTATTTAACAGTCTGATGGCCTTGAGATAGAAGCTGTTTTTCAGTCTCTCGGTCCCAGCTTTGATGCACCTGTACTGACCTCGCCTTCTGGATGATAGCGGGGTGAACAGGCAGTGGCTCGGGTGGTTGATGTCCTTGATGATCTTTTTGGCCTTCCTGTGACATCACTGGTGTCTCCAGGGAGACCAGGTGGTGTCTCCAGGGATACCAGGTGGTGTCTCCAGGGAGACCAGGTGGTGTCTCCAGGGAGACCAGGTGGTGTCTCCAGTGAGACCAGGTGGTGTCTTCAGTGAGACCAGGGCACTGCTTACAGAAGTTTCTTCTTCTTTCTCTGTAGCTCCACCTCCTTTCTTGTTGTCTTCATCTCCTTGGAAGATGGTCGTCTTCTCCTTGGGAGTCTTTGAGTACATTTCCATCTCCCAAGCTGAGAAAACAGTGAGATGAGTTGTGGATATTGTGTCAGTGGGCTTGGTCTGGTTGGATTTGGAGTGGAATGCCGGTTCTGGGTGCTTTGTTTCCTTGATTGTAATTTTGTTTACTTTCCTAGTCTCCTTTCCTTGCTTTTAGTTTTGCTGTTATGGCTGCAATCTCAGTTTCCATTACCGACTTTTCTTTCCTTGCTTGCAATTCCGCGTGCTCCTTTTCCAAAGCGTGTTTTTGCTTCAAGCCAGCAGCACGTTCTACAACAACAGCACGTTCAGCTTCAGCTTCAGGTTCCATTCGAGATATGGAGTTGCTGATGACCTTCCACTGGTGAAATTCCTTCCTCTTGACTTGGTCGAACTAGACAGACACCAGTCTGAAAGATCAACATGCTCCCTCTCCTCCTTAAACAATTGCTGCACTGAATATTGGAGGGCAATGAATGTGTTCATGTGCTGCTGCAACACTCTTCTGGCTTTGTTCATAGCCCTCACAGGCTTCACATTTCCAGTTTGTCTCTCCTTGAAGATAAAAGTTTCCTTATTCGATTTCAATGATTGTTTCCACACAACAATAGGTCCATAAAAATGTAGCAAACACTTTCCAACGTTTCAAATTCGTAAAAGCACCCTGATGGCACTTACAACTTGTCTTCCCAGTTTCCAGTTCACAGGCAGAGCTTGGCATCAATTCGGTCTATTCCATTGGGCGCGTCTGGGACGCAGCATTCAACAAGAAGGGGCCGGCAGAGGAAAGAAGGGGGCGCACAGAGGAAAGAAGGGGGCGCGCAGAGGAAAGAAGGGGGCGCGCAGAGGAAAGAAGGGGGCGCGCAGAGGAAAGAAGGGGGCGCGCAGAGGAAAGAAGGGGGCACGCAGAGGAAAGAAGGGGGCGCGCAGAGGAAAGAAGGGGGCGCGCAGAGGAAAGAAGGGGGCGCGCAGAGGAAAGAAGGGGGCGCGCAGAGGAAAGAAGGGGGCGCGCAGAGGAAAGAAGGGGGCGCGCAGAGGAAAGAAGGGGGCGCGCAGAGGAAAGAAGGGGGC